>NC_138552.1:77446771-77486771 GCF_964273705.1 Natrix helvetica
AGGCTCAGACACCTGCCTAATTAATTGAACTATAAGAAGGGGGACAAAGTACAGTACAATAATATTGGAAGATTTGGTTATTATTGCTCCTCTCAATAAAAGTAGTTTTAGCCTTTCTATGGAGTTTGTTTCTTTGTTATTTCAATTTCTATAGCTCCCCCCCGCCCATTTCAATCAATATATTTGGGTGGCTTATAATTCATCTATATCTATATCTATATCTATATCTATATCTATATCATCTACATCTATCTATCTATCTATCTATCTATCTATCTATCTATCTATCTATCTATCATCTATCCCTCCCTCCCTCCCTCCCTCCCTCCATCCATCTACATGCATGCATGCATACATACATACATACATACATACATACATACATACATACATATTTATGATATATATGAAAATACTAAAAACATTTTAAAACACCAGAAACAATAAAAACCCATAAAAACATCTGAAATGGATATGATTGAAATCAACTAAGGTGATTGCTTAATGTGATCCAGCTTGTACAGTGATTTGGAAAATGCTTAACTTGAATTGCTGGTCTCTGTCTCTGTCTCTGTCTCTGTCTCTCTGTCTCTGTCTCTGTCTCTCTCTCTCTCTCTCTCTCTCTCTCTCTCTCTCTCTCTCTCTCTCTCTCTCTCTTACACACACAAACACACACACACACACACACACCATGAACAAAATAGAAACAATTCTCTATCTCCCCCACTATCATGCACAAATCTAGGCCACTTTGAACAGTGGCAGTCAGCATCAGGGCCATAGCTAGGTTTAAACTAGAGGCTGGAACATCAACTTCATCCCTAACAGCAGCACCACCAATCAAAAGGGTCTCTTTGTGCTATTCCCCAAGTTTTTGTGAGCCTTAGAAAACGAGGATTGCCCCATGCCTAGCATGCCCCAGGATCTGCTGCATGTTTGTTAACTTCAGGTGATGTTCTTTTCTGTTGACTGACAGACACCTGGCCTAACTGAGGCTGTTCTAGGTCAGAGAAAGTCTTCGTTCTTGAAGTAGCTTCAGAGATTGTTCTCCTGTGACCTCTGCAACCTCTGAAAGCTGCATATGAGCACGACCCCTCCTTGTGCAATTTCCAAAGAGCCTGATGGGTAGGTGAAAGCATATCCCATTCTCAGGTGGCATCCCAAAATTGTGCAAAAACAGGATGTGCTTTTGAGAACTGTTTTTATCAAGTATTGGTGAATGCTCGTGTATCATCCAAGATATCACACTGTGTCACCTTTGGCACACATGTCTCGGGTTCACCAAAACTGACTTAGCAGTTCTGATGAGTTTAGGAAGTATTAGCTTCGGTCATAAAGCTAATTACATTTTTTGTTTTGTTTTGTTGGTTATGGTCTATTTCTTGTTTTAAATGACTTTTGCATATCTTATGGTACAGTATATAAAAGATAATCAGCCTACAGAATTGCCTTTTCCATCTAGGACAATGTTGAATTCCTAGATAACAAAACTATTGACTGGAAATTATAGAGGATGTATGTCTAGAATGTTTGGTCTGTAACGCTAAGAGAAAGTTGCTACAGGATTTCACAGGAAGCATTAGCTAATTGGTTTTTCTGATCTTCACATGAAATTGAAATTAAATAGTTTAGTATTGCTTTAATTTTCTTTGCCCTTTTTATTGTTGTTAGCTGTATTCATTAAAATATTAAAATTAATCAGTTGTTACCAACAGCCTCAGGAAAAATCCAATTAATTTCACAAACAAACATTCATGTTTTCAGTAACAAAGCAGCAATAGAAGCAGAACCCCGAGAAATTTAAAATGCCTTTACCAGATGCTGAACCCCTCCAATATTGACAGAATCTGTATACTTGGCAGCTAAGCATTAATGGAGACACCTGACTGACTTTCTCAATAAATTATTAACTGAAAGGAGTTGGAAGAATTTGCTATGTTTTCCCAGCATGCATCTTCTTAAATATAAGGAAGGAGCTAAGAAAAGTCATTTAAGATCTGGGAACTTCAGTTCCTATAGAATTCTGGGACTTGAAGTTCACCCAAGTTGCCAAGGTTTAGAAATACTGATTTAGAGAATTCTTGTAGAAAAAGCATGTGTGTTTTCAGGGAATTTATGTCATTTTAAGAAATAAAGCCTTAAGCCTTCATAATGAGAGCCCAAATGCCTTCATCTCTGCTAAGGTGATCAACCGTCCTCCTTTAGGGAGGACAGTCCTTCTTTTGTAAGTTCTGTCCTCCCTCGAAAAGTGTCCTCCTACATGTCCTCCTTTTTGATATTTGAAGGCTAATCTGTTGCGCGTTATGTGACGTATTTTATTAAACAGCTTTTAATGGTGTTTTTTTTTACTTCATCGCAAGTATATTGGACAGATATTGAATCTTGTGTTGAGTTTTTATCTAAAGAAATGCCAGACATTAAAATAGACGACAATTGTCTCTTTGAAGAAATTAGAAGACTGAATGTATATTTAAATTCTGAAAAATTAATACAATGGGAAAATCAACATGTTGAAATTGATAAAAGATGGGTGGATATTTTCAGCCATTTCAAAAATGAGCATATTCCATGTGAACATTTATTTATACTTGTTCAATTTATGTTGTGCTGCCCTGGAACTAATGCAGCAGTTAAAAGAGTTTTTTCAATTGCCAATGATTTTTCGACAAGTGAGAAATCAAGGTTGAATGTTGATACTCTAGCTGCAGCACTTGCCGTAAAATTCAATATGAAGGATATTTCTTGTTCAGATATTTCCAATATATTGTTAGAAGATGATACATTGACAAAAAATATTAATTCAATGGAAAAGTACTCATTTAAATAATAATTAACAGGCATGTAAGCATAATTACAATATAAAATGTTGCAAATGTTTTTATTATGCATATATCATATTTTAGTGTATTATTGTTACAATGAATAAATATTTCTTTTATTTACGATATATTTTTTCCAATTTATTTGTCCTCCTTTTCATTGTAAAAAAGTTGGTCACCTTAGCATTTTGGACAATAGAACGTGTTTTGTCCTCCTTTTCATTGTAAAAAAGTTGGTCACCTTATCTCTGCCTCATGTGTGCATATATTATACAGAGAAAATGCAATTGATACAAATAATATCAAAACACTAACATTTGAAAATGCATACTTTTAAATGAATCATGAGGCAGGAGAAATTTGAAATATGTATTTATGCATGTCATGTGCATATGTCCCAAGTAATGAGAACTGAAGAAGCTCATCTTGGATGAGAAATGAAATGTCTTCAAGGAAAAAACAAAGTCCAATTATCTTTTGGAAAGCATCTTTGGGACAACCATGACCTGGATGATTATGAATCTCCATAGACATACATCCAAAGTAATATTTTCTTTCAGCTAAGGAGATAAGCTAGAATGCTACCTTGAATTAGTGGATGTTTTGATGACATTTTTCGATGTCAATAAAATCAACATAAAAAGCATAAAAGCCTAACTAGGGGAAAAAGTATTTGCTGTGTGTTATTTTTGCAACCTAGGCGAAGTCAAAGGCATTTATTTTTTGGTAAACTTCTACATGTGTTGGAAATTTTGAAAATATATGATGAACCCGGAAGTAGCTTGCTGAGAAATGATTTGAAAGGTAACTGTGATCAAAAGAGTAATATAAATAGTACCTATTTCAGCTCTGTAAACCGCAAGCGTATAATATGTAGTACATATAGGATGAAACCTTGTTGACTCCGGAAACTGAGACAACATTTGGAATTCCTTCTAGAAGCCTGATGAATTTGTATTCACGACAGGATTATGCAGAATTCATAAACTTTGCCATTTGTTGCTACTTCAGCAGAGATATGCACGGCAGTCTGCTTTCTCATAGTCAGGTTTACTGACACCTTGCTCCAGGCAGCATTAAAATGTCTAATTATCTCCCAAGTCAATGGTAGCAATTTTCTGTTTTACAATCTTCCTAAATTTCCCCTTTCAATTTTGACTAGTGCTGAATGCTGCTTTAACTCAGCTAGAAAACTGGCTGTGTCTGTTTACTTAATTGACTTGCTTACCCAATCCTCAATCTACACAGCTAGGCTGTTGTCCTAAGGATAGGACAAATTGGGTTTCCATAGCTTTACTGATTGCATTGAGGATGGAACATATGATGAAATATCCCATAGCTCCTCTCATATCATATTTCCAAGATTCTTGGGGTGTTTTTTTTGTTTGTTTATGTGTTTTTGACAAAAGTTCTTATTTTGAATACCTATAAATTGTCATCGAAAGTTGATCTGAGGAAAGGTGGGGTTTTATTTCTTTTAAGCCAGTAATCAGGTTGGCAATGTATCTGTTTTCTTTCTTCACATTAAGCATAGATGACTTCCCGCGAGAAGACTCCAGCGAGTCCTTTGGACTGCATTGCGATCAGAATGGTCAGTCCTAGAGAAGGTCAACCCTGACTGCTCTTTAGAAGGCCAGCTCCTGAAGATGGAACTCAAAGACTTTGGGCACCTAATAAGAAGGAAGGACTCACTGGAGAAGAGCCTAATGCTGGGAAGGATTGAAGGTAAAAGAACAAGGGGATGACAGAGAATGAGATGGCTAGATGGAGTCACCGAAGCAGTAGGTGTGAGCTTACATGGACTCCAAAGGATAATAGAGGACAGGAAGGCCTGGAGGAAAGTTGTCTATGGGGCCGCGCTGGGTCAGACACAACTTCGCAACTAACAACAACAACATATGGTATATGCCTTTCACACCTGGATGTTGTGTTGTTGGGCCTTAGTGCAGCTTGGAAACTTAGCTGATTAATGGTTTAGATTCAGTTTTGCCGAACGTAGTTTACCTTCCCATAGATGGGTGGGGCTCTAAGCCTAGCCCCAAAGTCCTTTACAAACACATTCATGTGTTTGCTAAAAGCAATTTGATTCTACCTTATAGGGAAAGGGGAGAGAAAGAAGGCAGCATTCAAAAAAATGGATGGGGGAAAAATAGATGGGAAAAATTGGATTTTTAAAGACAGTTCACAAAAAAAGAAAAACCCCACCCCTAAACCATGTTCTTTTGATCTTGCTGTCCCTTAAAATATGCTTCAGAAACTGTGCCAAATGGTCTAAGCCCGCAACTTCAAAAAAATACTAGAAAAGAATCACAAAGACAGGATGTAGTTCAAAGGTCCAGAAGAATGAGATGGTTCTAATACATATATACCAGGGGTGTCCAAACTTGGGAACTTTAAGACTTGTGGACTTCAACTCCCAGAATTCCCCAGCCAGCATGGGGAATGCTGGCTGGCTGGGGAATTCTGGGACTTGAAGTCCACAAGTCTTAAAGTTCCCAAGTTTGGACACCCCTGATATATACACATACTTCAATTTTGTCACAAATAATTGATTGTACTGCTGCAAACACTGGAATTCAAAATAAAAAAAAAGACAGGATGCTCCTACCTCTGACTTTCTCGAGGCAATTTTCAGATGCACGACGCTAATATCAAAGTGAACACTTTTTTGGATAGTGCAGGTATTCAGAGAACTCTGGAGTCAAAATCATCCAGATGCAAATTACAAGCAATGAATTCTTTAGAATTCAGTAGTATTCACTTTTGAGTAACCATGCTTAGGACTCTACTGAATGTAACCATATAAAATTGGATGCATCAGCCCTATCATTTGCTCTCAGATTGCACCTGAATCATACAAATAGCACAGCCTGAAGCTAGTGAATTATATGAAAAAAAATATGCATGATATTTGTTCCATTTATATCATGTTTTATCAAACAACCATCTATCAAGGATAAAATCACCTTATTTTTACCAGTAGGAAACATCCCCAATTGTAAACACTGGCAAAATGACCTATGAGGACAAAGGAATTAGCACTCAAAACATTTCAAAAAACCATTTAATTTGCATTTAAAAGGCAGTTATTATGAGTAATTATAAACTAATTAAATATCGATTATTAGAAGAGCCCCTTTTTGATTTAGGCTGTATGAGCTATAGAAATAAATCCTATTATAACCTAATTTAAACTACACAAGCAATAAATTTGCAATTAAATATTATTATTAAAATTTGGTTTTTTATTTATTTGCAAAGAACGTTAAATAAATTAGAGATAATTTTTGTGTTTTACATACTTACTATATATTATCAGTTATCTAACTTAGCAGCTACAGTAAATGAGATAGCAACTCCTTTCTTTTATATCTGATCTTTATTTTTAGCTGGTTTATTCCTACATAAAAGAACTTATTTATGGCATAAATCTTTTAAATTTGAAAAAAAAAGTTTACACTTTTAAGGCATGACATACAATCTGGAGACACACCAGCAATTGGCTCTTATTATTTGGAAGTGCCATGCAAACTTCCTAATCACAGGCCAAATGTTGCCAATTAGTGTCTCCTATTCATTTTACAAGCTTCTATCTCACTCTTTCCTCCTTCCTCCAGTTGGAGAAGAGAAAGTTATTTCCAATCATCAGAGTTTTTCCTCAGTTTGTAAGGCCTTAAATAATGTCCACTGATTTCTGTGAAAACTACTTTAAATCTTAATTGCCATATAGCCATGATTGCAAACCTATGGCACCTGTGCCAGAGGTGGCACCAGCGCCCTCTCTGATGGCATATGAGCTGTCGCCCCAGTTCAGCTCTGCTGTACATGCATGCGCACCTCCCGCTGGCCAGCTGGTCTTTAGGTCTCTGCCGTGCATGCGCGGCAGGCGGGGTGTGTGCAGGGGTGGCACACGCAAGTGCAGGGGACAGAGTGTGTGCAGGGGTACACCCATGCGTGGGGGCGGAGTGCATGTGGGATGCATGTGCACATGCACAGGGGTGGGGCGCATGCGGGGGTGCATGTGCATGTGGGGGTCGGGGTGCATGTGTGGGGGGCACACTCATTGCATCTTGGGGATTTATACACACTTTGGGCACTCGGTCTAGAAAAGGTTAGCCATCACTGCCATATAGAGAGATTTGTTAAGAGGGTTCACTGCAAGGAAAGGAAGGGCTATCTCGCCCTAATGCTGTAAAGTTCCCTTTTAAAAAAAAACATTCATTTTCCTGCAAAGAAGCCTTGAAATAGCTTCATTAATGTCAATCAATTGACTTTTTTGTTTGTTTTTTGATTAGTTCACTGCACTGGAGGGAAACACCCATCTCCCCAACTCTGTGATCCTTTTCTTGAAAAACAGTCCTCGTGACATATTCCTTGTAAATAGAGACCTAATTCTAACATATGAGAGTTGAGGCAGGTTTAGGAGAGTACATGCATGTATGTGTAAAAATCAAACCTATAGATGTATGGCAGAGGTGGGTTTCAATTTTTTTAAGAACCTCTTCTGTAGGTGTGACCTGCTTTGTGGAGTAGCTTGCTGGCCATGTGACTGGGTGGGAGTGGCTTGCCAGCCATGTGACTGGGTGGGAGTGGCTTGCCTAAATTAGTTTAGTGCTTAACTTCAATGTATTCTTCAAATTTTAAAACCTTCAGGCTTGTGTATTAATCTGAAAAAAATAATCCCTTTTCCCTACCCAGACTGTTCAATTTATAGAGATTAAGCCTGATGAGACCTCAGCGGTTCTTTTCTTCTGAAGGACAAATTCATTACAACCATTTTGCTTACAGACTGACTGATGTTCCTTGAGTGTTCAAGGGTTTTGTGGGTATAGAGCAACAATATATTCATATGGTGGCAAGCACCCTGGTGGTGTCCTACTCTCATCTCGGAATGTAAGAACTTCAAGCTGGGTACAGATACGGTTTTCATTTCCCCTGAACTTATCCACATCTGTGGCATGGCATACACATCAGAGTTAAGGAATCACTGCAGAATTTGATCAGGGAATCTGTTTCTTTCTGGAATTACCTACAGTTCTTCAACTGTACACAATATGAGAAAACAAACCCACCAGGACAAGATTCAGCAATTCATCTGCATCTGAAAGGCAAGAGTCACTCTTTTGAAGACAGCAAAGTTCAAAGTGAACTGAGAGGACCACTGGTTTGAAAGGAAAGCCAAAGAGGCTGTCTATATTAAAATTAAACAGCCCCTCTCTCAACAGAGGGGAAGGGATACACCACCACCTATTTCCAGTTTATAGTGCAATCCTTTCAGCAGTCCCCAGAAAGTTCCACACCCATTTGCACTCTGATTCAGGTGACTCTAAGGATATACAGTGGTGGGTTTCAAATTTTTTTAGAACCTCTTCTGTAGGTGTGGTCTGCTTTGTAGGAGTGGCTTGCCGGCCATGTGACTGGGTGGGAGTGGCTTGCCAGCCATGTGACCGAGTGCGAGTGGCTTGGCAGTCATGTGACTGGTGGGCGTGGCCAACTTGTAAAATGTGGTGAAACTCACTTAACAACGCTCTTGCTTAGCAACCAAAATGTTGGCTCAGAACCTCTGGCACTGAAGTGTGCAAGTCTTAAAGCTGTCAAGTTACAAGACCCTTGCACCCCTAACCCTTTAGAAAAAACCCCCAGGAGTGTTCAAACTTGACAGCTTTAAGACTTGTGGATTTCAACTCCCAGAATTCCTCCTTTCGCTCTTCATCTTGGTGATGTGCGGACAGGCGGTGGGAGGGAGCTGGAACCGGTTCTAAACGGCACTGCAGATTTGTGGAACCTCTTCTATAGAAGAGGTTAGAATTGGCAGGAACCCATTCCTGATGTATGGGGTGTATTTGTGATGGTGCACATGCACAATCATTTGGCTACCTGGTCAAACTCTGATGGTTCCATTTTGGCTTCTGCTTATTTCACTCTTAATTTTGAGTTCCCAACAGAAAAACCAACTAGAAAAAAATCTTCACTTTGCACATATCATACCGCTCCCATCCCAACACTGACCAGATGAAACCACATGAAAGGAGAACCACCTCCGTAGGGCACTTGTCATCCATGCGGCTGATTCAGAAGGTATTAAAACCTACTGAAAGATCATGTATCGCGTTAGATCAGCATTTCTCAAACTTGGCGACTTTAAGTCCTGTGGACTTCAACTCCCAGAATTCCCCAGCCAGCTATGCTGGCTGGGGGATTCTGGGAGTTGAAGTCCACAGGACTTAAAGTCGCCAAGTTTGAGAAACACTGCGTTAGATGATCGCACTGATCTCAACCCACCCTTTCCCACAAAGTCATCTAGAAGTGCAACCAATGCTGTCACTAGATAATATCAGGTGGTATCAAATTCACCAAACCTGAATTCTTCAAGCATTTACTTGGGGTTTTTTCCCCAAAATTTCTTTGTGGTGTACTCAGACCACATCTGGGTTAGCAAGCAGCAACCAGCATTATCTATTTCATTCTGATATTTATTTTTATTCAGAGTCAGCAAGACACACTGACCAAAACTAGTCCCTTGTTTACTAAAGACACTGTGAATGGAGGATGCTCACTCATCATTGGTTTGATCTCTTGACTGATGGAGTCGAAGCAACTCAATATATTTGTGTGTTGTAGCCAGGTGAATGCTTTTCACACTTTTACAAAGCTGGCTTCCAGTCTTTAAAGTCTTTTATGTCCCCTGAAGAATGTGGAGTTAGGAGAAAGAGGGATGATGCAGCATAAGTAGGAATTACCTCTGCTTGGATATGTCTGCAAGTTCAAATATAAGAAAGCACACACACACACAAACTCAGTACATATTTTATTTAATACATTTGATAGACAGAGCAAGGGTGTACATACCTGTGCCAATGTGAATGATATATACCAGTGATGGCTAACCTTTTCGGCGCCAAGTGCCAAAAGCATGTATATGTGGGCGCATACATAATGTAATGCACATGCAAACCCCACACACACTCCCTGCCCCCCACGCATGCACCCCACCCCATGCATGTGTGCATGACCCCATGCATGGGCCCCACCCACCCATGCATGCGTGTCTCACACATGCGCCCCACCTCCCACGCATGCACACCAGAGACCCCAAAACCAGCTGGCCGGCGGGAGGTGCACACGCATGCGTGGTGGAGCTGAGCTGGGGTGACAGCTTGTGTGCCCACAGAGAGAGCTCTGTGTGCCACCTGTGGCACGTGTGCCACAGGTTCGCCATCACGGATATATACAAAGGAGAGGAGACTAAACTCATGATAACAGACAGGACAGAAAAAGATCCAAGTACAGTAGGATTGCTTTTGGGTCATCTTGGGCGCATCTATCAATGTAAAGATTCAGATAAAAATATAAACGTTATTATTCTATTGTAGAAGAATTTCAGAGTCAATTCTAATTAAACATATGTATGAGTATGTGTATTTATTTTGTCTGTCATTTCGAGTAACTTGGATGCTCTAAGACAGGGCATCTACAAAGCACATTTCAAGTACAGACTTTTCAACTTGGCATGTTAAATACTTCTTTTCAAAGTATATTAATCTCTGTAAGCTTCTTCCTTATTAATATGCAGGAAGCTCCAAAGTATTGTTTTTTTCTTCACAGAGCTCAGCAGTAGGAAGGCACTTGCCCTTGTCTAATCACATCTGTAAATAAGCAAATATTGGCAAGAACTCATAAAACCTTATTATCCCTTCAGACAAATTATGTCCAATTCAGTGGCCACTGTTCCCATTTATAAATATGAATCACAAATCACACATGCACATTGCTTTGGGGTATAATAAACATACTTTCTCCTAAAATGTAAGTCAACTACTTAGCGTGCACAGAGAACTAGCATAATCTAAAGGATTCAAGAAGAGACTGTTTAAAGTGTTTTCCAGAAAAAGCTTAATGTGTCCACAGAGTTGTATCCCCAATGCTACAATATTGCAAGACAAGAAATATCATTATAAATCTGGGATTGAAGATATTTGGGTGGGGGAAAAAAGACAATTATGGGGCAACAGTGATTGAAATGGATCCAGCAGAAGAATGTGACAGACTGTCTGCCCAACCAACACAAATAAATGCGTATCTACAAGCCAGATAATATCTGAAGATTATTATTTTTTTAAAGTGAGTGGGGACAAAGATTCATACACTGCGGAGAAAAACTGGAAGCGTCGCAGCGGGACCAGCTGGAAAAAAGTGGGCTCTGCCGAGCCTCACTGAAATCCAGATGGATAAGCCACTGTCAGGAGGTCTTCGCACCAAAACCTGTCCTGGAGGGACAGGGGAGAAGGGACATCTTGGAGGACCTAGAGCAACAATGGCGAACCTTTTTTGGCTTGCGTGCCATAAGGGGGGGGGAGCGCATGGGGGTAGTGTGCGGGCATGCCGCACCTATTATGCAATGCGTGACCCCCCCAGTGAGCATGCGTGCACTACAGGCGTGCCCCCCCCATTTTTGAATGCTTTTTTTTGCCCTCCCCAGGCTCCAAAGGCTTTATAGGAGCCTGTAGAGGGAGAAAACAGCCTCCCCCGCCCCCTCGGAAGCCCTCCGGAGGCTTCAGGGACCTTCAGGACGCTTCCCTGAAGCCTCCGGAGCAGTCAAAATGAACCTCCGAGCAAACCGGAAGTGACTTCTGGTTTGCTTGGAGGGTCGTTTTGAGCGCTCCAAAGGCTTGAGGGACCTTCAGGACGCTTACCTGAAGCCTCCGGAGCAGTCAAAACATTCCCGAACTTCCGGTTTGCCCGTAGGGCCATTTTGTTTGTGCTCTGGAGGCTTCAGGAAAGCTCATGAAGCCTCCGGAGGGCCTCTGGGGGGGCAGGGGAGGCTCTTTTCGCCCTCTCCAGGCTCCTATAAAGGCTCTGGAGCCTGGGGAGGGTGAAAAATGGCTTTAAAAAAAGGTGAACTCAGCTGGCCAGCGTGCACATACACACTGGCCAGCTGACAGGGCAGCGCCTCGCATGCCCTGACAAATGCTCCGTGTGCCACCTGTGGCACCTGTGCCATAGGTTCGCCATCACTGACCTAGAGGAACTGGCAGTTCCTTGGGAGGTTGGAGAAAAGGCCTTCAAACTGGCAGCAAGGGTGGCAGCTGTTATATACTCAGAGCGTCCACCAGCAGATGGCGCTCGAGAGCCCTTGCCAAAGCTTCCCCCGGATTGGACAATCCAAACAGATTCAAAGGCGGCACGAGCTACGAGTTCCTATTGGTTGCCGGTCTGACAGCTGTGGGTATAAATAGCTGTCAGCCGGCTTGTTCTCTGTTCAGTTACTATAGTTGAATAAACCGGTTAACTGTTGCTGTGGTCTGTTCTGTTATTACCTGAGACTTAATAGCAGCCATAACAGAATGACTGCTTCAGAGCTGGGGCATCTGGACTAAGTTATTGTGGTGCCGCAGTGTTGGAACGGAGTGTGGAAAATGGGTGAGTGATTGACCAATTCACAGAAAAAAAGAACAAAACTGTTGTTAATGTTAAAAAGGATCCTGGAGTGGAATAAGCGGTTAACTGGCTAACTGAATGTTATTGAAAAAAGGAGGCAGAGGAGGTTAAAGCACCAAAGTCTCAGGGGATTTTGTTTTCTGGAGTTTGGAAGTGACGAAAAATTAACAACCAAAAGGAAGAGCCCAGAGAGAAGTCCCATTTCTCCTTATTTTATTCTATTATTTCTGGATTAAAAGTGCTTTTGACAGCTATTGACAGTTAGCTGTGGGATTGTATTGCACTTTGGAGAGAGCCATTTACTGGCAAGCAGAAAATACTACACTGGCTAGTGAAGAAAAATAATAATAATAGTAATAAAAGTGACACTGCAGCCGTGACCTTGGCTACCAGGAAAGATACTTTGAAATTGTGAGAATTGTTAAGGAGTATCTGTTATTGTAACATTGGCAGCAACTGCTTATAGCTGTGGAAGTAAAAAAACCTTCAATTTGGACTGGACTGGATTAATGCTAAAACTGAACAATTGAATTTGGAAAACCCCAAACTTGTAATTAAATGTGGAATAACCCCAAAATTTAAAAATCTGAAAAAAATAGTTAAACTTGTAAAATGGAGATTTGGATGTATGAGGAATTATTTGGGATGCTGAAAAGTGTGTGTGAAACATTAATTGGTTAAAAAAGATAGAAAATCAAAGGGAAAATACAAGGCAAGAAATAGGAGAAGAGGGGGTAAAAGAGGGCACAAATGAGGAGCAAGAAGATAAGGTGGAAGAAAGAAAATTTGAAAATAAAATGCAGACAGATGATTTCACTGGGATTTACAGTTACAAAGAAAAAGCAGACCAAGGGTTAGGGTTAGGGTTAATGCTCCCCCCCCCCAAAACCCTGGGGAAAGGTACCAGGATAATAAAAACGAATACTCTAAAGAAAAGATACTACAACCATAAAAACAGGAAAAAGAAAAAGAAGTTAGGAGAAAGGGGGAGAAGAAGAAAAATGATTAAAAGTGGAATTCGTGAGAGCCCAAGAGAAAATGGATAAAAGAGAAAGAAGGGGGAAAAGAGTTGTATTAGTAGATTAAAGGGAATAGTAGTATGATTGGTATTGTTATGCAACTAATTGAGAAATATAGAAAGTATAGTATATTATTAATTGTAGAAAAAATTGAAAGAAATGCTCTCTATGTCAAAACATAACTAAAGGATGTGTGTGTGTGTGTGTGTGTGTTGCATTTGTGCTAAATAAATAAATAAAAGGAGACTAGTATAGATCTATTTCAAGCTATTTAGCTCTCATTAGCTAGCCATACCCTTACTGGGATTCGAACCTGGGCTGTATTACATATTAGGCAGATGTATTAGCCACTAAGCCACAGGCTCTCCTCCTCTCTTCCCTATTTATTTATCAGCACAAGTATAACACAAATATAAAAAGGCAACATTAAAAATATGGTTTTCTTCCTGGATGGTCTCCTGCAGTGAGCCGATAGACAGAAAGGGGGAGTAGTGAGTTCCCTCCCATATTTGGGCATACCAGGGGTTGTAACACAAACACACACACACACACACACACACACACACACACACACACACACACACTATTTATAGTAAAATAGACCAATAGAGAAATAGGAAATGATAATTTGGTGCAATTTTTGAAGGAGCAATTGAAGATATTGTTTATGTACTAAGAAAAATGAGTATTTAAAAAATGGAAAATAATGGAAGAAAATAATTTGGCTGAAAGTGAAAACCAAGCTATGATGTAAAATGGATTATGTAAATGAGAGGATGTAAAAGGGAAGATCCAGTCAACACTTTGTTACTATAATATGTGTAAAGTTGTATTAAAAATGAAAAAAACTTTTAAACAAAAAACAAAACAAAACAAGATTCATATACTGCTCACCTTGCTATATTGGGAATATTAGTTTCTAATTTAGTTTTAAATTTACTTTAGTGCAAAAATCAGGTGTTACAGATTATCTCTGTAAACATGTTCACGTTCACAAGCAACATAGATGAAATAGCTCAGAAATTATTAAAGATCAAACAATTTTTAGACATTCACAGATATACATGAAAAGGGATCAATCATTAAACAGTCATTAAGAGCATTTGGAAGCTTTGGCCAGGATCACCTTTGCATGCTTCTAACTACATCAGTTGCACTCATTCCCAAAACGAGAGGCTTTAACACAGGGGGAGTAAACTGGCAGCCCACTGGCTGGATGCGTCACGCACAGGCCACACCCACCCCAACTCCGTGAAGGGGAAAAACATTATAATACGTCATGTGACGGCAATGTCATGTGATGGTGTAACAGGACTTTCCCCCCCTTCACTACACTGGGCATGGGCGTGGCCAGAGCGTGACACATCTGGCCAGCAGACTGCGAGTTTGACAGTCCTACAGTCGAGTGAGATTTTAGATAACGATTTCTTACCAGCTGATTGCAGGCAACAACATCTTACCTGATAGTGACTAAAACTTACTTTAATAAAATGCAAATAAAATAGAAATGTTTAATTGAGATATTCTTTAAAAAATAAGATACTAAAACACATGTAAACAAAGATCCATGATTATTGATCTGCTCTGCCTCCAGAGATTGTGCTATTAGGAATGCAATTTACTTCCATTGTCCAAATATTATGTGAATGCTGTGACAGGAGGAAGACATCAGAGTTATATCACCAAACAAATGAAGTTGTTTAAGGGTTTGTAAATAGCATATTTCTTCATTGCAATGGTACCTTTCCTATTAACACTTAATTTAATAGGATTACTTTCAGTTGGAAAATTATATGCAAACATAAAATGCTAATGGTTCTTCTTTTGCCTTTTTCCAATTGTTGCACTCAAATTCACCTCTGCTAAAAAGGTTATGGAAATATATCCACCCACTTAGTTCTCAAAGATAAATTAATGGAGTGATAGATTGAAACTGATACTATTTTGCAAAAAAACAACAACAACAACAACTGAATGCCCATCACTCAAATGTCAATACTACATGTGTTCAAATGTATAAACACTGGAGCATCAAATTGTTTTCATTTTATATCCATTTTCCCTGATTGGTATCAGTGAATTCAGTTATTAAAATCGGACTCTGTTCTGAATGTGTCTTCTAAAATGTTTTTCTGTCCTTAAAATTCTGCCTATTATAATGATTGAGTTGACTCCCAAGGTAACTAGAAAACTTTCTATGAACTTGAGGTTTATGCAATATGGGTTTGCCATTATGGATACAGGGAAGCATAGAGTCCCTAGATAATTTCTTGTTTTATGCTCTACTTATTAATTTTTGTCAGATCAAATGGCAAAGGCAATAGATGGTAGGAGAGTACAGGAAAATGCAAGTCTCATATAATCAAATGTTTCCAATGGGAATCTGATCCATATCTGTCCCTATTAAAACTGTGCTAAGGTAAGTATGAAAGGATATACATACAAGAAGATCTGGAAACCATTCATTTTGCTTCTACTGAATCAAAGGGACTGTCAGAAAAAGAAAATGTCTATCTATAAATTATATTTAAAAGTAACATTTTATATAAAGGCAAATGAAAACAATGAGCTAAATTAAAGCAAAAAAAAATTCCGATATTTATTTTTGAAGTTTAATGGACAATGCTAAAAGAAGGCCTTTTAGCCTGTAAGATGTAGCATTTAGATGAAAATGTGTATTTGAGAAAGAGAGTACATGGCATAATATCTGTAAAGATATAGCGAGGTGAATGACATACAGCATTCAGTGATTTTCCTGGCAGAATTTAGAAAATAGGTGTGCATAATTTTCATTTGGTGATATCAGAGTGATTTCAAAAGACTAACCTGAGGCAATTTAGAACTGCTTTCATGTCAAAACAGAATGAAAGGATGCAGTCATATTTCAAGTATGCCAAGTAGATTCATACAAAAGAGAGTCAAAATAATAGCAACTTGAAGCTGCATCTTCAAGGATTATTTTTTTCTTGCCCTCTATGCAAATGATGACAAATTATTCTCTTTCAGTTCTATGAGAAGGAAGGAAGGAGGGGGTGCCTATTTTTATTTTTTCCTATTTAACAACTGATTTGTACATTCAGTTGTTAAACTGAATACTTATTACAACCAATTAATTACAAATTTTTAGAAACATGATTGGGTTTGTAATTGCTTAGCAGAATAAGGCTGAAACTTCCCGTTTCCCCAACAATTTCCCATTTGATGATCAAGTCTGCCAGCCCATTGAGTTTGATTCCAATTTCCAAACTTCAAAGATGCACCTTAAAGTTATAAACATAAAATATTTAGTTTTGAGGGCAATGTTAAATTTATTCTGGTAACATTATACACAACTTATGTGGAATACGACATAACACAATCTTTCTCCTGTCTTCTGAATGAACTGAATTTTACCAAGAAAATCAACCAAAATATTATTCATTTACAGTATATCATTTTTTAAAATCAATTTCTATGCACTGGGTTGAAGTCATTAGGATTCATCCTGCTTTTTAAATTGACAAGCTGTAATTTCAGTGTTCATAATACTATTATCTGGGTCACTGAAAATTTTTTGGAAGCCATCCATTTTTTTTTCTTTTAGAATAGAATAACAGAGTTGGAAGGGACCTTAGAGGTCTTCTAGTCAACCCCCTGCCTAGGCAGAAAATCCTATACAGTTTCAGACAAATGGCTATCCAACATCTTCTTAAAGACTTCCAGTGTTGGGGCATTCACAACTTCTGGAGGCAAGCTGTTCCACTGATTAATTGTTCTAACTGTCAGGAAGTTTCTCCTCGGTTCTAAATTGCTTTTCTCCTTGATTAGTATCTACCCATTGCTTCTTGTTCTACCTTCAGGTGGTTTTAGTTGAAAGCCAATTCTTTTTTGTTTTTATATTTATATAAAATAAATATAAATATATTGGTGTTTTTAATTTTAAAATGTTTCCCATTGATCTTAATGCATTGAAATGACTTCTGCAAGGCCAGTTGACATCTATGAAAACATTTGTTCTTGCTAACGTATTTTTTTGAGATGGAGAGACTAAATAGCAATAAGACCTTGGAATAGCAAGTTTGTAGCCTATTTAATTATGATAATTCCTTGTGCTGTTTGGCAGAAAAACAAGCTCTTTCATTAGGAGTAAATAAATAAAAAACGAGGAAAAAATCTCAGTCCTAATGAGAAGAACTTTCTTAACCATGTTTGCAAGGTTAGTGACCCCAATTCCAAACAAACCATAATGAGGGCAAAAGCTCAGAATCCTTATTCATGCTATAGGATCAATTCAAATCAGGTCCATGCTCCCAGATAACATTATAGGAAAACTATACTGATACAGTCACATTATGCTACCTACAAAAAGTAGCCAGTAGTTTACATTCAAGTTTAAATATTCTAAATTCTGTGCTGGCTCCTCACTGAAAAGACACTTAGAACAGACAGTGCAAGGCTATTATTGATACCATGTCTGATTTCATTTCAGAGGAGAGCATGAACTTCCTTGAATAAAATGGGACTTGAATTCCCATGAGCTGATATTTCAGCATGAACCAATTTATTAGTTATAAGTAGAAAGAATTTCTCCAATTTTCTAGCTTATTATTTGGATCCTTCCTTCCTTCCCTCCTTCCCTCCTTCCCTCCCTCCCTCCCTCCCTCCCTCCCTCCCTCCCTCCCTCCCTCCTTCCTTCCTTCCTTCCTTCCTTCCTTCCTTCCTTCCTTCCTTCTTTTCCTTAGCTCAAATCTGCAGAAGAATCTTCCAAGCCAATTTTATGGCTCTAGGGACTCTTGATGAGAACAAAAAGAAAAGCTGAGAAGCTTAGGGGAAGTGGATAAACTTTACAAGAGTCGAGTCAAGCAGCCAAAAGAGTTTAATTTGAGAGCCCCACATATTCCTTGTCCAGCATAATAATGGAAGCAATGGAAGCATTGATCCTTGGGATTAGTTTCCCCCACTTAAATCAGTTAAATACATGCAAAGTAGAGTGTTTTATAGTACCAGTGCTAATAAACTTAACAACAAACAAAACTGTCTAGGAGCGGAAAATATAATTTTGTTAATATGTGAAGTTAAATAGATACCGCACTTGCTAAACCAAGGAAAATGGTTTGAATTAAGAGATTGGACAACCATTTGTCTGAAATGGTATAGGATTTCCTGCCGAAGCAGGGAACTGGACTAGAAGACCTCCAAGATCCCTTCCAGCTCTATTCTATTCTATTCTATTCTATTCTATTCTATTCTATTCTATTCTATTCCATTCCATTCCATTCCATTCCATTCCATTCCATTCCATTCCATTCCATCCCATCCCATCCCATCCCATCCCATCCCATCCCATCCCATCCCATCCCACCCTACCCTACCCTACCCTATCCTAAAATCTGTTTTTGTGATTTCTTGTTTCTGAGATGCTTTGAGTATAATCCACGCATAGGTCACTGCCTAGGTACAAGTGTGATTTGTTGCTAATTCACCCTTCCACGATTAATAAAATCATGCCTTGTTATTAAGCCAAGATAAATTTGTATATTTACTTGAGAACAGAATTTGGCCTTTTTAGTATGGGAAATTACCAGCTTTATCAAAGAATGCATTTTCTATAGTATATGTTGACTGACAGAGATTCTCTTTGCTTGTGTGGATTTATTCTTGAGCCCGAATGTTATTTGAATGCATTTAATTAACTAGAGTAGCTGCATGGGATCTTTGCCATTATCATTTTTTATAGCACCACTCTCTAACAGACCTGATGGTCATTATAGCTACTTCCTAAGATCACTGCAATTTATTTCTGGGCTCCAAGTTAATCACATGGAAAATCCAATCAGTAAATTGATTAGGTATTAAATTATGTTCTTTGTTAATATTCTATATTCCTTCCCTTACAGTTCAAAGATGCTATTAACTTTCTCCTTTCCCCTTTTAACCCTGCTTGATTTTTGTTATTGCAGCAGTTTTTCAATTCACAGATTTGGCTGAGGTATCTCTCTAAACAGGATGGTTTGTGTCCTGACACAGTTTAGTCACTAGGTGGCAATGGACTTAATTGTATCTACAAAAGAACAATCTCAAGCTATTTTATAAGAAGAGGAAGGAAGGAGAAAGAAAGGGATTTCCATCCTGCTTTGCTTTTGAGCTGTTGCGTTGTATGTGTGCATAGAGATAGATGATAGATAGATAGATGATAGATAGATAGATGAGAGAGAGAGAGAGAGAGAGAGGGAGAGGGAGGGAGGGAGGGAGGGAGGGAGGGAGGGAGAGAGAGAGAGAGAGAGAGAGAGAGAGAGAGAGAGAGAGAGAGAGAGAGAGAGAGAGAGAGAGAGAGAGAGAGAGAGAGATGATAGATAGAGAGGTAGATGGATGAAGAGACAGAAATAGATATGCACATTTATTTTGAGGGATGTATCCCACTTTTCTGCTAATAGAGCTTGACTATATATGTTTCTAAGTATGAATTTTCTTTATCTAGGACCATAGGCCTTCTGAAGATAACCTTCCTGCCACAAGCTGAGCTGATACCTTTCCCTGCATGGTTTCTACTCTATGGAAGGCAGTCCCCAGGTTGCTTCAGACTCACTTTTCCAGAGTTAGAGCTAGGGTTAGGACAGAAAGATCTCTCTTTTGCTAAACTCATTAATTGTTCTTGTTTGGACATTGCATGTTTTAATGAGGAATATTATAAAGTTTTAATCTGGCTTGTCTTTACTGCTTTGTTCTTGAAATTCTTTCACGATATAACATCTGAATCTGTATGTATTTTCTTCTTTCTTTTAGAATACTCTGCGATGGAGTGATACTATGTTGACTTGTTAACACTATTTGCTTAGGCAATTATAGACACTTTCTTTCCCTCCATGAATGGGAAGATAAATTATGTGTGTCTGTGTACAATTTTGAACCCTGGAAAAATCAGTTTTAAATTATATGAGAAGCTGTCAGAAGCAGAAAAAAGCTTTTTACAGACATCTTCCGGCTTGGGAAAAGCAATAGAGATTGGGTCAGAGATGGACAAAATGAAGAATCACTAGAGCTATTATGGCAAAAAACCCATGACCAAATAATGTGAATATAATATCATTCATAATGTCAAATCCGTCTAATATGAATGTACCTGATTTAAAATTCCCTCAAAAAATATATCAGAGGGATGGATTATTGTCAAAGTAGGCTTGCATCCTGTTTAATTTCTTTTCGCAAAGGTAGCAGCTACAACATACTTCTTAATTATTTAGTTCACTGCATGCCACTCAGCTCTAATAACTAATCATTGTCAATATTAGCCTACAACCCCTCAATGGGGGCAGGAAAAGGAGAAAGTTAGCACCATATTGATTGGCTTCAACCTGGATGCCACTGATAACACCAGCCAGTAGCTCAGTTGTTTCAGCTTGTTTTATCTAGAATGCTGAATTTGAAATTGGAAGTAATGATGTGTAGCATTGTAATGCAACAATGCAAAACAATAACTTTCATCATTCTTTGTTGTTGTTGCTGATAAGATTTTACTACAGTGCATCAGATTGATACAGGTTTCATTCTAATGTTGGGATTAATGTTAAGAGTGGACAATACAAATAATTCCAAATTTGCAGATGCTAATTCGCAGGCCAATTTTAATTGGGATGCTATGAATTGTATTATTCCATAAGTCAATTTTTGCCTGGGATTATGCAGGGTTACAAGAAAAAGGATTTCCAGGCTTGAAAAAAAGTTCGGTTTTTGTTGTTTATCTCTTTACTGCCTCTATTACATTATTTACAGATCTTGAATGAAGGATATTATTTTCATTTTCTTTTTAAACAGCACCCTAAATCATTATGTTTGTTGCTTACTTTCACTTCAGTGTCATAGCTTTCACAAATAATAGGCTGTTATGAATACTGTAGTATTGTACCTGGGTTATTCTCAACTGAGCTTTGTAATTAGAAACTTGAAGTGGTCTACTTTCCTATTGTGCATGGTATTTCTTTTCAATACAATCCATCATGCTTTTTAAAAACCATTTTCCTTTTTACTCAAACACAGCTCCTGACATACATACATACATACGTACGTACGTACATACGTACGTACTTACGTGTGTGTGTGTGTGTGTGTACATATGTACATACATACACACTAATGTTGGATTTCCCCCTTAACCAGAGGGAGCCCCCTTGTGGAGTACTGTGAAGCCTTTACCATGGCAATCCCACTACGCTGTACAGTAGAAGCCATTTTAAAGCACAACGGGCTATATCTTAACAGAACACACACCCAAGGGTGTTATGGGTGTCCTATCCCCACAGTACCTTTCTCCAGAGAATAAGTCCATCTGTGTACCAGGTTTGGTTGAAATTGCTCAAGGAGTTCCAGAATTATGCTGGAACACACACACACACACACACACACACACACACACACACACACACACACACAGAGGAAGTGAGTGAGGTTACATACTATAAAACAAAGTGTTGATTGAGACTGAATCTATATTTCCCTTTTGGTAATAATTGAGGATGCCTTTCAGTTAGTAGGGCCTATCTATCTATCTATCTTTCTATCTATCTATCTATCTATCTATCTATCTATCTATCTATCATCTATCATCTATCTATCTAATAAAAATATAAATATTTATAAAATATTATATATGATGCCATTACTTCCTATATATTGCAAACTTTCCCCTTCCTATGTCTTACCTGTTTGCAAAGGTTTTTGAATTCTACACAACAGACCTTTTCTCTTCATTGACATACTGTCATAACTGAATGTGTGCACCAAACGGATTAAGTCCATCAGGCACAGGAAAAAAAAAAGTTAAATCCAGTCAATGTAAGGTCTTTTGCTCACAGAATTCCTTGCTAAACGGGACACTGGAGATAAATTCGGCATCCATTTATCTCTCCGGTTGAACATTACATTTGCTTCTATTTAACGTCAGCCTAGCGAGCTCTTATCTGTGGGTTTGCTACAGCTAGCACATTTCTACCAACTTGGTGTCAAAATGCAAAATTAGCAATTAATATAACAAAGCCAGCAAAAAAGAGAGAACTGTAAGTGAGTGAAAGTGATGGGCATGATATATGAATATCATTAGGGCTTTCTCAAAGAAAGCGGATGTGGTTCTCTACATGCCACAAGGCAATGCAGTATTTCAGTATTTCACTCGTCACTGGAACGCTCTGAAGCAGATGGACTGTGTGACTGATGATTCAATAATTGCTCTCATTAAAAATGTTCACGCTTTTAATTTTTTCCCCCTCACATTCTGTGACGAGCCGGGGAATGAAATGGTTCTGTCATTGTCAGCAGATAGATAATTGAGTTTGCTTTGATTTCCTGGGGTGCCCAATCCCTACCCCGCATTGGCGGTTGACAACTATTGACATGCAATAGGTTCTGCCTATCTGAAAGAAGAGAAATATCATAGAAAAATATCCTCACATTTTCACCTTCTTTGCTTCAGTGTGCATAGCCAGTAATCCACCTGGCCCAGGAGACGGAAATAAATTGGCTTTTCCCCCCTGCAAAATTCAAGAAGGGGAAAATGGCAGAGATTTGAACGTAGACTGAATACTGAATACTGATTATTGCTACGTGTACATTATTTGAAAGGCAGAAGTTTTGGATTTTAGGAACCATTATCCGGTTCTGCAAAAGAATGGATTCATCTTATCCTTTTTTTTAAAAAAAGAATATTGATTATTACGATTGATTGATTAGTGTCAACTTTTAGTGGCTGCATAGACAGATTTTCCGCATGATGACCTGTCCCTAACCTGTTTTTTTCAGCTTTGCCAAGGGTGCATCTATTGTCTCTAGGATCAAATCCATTTACTTTTCTGCTGATCATCCTTCTCTTCTCTTTCCTTCCATCTTTCCCAGCATCATAGCCTTCTCCAGAAAGCTAACCTTCTCTTTGCGTATTTTTCCAAACCAGGATAATTCAAGCCTGGTGCTTGGTGCATTAATGTCTCAAGTGTAAATCCTGGGTTGATTTGTTCAATGATTCATCCATATCTTGGCTATCGATAGTAATTTCAGGAGTTTTCTTCAACACCATAGCTCAGAAGAGTCAATACTCTTTCCATCCTGTATCTTCAAAGTTCACATGGATCGGATATATAAAATGGTTGACAGTTATGAGATCATTACACATTCCCTGTAGTATATGTTCCTTGGGTCTCTAATTCTACCTGGTGTGGTAGGTTGCAGGTGGTGAGTCCTTCCTTTTCATTAGGTGGCCAAAGTATGTGAGTTTCCTCTTCAGGATCTGGCCTTCTAAAGTGCAGTCAGGATTGATCTCATCTAGGACAGACCATTTTGATCACAGTGCAGTCCAAGGGACTTGCAGGAGTCTTTTCCAGCACCATAGTTCAAATGCCTCAATCCTTGGGCGCTGAGCCTTTCTTACGGTCCAACTTTCACCACCATACATTGCAACTGGGAAAACCTGTTTCCAAGGACACAGTGGCTTGTGCTGTGCTGCTAGGGGAAGCTGGGAGCTGCTGAGGCTTCCAAGGGTGGTTGCAGCTTCATGCTACACTACAACTTAGGAGCTTCTTGTAGTTCCAGAATAGTAGCATGCCAAGAAGCTCCTCTGCAATAGTATGGCAAGTACCCCAGAGCAGAGGTGGTATTCTACAGACCAGTTCTGTAGAACCAGTAGTAGAAATTTTGAGTAGTTCGGAGCATCAGTAAATACCACCTCTGACTGGCCCTGCCCCCATTAATTCTCTGTCTCCCGAGTCCCAGCTGATGGGGATTTTGCAGTAACCTTCCTCTGGAGTGGGGAACAAATGGAGATTTTACAGTATCCTTCCCTTGCCACCCTCACCATGCCACGTCCAGCAAGCCATGCCATGCCATGCCATGCTCATCAAGCCACGCCCACAAAACCGGTAGTAAAAAAATTTGAATCTCACCATTGCCCCAGAGCCGTGTTTGCCCACAAGACAGAGAGAAGGACAGCCACAAGGGCAGAGATTGAGGGAGATAGGCGGATAGGGGGAATCAGAGGCAGTCCAGTGGTGGGATTCACTTACCTTCCCTACCTGTTTGCAAATGTGAGCAATGCAGCCACATCTGTGCATGTGCAGTTCTTCCTCTTTGTAAGGATGGGTGGGCAGAGCCTCCCACAGCTGCCGCTAATGGTTCCCCCAAACTGGACAGAATCGGCTGAATACCACCTCTGATGCAATCCCTTACTTACCTGAGGCTCAGAGTTGGGAGGGACCAATCCCAGAATGACGTCTATTGGAATGGATCCTTGGCTAATGAGCACGGAATTCACTTATTGACAGTTACAAGGAGTGACAGTAACAAAGGAGCAATTAAACAATCATATTGCTCTAGATCAGGGCAGTTAAACTTGCATCGTCACGTTGTTATCACTTGACGTATTGCTACTTCCCCTCTTTGCTAAGACAGGGTGGGCGTGGCCAGCACATGATGCATCCAGCCTGCAGGCAGTGACTTTGACACCCCTGATCTAGATCCAGCATATGATTATATAAGAAACCAGACCATTCAAATGACCAATCAACAAGAGAAACAATCAGCTGATCAGAATTTAAATATAGCTCCAAACGAACAACTAGTCACACGACCAACTGACCACACTGACACACAAGACATTTATAAGCTAAGGAGAACAGGACAAGAAAATCCTGCTGATGTTGCTACCTAGTCTGGTAATGAAATGTTCAGAAACTAAATTGAAACAAGCTTGGAGAGCGAACCACTGCCAAAAAGTAACAAGGAGTGTTGGGATTGCTGCTGCTAAGTGACACAATCACGTGTCAACCTGCCCCATCACTAGTGATGGAAATTCCAGTCTCAACTGCGGTCATAAGCCAAGGACTACCTGTACCACTATATGCTAATATTGTTTATGAATGGCTCAATTTAGGCACTTTGTATTTGACAGATTGGATAATATGGTGAGGGCAGCTTCCTCGAGATAGGGACTGAAAGATCATATTGTGTTTCGCTTGTCAGTCAAGCACTTATGAATGTTCAGCAAATGATTGCTTTTACTCTGACAGATTCTCAATTTAGTCTTTGCAACTTTTGTTAGCAGTTTTTCCACATCGAAGTACATGATAACAAAAACTCTGCAGTAAGGCTTGTGTACATTTTTGTTGCAATTCTTCCAGTGCATATATTTCTTCCTAAGTTCTTTTAGTAGGAAGCTTGATAAGTAGTTAACATTTCTAAAAAGGGTCAAGCTTTGAACCTTGGCTCGATCACCTGACACTTCACCTTTATCTCAACTTCTCAGCTATATGTGATCAGAGCCTCACTTTAGAATCTAACAACAACAATTCATTAAATGTGTTTGCTACCAGAGTGCCAGAGATTCTAGATGAGTGACAACGATCGAGCAGATTGAAAAAAAAAGTGTAGATACCCATAAAGTCAGTCTCTCTCTGTGTGTGTCTCTCTCTCCTCTCTCTCTCTCTCTCTCTCTCTCTCTCTCTCTCTCTCTCTCTCTCTCTCTCTCACACACACACACACACACACACCCCATTGATTGTTTACTGCAGTGCAAAGTTGTCAGAGCTTTTATACTATCTGTAGAGTTTAAATGCTTTGACTTTTTTTACTTCCTGTCTTTTCAAATAAATGGATTCTTGAAATCATGTTTAGAAGCCTTCAGGTTGGGTATTTATTTAAAGTTTATAGAAACGCCATTTCCAACTGAGTAAATGCTGGTTCCTGCCTCATTAGTCCTCAAGTCCTTCATTACCCCTTTCTCTCTTTTCCCTTTCCATTTCCTCTGAGTCTGGAAGTGTCCTCAGCTTGTAGTCAGCTGGAGGAGATTTTGCCTTCCTCCTCTCTTTCTTGAGCAATAAAAACACGAAGGCATTCCCATTTCTATTAAATCCTCAGGAAAAAGCCCCTCCCTCTAATTTTCAATGGATTGAAAGAAGAATTTGATAAGGAGCATATTTTTTGGAATTTCAGTGCATGAGAGGCATTGCATACGTCAGGGCAGTTTTTCAGATATCCAGGGGTGGGCTGCTACAGGTTTGCCCGGGTTCAGGAGAAACTGTAGCTAATGTTATAGTTGGTTTGGAGAACCCCCCAAATCCCACTCCTGGCTGGCCCCATCCACCCCACCCCTCCCCTTCCAGGAGTCTCCATGCAGCCCATTTTGGATGCGAGGTAAGTGCAGGGCCCACGTGGAGGTTAGGGGGGGGGGGGAAATGTGCTTCCTGGACGTTCCGGAAGGCCAGAAAAGGACCTGTTTCTTGCTCCAGAGGGCCTCTGGAGCCTGGCGTAAGCAGTTTTTGTCCTCCCAGGGGCTCAAGGAAAGCCTCCGGAGCCTGGGGAAGGAGAAAACACACACACACCGGCTGTGGTACAGGACGCCGACTAGGCCATGGCCACGCCCACCCAGCAGAGAACCCATTGCTAACCTTTTTGAAGCCTACCCCTGCATTTATCCATCTATCGTGTAACTGTTTCTCTCTCTCTCTCTCAAATCAAACCCCTCTCTCCAATACCTTTCCTTATTCATTAGAATAAGCAAATTCAGTATTCTTATTGCAGGTCATTCATGCAGTCATGGCTTAAAAAAGGAACTCAACTATAGGTAAAATGTCTTACTGGTAGTTTACCAAGCCACAAAAATACAGCTGGTCTTTGCTTAATGATAGCTCGATTTAGCAACCATTCAAAATTACAATAGTGCTAAAAAAACCTAACTTTTTCTGATCTTCGTACTTTTGACCAGGACAGCATTCCTGCTTTCACATGAAGAAAATTCAGGTACTTCACAGCCAGACAATGGGCATTTCTGACTGTCGCAGTATCCTTCAGTCACATGATTGCCATTTGTGAGCCTTACAGCCAGCTTCTGAGAAGTAGAGGAGAAGCCAATAGTAAAATTTCAAGTCATTCTCATGTGATGTGTTGTTTAACGACCGTGTCATTTAGCCACAAAGATGCTGGTCCCAGTCTTGATCATTAACCTGTATTGCTAAGAAATAATATTTGTTTTCTCCATTTGCCATTTACCTTTGGATCATAGGCAAACAACAGGTGGGGTTTAAACCCAATAACTGAAATAGAGGTTTCTAAACTCTAAGTGCTTTGAATTAGAGGGCTCCCTATTCCCAAGAGAAGGTGAAGAGACAAGGCATTTTGTAGATCCCACAAAGTAATCTCCCCAAGTTCACATAGATAGTTTGTGCTATTGCACAGAGTATCAACTTTATCATTTAGGAAAATATTCTCAGAGAAGCTCACACAGCAGACAAACTATAGGAGGAAAGCTACATTTTCTGGGTGCACAATGATGGGTAAACAACAGAGGTGTTATTCAGCTGGTTCGGACCGATTTAAGGGAACCAGTAGTGGCGACCCACCCTGGCTCTATGCCGTCCTATTTAGCCACATTTTCTAAGCCGCGTGCATGCATGCATGCAAGCTGCACCTGCGAGCAAAGCGCATGCGCGGAAAGCACACATGCTTATGAAGCGAGCGGGTAGGCGCAGGGTGAACCAGTGGTAAATTTATGTGAAACTCAGTTTTGGTAGACAAGAATAATAAAATACTACTTTTATGCTTTCTGGCTCCTTCCTTGACTGGGTCATTCTGAACACCTTTTGAGGAAACAGAACATCCCAAATACTCCAATTCTGGAAATCAAAAGGACATTTCATGTACAAATTGCAGTCATGAATGCATTAAAGGGCTGCTTGAACAGCATGGCACGCAGGATGCTTCAGAATAAGTCAGCAAATGGCCTAAATAAACAATCAAGAACCTGTTCAGAAAAACAAGGAAAATATGAATCATAATGAAAGACCAGTGGGCTACTTGCTAATCTTTACGGCATTCACTTTATATTCAATCTTCTAGTGAGAATCAAAGGCAGGTAAATATTCATGACCTTCTCTTTTGTCAATCAAGGTGTATGAGCTTTTGAGGTCCAATTGGTAAAAAAAAAAGGCTAACCTGTAGTTAGGACAGTTCTTAGAAGTGCATCTTTAAATTGTTCGCAATTTCCGGTTGCTAAGTCCCTGAATCCTTGGCAGCTGGGACAACCTTATTTGTCAAAAAAACCAAAACAGAAAAACAAATAATAAGTATTTATGAAAACTATTTGTAAAATGTCCCTCTTTCTTCCATTCATGGCAGCATATTTTTGTCAGGCAATGAGGGATATCTGATATCAGAAAGCTTTAGCCTTTAAAAAGCTAGGATTTATTCCCAGGACTGGGGTTGTTAGGTAAGCTAGATCTATACAGTTTAATGGGATACATTGTTTGTGTGATTTTCAACTATATAAAGGTAAAGGTTCCCCTTGCACATATGTGCTAGTAGTTCCCAACTCTAGGGGGTGGTGCTCATCTCCGTTTCAAAGCTGAAGAGCCAGAGCTTCTGAAGAGATCTCTATGGTCATGTGACCAGCATGACTAAACGCCGAAGGCGCACGGAATGCTGCTACCTTCCCACCAAAGATGGTTCCTATTTTTCTACTTACATTTTTACATGCTTTTGAACTGCTAGGTTGACAGAACCTGGGACAAGTAACAGGAGCTCACTCCATTACATGGTGCTAGGGATTCGAACCGCCGAACTGCTGACCTTTCTGATCGACAAGCTCAGCGTCTTAGCCACCGCATCCCTTCTTCAACTATATAGAACAGTGCTATTACAATGTTTAGAGTGCTTTGCTTCATTTAAAAATGGGGGGATTTGTATTTTCAATGTACTCTTATCTGTACAATTGTGTGATTTGGGCAGTCCTATAAAGAAAAATATGTGCCACTTGAACCTGTGGAGTAGAAACTCCTATAATGAATTTAACACTCATAGTTTTTTCAGATTTAAATCTGATATCATAGAGAAAACAAGCTACCTCACACCGTAGATAATTTTAGAAAATTGTCTCCAATACGCAATTTTGCCTTCAGTCTACTAAATTGGCAGCAAAGGGTGTCAGGACAAAGGGAGCATTTATTCCATGGGGTATGGTAAAAGATCCATTGGTTTTGACTCCTTTTCTAATTATCTAACCTTTGTGGGGTTAATTTTTTATCAGGCTACTGAAATGTCCCACAGGTTCACAGCTTTAAGATGCTTTCTTACTTCCCATCTTTTCCCCACTTGACTCATGTATTTTAAATTAAAAACTGAAGATAAACTGGCTTTTAAAAATCGATCCATCAGCTGAAGCTGAGGTAAAAGTTATTTAAATAAAAATTATTTATTTTAGCTATCTTGCCACTCTTTCAACAAGATAAACCTATTTGTGTTTGACTTCCATTGCCATTTTATCTTCAAAGCAGTCCAAAATCATCCAAAGCTTTAACTTCAGTTTTCCCTTATGTTAGTCCAGCATTGGGTGGCTAAGCAATGTCTACTAATAATGTTTAACACACATAAAATATTATTGTGCGGAGGTGTGGTCCTCCAGCCTAAAGTGGCCGATAGGCTCCATGCTGTTCCTATCCACTCTGAATCACTTGATTGTTTCACTTCAGAATAAATGATGAAACGCATCAGATTTTACTCATACTAGAAACTGCCCTAAAGTGCTCTAGGCCTAAGGGGAAAATATTATTTTGAAATTGGAACAGCTAAAAGTAAATTAAATTTCTCTCATACACGGTTTGGAGATATGGCAAAATGAAGAGTTGACACAATATGTTCATACTGTGGGAAGATCTAAGTGAAAGAGAGATTCTTCAACACTACAAATTTCTGCTTATGTGGCAACAACAATTTTCATGAAACCAACCTGTAAGATTATTTTGGGAAAGAAATGCTCTCAAGTTGCTTTTTGATGCCTGTTTGTGTGTATGTCTGTTTTTCATGGCATTTTCTCCTTTTGTGATGCAGGAATGTGTCTTCCTCTTTCTTTTTATAGTGTTGTTTAGTAGATTTTTCAGTTATCTATTTCTTTAGGATGATAAAGATGCTTCAGGATACTATGGTAGTTTAAAAAGGAAAGGCAGAAAGAGAAAGTTCTACATTTGTTGCCAATTTTGAGAAGACAACAATTTATTTAGGGCTGGTCTATAATGCAGATAGCTTCTTTTTTTAATCACTTTGACTGAAACAATTTTTGGTTGCTGTAACACAGCAAATAGAGAGAAGTCTAATTTGTATATAGATGTTGAAAATGACAATTCTATGCTTCTTTAAGGGAAATTGTGTTGTTTATACTGTATGTGTATACAATCTGGCACTGTGTTGCCCACCTCATAATAAAACCAAAATTAAAACTTTGGGAAAACTCTGCTTCAAAGGTAACAATCCTTCCTTAAAATATTAATTTAAAAATGAAAATAAATAAAAGGGTAGAAGCAAAGTAAATGAAACTCATTTCCAAAGGGTGAAGGAACAGGAGACCAGTATAAAAAAAGCTTTGAGCAAATGCTGATATCCCCACCTTGGCATTTATTATTTAAGTTAACCCCCTTAGTGAAAATGTTGGGATAGATCTATTATAGAATACATGTTTGGATATTGATGTAAATATGTGAATCAGATGTTGTTAGGAAGAGTATTTAAAATGATAAGGTAGCATTAAGTCAATGTCAACTCTTAGATAATCCTGGAGGAGTGTCTCAATGTGGTTCTATCTCCAATTTAGCATTTCAGATCTTCCAATGGGGCATCCATAACCACTAGTTAAATCAAATCCATCTATCTTGCTGTTGATCATGTTCTTCCTCTTTCACCTATCCTAACTTTAGGCTTCGCATGAGAGCCAGGCCCAGGGGTGGGATTCTACTGGTTTGCCCAAACCAGTCTGAACCGGTAGCTCCAATGATCAGCTGGGAGCAAACCAGTTCACTCTGACGATCAAGTGGGCCTACCCAACCCTTTTATCTTCTCCGTTGAATCCCATGGCAAAGTGGATTGTTGTGCCTCAGCTGTTTTCCACCCCAGCAGTGATGTGCAGCACCGAACCGGTTGTTAAACCGGTAGGATCCCACCACTGGCCAGACCTCGGCATAACATGACCAAAATATGATAACTTTATCCTGGTCATGTATGTGTCAAGTTAGAGCTTAGGAGTGATTTATTTGTCTAAAATGAAACCTACCAAATTTATAAAAATTAAGAGTGCATCGAACACAGGTGAAAAGAAATTGAACTGGCATAAGGAAGAGAAAATGAGAAAGTATTCAGAAAACGAAAACCATATTTCTCATAGTATTCTTCCTCACTTATTCAGATCTTTTAAATGGGAAATTATTTAAAAATTTATTGGAGTCTATTGGATTTAACAAATAATGTTAGTTGTTCCTAACCTGGCAGCCGCTATATAAGTTTGGATTTTTATTTCTAGAATTCTAAGTGGAAATTCTGGAAATTGAAGCCCAGCTAAGTCAGAGAGTTCTATTTGAGGAAAGTTGGATTTCATTACCCATATTATTGGTTAATTTTATTCCTAGCCCTTCCTAGCAGGAACTTTAAGTTATCCCAATAGCTAGCATCAATCATGGAACTGGATGCAAGATACTGGGGTAACTTAAGATGCCTGGTAGAAGCATTGAAGCGGGGAGGATTACATACAATACATACTTTGTACCAAAACTGAATTGGAAGGACAGAAGTTCATATTAAAATGAAATTCCTCAAATTCTTCAAATAACATTGGTACTGTTGTTCAGTACCATTATCTGTTCTTATACTTCTGATGTTACTGTGCAGCTAATTGAACGATATTAGCAGTGTCAAACTCAAAAACCCAGGAGCTGGAGCCAGCACACAGGGTACTTAGATCTGGCCTGCAGGGCTGGCCTGGAAATATCATAGGACCAGCCTGCGGTTCCTCTGCCAGCCAAAGCAGGGCATGGGGGAACACCTCCCCACAGCCCATTTTCAGCTGGCAGATTACTGCAGGAGGCCATAAAGGCTGAAAACAGGCCATGGGGGAGCACACATGACCCCCCCCCCAGTTTTGGCTGGCAGGGTGCTGCAGGACGTATCCGTCCCACCATTCCCCTCTGCCGGCCTGCTGAGGAGAACTACAGTGCTGATCCACTCCTCGAAGAAATCCAGTTTGACACCCCTGAATTAGATGTTCTTCTAAATGAAACCCTTCCATTGTGTGAGTCTGTAAATCCAGATAAGCAAAAGCTACCTTTCACAACCACAATTAATGGAATGCACAGCTATATCTATATAATTCCTGGAACAGAGTTTTCCTTTAATTACCCAATCATTATAGACATAGAACAATAGGATCATCCCATTGCTGCCCTTGTGGACTACATATATGTATATGTGCATATATGTATGTATATACTGCTGTGTGTGTATGTGTGGGCATGTGTACACATTCATATATACACATGGCAGTATATACATACATAAATATACGGCAGTAGGTTAAAAGATTTATTCTACTAGGATTCACTAACTAAATAATAAAGTGTAGCACTAAATCTCTCTCCCTCTCCCTCTCCCTCTCCCTCTCTCTCTCTCTCTCTCTCTCTCTCTCTCATAAGGAGGAATATCTTTTCTTAACTTGAATATTTTGCACTGACAAATTTATCATTAGCTTTGTGATTAGCACAACAGCAGCTTTCAATTACAAAGCATCATGCAGATTTTAAAAGTGATGTTTGTGTTATCTCATTCAAAAGAAATTCATCGTTACCATGCTCTGTCTGTTCTAAAACACTGTAAGTTTGCAAAAGGTTTGCAAAAATTTTCATGGGGAACCTGTTTCTATTTTTAAAAGAAATGATGAAATGGATTGCATACATAAATTAAGAAACACCACCAAATATAATGTTTCTAACTGGTTCCTTGTTGTCCAGTCTCCAGATTAGTTTAGTGCTTAACTTCAATGTATTCTTCAAATTTTAAAACCTTCAGGCTTGTGTATTAATCTGAAAAAAATAATCCCTTTTCCCTACCCAGACTGTTCAATTTATAGAGATTAAGCCTGATGAGACCTCAGCGGTTCTTTTCTTCTGAAGGACAAATTCATTACTGCCATTTTGCTTACAGACTGACTGATGTTCCTTGAGTGTTCAAGGGTTTTGTGGGTATAGAGCAACAATATATTCATATGGTGGCAAGCACCCTGGTGGTGTCCTACTCTCATCTCGGAATGTAAGAACTTCAAGCTGGGTACAGATACGGTTTTCATTTCCCCTGAACTTATCCACATCTGTGGCATGGCATACACATCAGAGTTAAGGAATCACTGCAGAATTTGATCAGGGAATCTGTTTCTTTCTGGAATTACCTACAGTTCTTCAACTGTACACAATATGAGAAAACAAACCCACCAGGACAAGATTCAGCAATTCATCTGCATCTGAAAGGCAAGAGTCACTCTTTTGAAGACAGCAAAGTTCAAAGTGAACTGAGAGGACCACTGGTTTGAAAGGAAAGCCAAAGAGGCTGTCTATATTAAAATTAAACAGCCCCTCTCTCAACAGACGGGAAGGGATACACCACCACCTATTTCCAGTTTATAGTGCAATCCTTTCAGCAGTCCCCAGAAAGTTCCACACCCATTTGCACTCTGATTCAGGTGACTCTAAGGATATACAGTGGTGGGTTTCAATTTTTTTTAGAACCTCTTCTGTAGGTGTGGTCTGCTTTGTAGGAGTGGCTTGCCGGCCATGTGACTGGGTGGGAGTGGCTTGCCAGCCATGTGACCGAGTGCGAGTGGCTTGGCAGTCATGTGACTGGTGGGCGTGGCCAACTTGTAAAATGTGGTGAAACTCACTTAACAACATTCTTGCTTAGCAACCAAAATGTTGGCTCAGAAACTGGCATTTGAAGAACGCAAGTCTTAAAGCTGTCAAGTTACAAGACCCTTGCACCCCTAACCCTTTAGAAAAAAACCCCCAGGGGTATTCAAACTTGACAGCTTTAAGACTTGTGGACTTCAACTCCCAGAATTCCTCCTCCAGTCATGTTTGCTCAGGAAGTCTGGCACTGAAGTGTGCAAGTCTTAAAGCTGTCAAACTACAAGACCCTTGCACCCCTAACCCTTTAGAAAAAAAACCCAGGGGTATCAAACTTGATAACTTTAAGACTTTAAGGTTTAGATAGGATTCTTAGAGGTGAGTGAGGCGATTGGTGAGCCAGCCAATCAATGAGCGGTGGGCGGGGAAAGCGTGGTGCGGATGGGGGGGGGAGCTGGAACCAGTTCTAAAAGGCACGGTAGAGTTGTGGAACCTCTTCTATAGAAGAGGTTAGAACTGGCAGGAACCCACCCCTGGTATAGATAAACCTCCAACTTGCCTTAATGACACTCAGTGCTAATAACCTGCTGACTGCAAAGAATTTAAATCCTTCCGTTCTTCACCAGTCAGTTACAACCAAAAATGTTCAAAGAAATAAAACCAAGCCAGAAAGTTCATTTGTCTTTTGAAAAAGCACCTTTGGGAGACAAAATGAGAAAGTTCTTTCCACTTAAAAGCGGAAAAAATAGCAAAAAGTAGGTAATATTCCACTGGTAACTTTTGCTATTAGGTCAAAATATATGCAATCCACAAATAACTAACATTATACCCAGAGGTGGGTTCCTACCGGTTCAGACCAGTTTGGCTGAGTAGGTAGTAACTCACCCACCCACGCACCTGAACCGGTTCTAATCCTGGGGGCGCCATCTTGATTTTTGATTCTGCGCATGCACAGAACAATCTCCACGCCAAACTGGCAGTAATGCCAGTAGCAACCCACCCCTGATTGTATCTGAAATGGTATAACTGCATCAGTATCTAAAATCTGATCTCTCTCCCACACAAAGGAGCCTAGCCGAAGTTGATGGTTGGGATGGGGGTGGGGAACAAATATTTACTGCTGTTTAGAAAAAAGACAAATACTGTGAATTTTGCCACTTTTAGCACATTATGGGAGGCAAAAATGATGAAATTCTCTTTCTCTCCCTCTATTGTAAAATTATGACTACTTTTTTTTTAAAGCAGAGCTGGAACAAGCATCAGGCTTGTATTTCAAGCCTGAAATTTGGCACAGATAGACATAGCCTTGATGAAAAGGCTTTGTTAAATTTAGAGGGGAAATTATAAGCAATACATTGTAATCTATTGAGAAAACCCACTCTGAGGATTCACTTAGATTCCATGCCAGAAAAATAAAATAAAATCCGTAAATGCAAATAGCTTGGGCATCTGCTTAGAATTAAAAGGGCTTAATGATACCCACTCTCGTTACTCCCACTCTGCCCAACCTTGGGTGGGTTGCTTCTTCTCTTCTGAAGAGATGCCTCCCCTTTCTCTTTGTGTGGTGAATGAGGCAAAGGCTACAGCAGACCATGTTATAAATGAATATGTCATTTGAATGATCATCATTGCCACAAAGCAAAACAAATCGTGGTGGTGGTGGAGGAGGAGGAGGAGGAAGAGGAGGAGGAGGAGGAATTGAAACAAAAATTGGCAGAAATTCTAGCTTATAAAATATATACAATAGCATACATTGTAATGTTGTTTCTTCCCCATTTTTAGTGTTTTTAATTTCCTGTAGGCTGCTGAGACAGTCTGAAATGATGCAGCAAAGAAATCTTTCATACATGTAAGTAAGTAAGTAAATAAATAAATATACTGCTTGTTTGTTAATTTATTTATTTATTTGCACTATCATAACCATCTATCTATGGCCAAATTAAAGAAAAAATCTTCCTTTGGTGCATTTCCTACAGACAATTGCTTTCTCTGAAGGGGGAAATCAGCCTTTGCTGCATTTACCTTAATGAAGTGTGAACTTCCAAGTTGAACTGAGACTATTTAAATACCATCAGCACAAAAGTTCAATTCCCTGCAGCAACATTAACTTGACCAATTTGCATTGAACAGCTCCTTTCATTTTCTGGTTAAATGGTATGATTCCAAAGTGTGAGCACCTCGTTTTTGTTTTCTAGCCACAAAAGTGAATTGTCCATGGAAATTGGAATCTTTCCATGTTAATGTATAGCACAATCAGTGTAACCTCATCCTGTGTCTCCCAATTTCTCAAGCTTGAGCCTTAGCAATAGATAGACATCCATGTAAGGATTGTATGTGTTACTTATTAGCTTCGACTATAGTGGTTTTCACCAAGGTCCTCTGTTCCGGTAGGAACAGAGGTTTAATCTCATTGGTCGAAGGGTCTGACAGCTCCCTATAAAAGGGTTGCTGTCAGACTCAACCTTCGCTGGATTGTTCTCACTTGTTGCATTTAATAAAGAGCTGTTGTTACCGTTAGCCTGTGTGTGCCTATCCATTACCTGATCCAACACTGGCAATGAGGGTAGGATTGGAAGGCAACTAGGCGAACCAAAAAGAGCGTAGCAATCCAGCAAGTACATCCAGCCCGGAGCTCAGCGCAGCTTCGAGCAGCCATTTTTGAGCGGCAAACTCAAAACGCCCTCAGGACACAAAATGGCCATGCATGCCCCACCGACTCCGTATGACCCAGTCACCAAGCACTGGGACTCATATATGCTATATTTTGACTGTTTCCTCAAGGCCAATGACCTCATGGGCCTTTCTGAAGGCCGCAAGAAGAACATGTTCCTCAGTTACTGTGGATGGGAAGTGTTCGAAACTGCCAAAGACCTGTCAGAACCAACGTTGCTACAATTGGTCACTTGGTCCATGCTCCAACAGATTCTGAGGACCCACTATGTTCCCAAGCTGTCTAAGCACGTTCGCTGGCATGAGTTCAACATTCGCAACCAACAGGAAGGTGAATCAATCAACGAGTACATTGCGGCTCTAAGAAAGGCCGCAGCGTACTGCAAGTTCTGAGACCTAGAACTCATTCTTGATAATTTGTGGTGTGTGGGACATTAATTTACAGAGGAGGTTATTTGCCAAGTGTCACCTCATTCTACCAATTGCCTTGGACAAGGCCAGGGCATCAGAATTGGTCATCAAGTCCAAAGAGACACTGCAGCAGCAAAACACTCCACAAGACGTGTAGAAGAATACACGTGTTCACCGCGAGGCTGCAGAGGCTGAGAGTTCTGAAGGCGAAGAAGATGACAGCTGCCACATGCACAGTAGCCGTGCCAAGCCGGTGCTGAAATTTGAACAACGATTCCTGCCTTGCACTAGCTGTGGAGGAGACCATTCCCGATCAGCTTGCCATTTCCGGAACGCTACCTGCCAGCGCTGCGAGCAAAAAGGGCACATCGCCAAGGTGTGCAGAAGCGAGCACCCCACGACAACCTGGCAGCCAAGAAGCCGAGCTAACTTCCAGCAGAGGCCCAACCAAGGGGCATGGCAGAAGCCACCACGGCGCTCAGAGGGTGATGCTAGAGTCACCTAACACACCTCAATCGGCTAAGTTCGCACTAGGTGGCCAAAAAAACTTAAGGTCACAGTCCTGATTGAGGGCTCTCCATGCGAGATGGAGATCAACACGGGGTCATCACTGACCATCATGCCGTGGTCTACGCTCAAGCGGGCTATCCCTAGCCTAAAGAAACAGCATCTACATGTCCCTGACAACCGCCTGCGCAATTACCAGGGGAACTGAGTTCCCATCGTGGGCCAGGGCACATTCTGGGTGCAATTCAAGAAATACAGCAGCCAACTCCCAGTGATGGTGGTCAGCAGTGACCTGCAGAGCCTCCTAGGTTCGAAGCCCTGGGCCTAGAAGTGACCGGTATCAATGCCTTGAAAGACAAAAGTATTGAAGCGATTTTTAAGGAGTTTGAGGACGTCTTCGGCACTGGTCTGGGTAAATATGTGGGGACTCCAATCTCATTTAATTTGGACCCCAACATAGCCCCCATAAAGCTAAAGCCCAGGAGAGTACCTTTCGCTCTCCGCCCCAAAATAGATCTGGAATTTGACAACCTCATAGGCCAGGGAATCCTAGAATCGGTTGATCACACATGCTGGGAGACCCCTATAGTGGCACCTGTCAAATCTGACAGGTCTGTCCGCATCTGTGCAGACTATAAATGTGCAATCAATAAAGCGTTACAACAAAGCGCTTACCCTGTACCAATTGTACAGCACCTATTACATTCATTAGGCCCTGGCAAAGTATTCGCTAAATTGGACATGGCACAGGCAGACCAACAATTGCCTGTAGATGGCACTATGGTGGAGGTCCAAACCATTGTGATGCACAGGGGTGCATTCAAATGTCACCGCCTGCAATTTAGTGTTACTATCACCCTTGGACTGTTCCAAAGCATCATAGAACGGGTTTTGCAAGTGATTGCAGGAGTCATTCCCTATTTCGATGACATCTTGGTATCAGCTGCAAACAAGTTGCAACTTTTAAAACGTGTATGAACAGTTTTAGCTCAAATTAGAGACAAAGGCCTCCGTCTCGAAATGGCTAGAGGTAGTCCTGATGAACTTCACTATGGCAGAAGCGGTAATCAAGGTACTACGGAGACTTTTCTCCACGCACGGCCTGCCCGACTTCTTGGTCTCTGACAATGAGCCCCAATTCATGGCCATGGTGAATGGTGAGATCTGCAAAAGAGGCCCTTTCTAGGATGAGCCAGGGAGATTGGTAAACACAGGTTGACCATTATCTGCTAATCAAACATATCACACCCAGTGCCACTACAGGGAGAAGCCCTTCTGGGCTTCTCATGGGTCGACAGTTAAGGTTCCAGTTAGAATGGCTACACCCAAACTATTCTACCACATCGCCCCCTGACTCCACAAGCAAAATTTGGAACTTTAGTGTAGAGGATTCCGTTTATGCCCACAACTACGCCAGGGGAACTCTGTGGATTCATGCCACAGTGATAGGCATCACCGGGCCTCGTTCTTATCTCGTAGAGCTTGAAGACAGTCGGAATTGGAGAAGGCACGTTGACCAACTCCATGGCTGCCTCTCCAACTCCACTCTTAGACAACCAGAGGTAACTCCTGCATGAGTTAGCCAAAGCCTACCCAAAGGGAGCAATACGCCACACCTTCCACAGGCAACTCAAGCCCGAGGGTACAGGGGAACTTATCTGGTTGTGTTGCAGGACTGTAGCGAGCTCTGAGCGAACTGTCTCTAGAAGTTCCAGCCGCGGCCTGTGAAAGGTTCCAGGAGCTTCCACCAAGTGGAGCTGAGAACAAACAGGACCATCCGACCTGCTCAAAGAACACCCTCCGACTGAACTGCGCAGGTCAGGCAGAGCTACCCAAAAGCCCGCCTACCTGCATGACTATGTGACCAGTAGGATTGTTCCATCTAAGCGGGGAGGGGTATTACATACTAGCTTCAACTACAGTGGTTTCCACCAAGGTCCTCTGTTCCGGTGGGAACAGAGGTTTAATTTCATTGGTCGAAGGGTCTGACAGTTCCCTATAAAAAGGCTGCTGTCAGACTCAACCTTCGCTGGATTGTTCTCATTTGTTGCATTTAATAAAGAGCTATTGTTACCGTTAGCCTATGTGTGCCTATCCATTACCCAATCCAACAGTATGTATTCTAATATATACGGTATTTAGAAAAATATCTGAGTGATGTTCAATACATCTGTTGTTAGTTGTCTGAATCAAAGAGGTGCCAACAGCACACTCCGAAGCAATGCTCTGAATAACCTTTTCAGCCTCAAATCAGAACTGCTGCACACCACTATTAATGTCTAGTTTATGATCTGGCCTATCTCAATTGCTGACAACATAATTTCCTGCAGAACCGGTATTCCTTGAGTTAGGAAAGTTCACTTAGCAACCGTTCAAAAGTGTGACCTCCCCCCAAAAAAGTACTTACGACCTGGTCTCGAAGTTACGTACCACAGCATGGTCATTCACTCTTATGACCACAGCATGGTCATTCACTTCA
>NC_138552.1:77491771-77509271 GCF_964273705.1 Natrix helvetica
TATGTAATTAACAGGCCCAACAATACTTTAATGTGCTATAATGTGATCTGAAATGTTAGAGTCTTGAATGTTTAATGCCTGAATTGTTTCCTCTACTCTGTGATTAGTAATAATTGCAGACACAGTTTCCCCATAATGAGCAAACTTTGACAGCAACAGGTACAGGTTACAATGTTGAGGCTCCACCCTCCTGCAACAGAGGACTTCAAAATGGCTTCTAATTCCTCCAGATTACTTATCTGCTTCCTTCCCTGTTTCAAGTCTGTCTTTCTTTCCCAATCACTTGAGACTGGATTTTATCAGGAAAATTCATGGCAGGTGTGCCTGACACACAAATGAACGAATGACTTCTTTATTACCACCCGGCCAAAGGCTAGCTGCATAAAATAACCTATAAGCACCAAAATGTCTAGACAGTAATAAAATACTTAAGTCAAACAAACAGTAACCTAAATGCAATGAGAAATTATATGCTACAGCTGCTGAGAAAGGATTACCAGTTTTACTGGCGATGCCAAGTTATCTGTTGCTGCATTCTATATGATACTGCACAAAATTAATATTGCCTGACAAATGAGCTGAATGCTACCAAAATGTTATGCCTTACAGGAAAATCCAGCTTGGTAAAAGGCTGTCTTCATTTACTCTGTTCTTAATATATCTTATTTATGTTCTTTTTAAAGCTGTCTAACTGACTATATATCTCAGCTTAAGGCAACTGCTATTTTTTAAAACCATGTTCATGATCCTGAAAAACTTGAATGGAGTCCCTATAGTTTTTCCAATTCAGAGAAGGAAAATTAATATCTCCTTTGACCCAAAACAGACAGTAAAAGTAGCATTCCTGCTTAATATTAAGTCTCTAAATCAGCAATGGCGAACCTTTTTTGGCTCGCGTGCCACAAGTGGGGGGAGCGCAGGGGGGTCGTGTGCGGGCGTGCCGCACCCATAATGCAATGTGCGACCCCCCCAGTGCGCATGCGCGCACAACGTGCGACCCCCCCAATTTTACATGCTTTTTTCGCCCTCCCCAGGCTCCAGAGGCTTTATAGGAGCCTGGGGTGGGCGAAAAGAGCCTCCCCCGCCCCCCGGAGGCCCTCCAGAGGCTTCAGGGACCGTCCGGAGGCTTCCCTGAAGCCTTCGGAATGCTTAAAACCACCCTCCGAGCAAACCGGAAGTGACTTCTGGGTTGCTTGGAGGGTCGTTTTAAGCGTTCCGAAGGCATCCAGGAAGCCTCCGGACGGTCCCTGAAGCCTTCGGAACGCTTAAAACGACCCTCCGAGCAACCCGGAAGCCACTTACAGTTTGCTCGGAGGGTGGTTTTAAGCGTTCCGAAGGCGTCAGGGAAGCCTCCGGACGATCCCTGAAGCCTTTGGAGCGCTTAAAACGACCCTCCGAGCAACCCGGAAGTCACTTCCGGTTCGCTCGGAGGGTCGTTTTAAGCACTCCAAAGGCATCAGGGAAGCCTCCGGACGGTCCCTGAAGCCTCCGCGGGGGGCAGGGGGGCTCTTTTCGCCCTCCCCAGGCTCCTATAAAGCCTCTGGAGCCTGGGGAAGGCGAAAAATAGCTTTTAAAAAGGTGAACTCAGCTGGCCAGCGCGCGCATGCACGCTGGCCAGCTGACAGGGCAGTGCCTCGCATGCCCTGACAAATGGCTCCGCTTGCCACTTGTGGCACCCGTGCCATAGGTTCGCCATCAGTGCTCTAAATGCTTCGAAACTGCCCAGAAAGCATGATTTGGCATCATATTACATGGATGAGTCAAAGAAAGAGACTCTGATGACAGGATGCTAACACTGAAGTGTATTTTTATACCTAAGACCTAGGTTTTTGCCTATGTTTCCTTCTCCTCCTCTTTTACCACTTTGAGTGTCAAGGGATTCCTTTCTAGTATAATACATACTTTATATCTTGATTTCTGAAGCTGATTTTAGACATCCCTAAAACAGATTATTTAATAAAAACAATAGTTCATAGCTATGACTTTACACAAAACATTTCTCTTATATTTCTGTCTGGAAGTTAACTTCCAGATTATATAAAGTCTATATTTTGAGACTCCGAGAAAAACCATACAGTGTATAGGTAGAGGATTGCAGCAAAGATAAAATCGCCTGCTACTGAATGAACAACAGTGAATTGGAAATAAGTGTTCCTCATGCAACTAAGGTTAAATCATCTTAGTTTCTCTTCTTTGCATTTTTTCTAAAATCTCAACATCTTTTTTGTAATGTAGGGACCAAAACTGGAGGCAGTATTACAGGTGTGGTCTTACCAAGGGTTTATAAAGCAATGCTAACACTTCACATGATTTTGATTCTATGCCTCTGTTTATACAACCAAGAATTGTATTAACTTTTTGGGTTGCTTTTACACAGTGCTGGCTCATGCTTAAGTGATCATCCACTAGGGCTCCAAGGTTCCTCTCACCATTACAGTTTTTGAGCCAGGTTTTGTCTAATCAGTACTTGTTCCTTTGGTTTTTCCTGCCTAGGTATAAAAGCTTGTTTTTATCCACATTACATTTCATATTGTTGGATAGGGCCCATTGTTCAAGTCTGTCTAGATCCGTGATGGCGAACCTATGGCACGCGCGCCACAAGTGGCACACGGAGCCATTTGTCAGGGCACGCAAGGTGCTGCCCTGTCAGCTGGCCAGCGCGCATGAGCGCGCTGTCCAGCTGAGTTCACCTTTTTAAAAGCTATTTTTCGCCTTCCCCAGGCTCCAGAGGCTTTATAGGAGCCTGGGGAGGGCGAAAAGAGCCTCCCCTGCCTCCCCCCGGAGGCTTCAGGGACCGCCCCTGAAACCTTCGGAACGCTTAAAACCACCCTCCGAGCAAACTGGAAGTGACTTCTGGGTTGCTCGGAGGGTCGTTTTAAGCATTCCGAAGGCTTCAGGGACCGTCCGGACAGTCCCTGAAGCCTCCGGAGGGCCTCCGGGGGGGTCAGGGGAGGCTCTTTTCGCCCTCCCCAGGCTCCTATAAAGCCCCTGGAGACTGGGGAGGGAAAAAAACATGTAAAAATGGGGGGGGGGGTTGCGCGTTGTGCGCACATGCGCACTAGGGGGTCGCGCGTTGCATTATGGGTGCGGCACGCCCACACTCGACCCCCCTGCGCTCCCCCCACTTGTGGCACGCGAGCCAAAAAAGGTTCACCATCACTGGTCTAGATCTTTTTGGATCCTGAACTTGTCTTCTAGGCTATTCGTGCCAGCTTAGTGTTATCTGAAAATTTGATGAGTTCTCTTTCTATTCCTTCATCTAACTCATTTATGAAGATATTGAAGAGTACTGAGCTGAAGATGGAACCTTGTGGTGCCCCACTACTTACTTCTCGCCATGTAGATGTAGTATCATTAAGGACTATTTGTTGAGTATGATTTGTCAGCCATTTACAAATCCATCTAGTGATGATGCTGTCTATCCCACATTTTTCTAGTTTACCAAGAAGTAGGTTGTGATCTGTTTTGTCGAATGCCTTGCTGAAGTCTAAGTATACTATGTCTACAGCATTTTACTGGTCTACTAACTTAGTCATTTTGTCAAAGAATGAAATAAGATTGCTTTGGCATGATCTGTTTTTAACAAACCCGTGCTGGCTATTAGTTATCACCAATCCAGGCTTCTCAGTTTCCCAATCATCTCATTGGCTACTGAGGATGGACTAGATGGACTTATGATCTGGTCCAATAGACTCCAATGTTTTAAGAGTAATGCATTGACATTTGAATAATACAAGATGGGGTGGCCATGAGAATTCTTACGTACTGGTATTTATGTGCAGATAAATTAATATAAAGTTGATGATATGGAGGGACTATAGCAATTGCAGTCACAGAAGGCTCTTGAATTTGATTACTATTTTTACTCAAAATGCCTATTTTTGGATTCTCTTTTTCTTCCACATCCCAAGGAGTTTACGGTTAGAAATAATAATAATGCAGAAAGCTAAAGAGGAGAGTGGAAAGAGGAGGAAATAGAATGAAATGTTATTTTAGTTACATAAATATGGGACCTGTTGCATCACAACATAGGAGATCAGGCCCTGAGCCAAAGGATTCGTGGAGTAGGAGGATTAAAGTCTTTGCATGCAAAATCCCCTACTAACTTCTGAAGCGAGCAGGTGGATGGTACTTTTGTAAATTGACTCTACCCTACATTTTTTATCAACAACGCTTCATTAATGATACTTGAGATATGATAAATTGATGTTACACAGTATACGGGTCATTGGATAATTAGAAGAACATTTTGAAAAATGCAGTCTGAATAACAGCAAGGGATTATGTAAGGATTTATTTTAATCTTCAAAGGATCAAATAAAAAAAATAATCCATGGACTGCCTGCAGTTACATAAAATATTAAAGTAGGGATGGGAGGGGAAGGTTGTGCTAGTCTTGCTTTTGCTAAAAATAGAGAGGATCCAAGTAAAGTGAATATTCTCCAATACACTGTGAGCCACATTTTCACAACAATTAAAAAAAAATAAAAGCTTGAAAATGTTGCATCTGACTAGCTAAGTCTGCAGTTTTCTACTAGCATAGTTAGATCTCTCCCTGCAGGAACACTATCTAATACAGATTAAAATGTCATTGGTTTCCCCACAGGATCTCATGAAATCTGCAAAGATTCTTCCTTCAGGGAATTTCACTCATCACTGGTCACCATGATACATCAAACTGAAGCTTTCCTTCTGTGCTCTTTAATTAAACCTAATTTCACAAGTTAAGAAACAAATTGTTCTCCCCCCTCCCAATCAACCCTTTGATGTCCTTTTTAACCCTTATCAAACTCAATGTCCTTCTACTGAAAGTAACCAGAGATAGCACCGAAGTCTCTTTAAAAGGATAGTATGAAGCAAAACATATTACTCGCAAGCTGGAAGGAAAATTCCCAGGTCAGGCTTAAAATGGCACAAGATAGGGTCACAACTCTTAACAGAGAGATTATCATAATGTTAATTATTAATCTATCTATATAAAAATGGATGTGTGCTTGTGTCTGTGCGTGTATGTTCCAGCACAACTCTGGAATGCCTCGAGCAATTTCAACAAAACTTGGTACACAGATCACTTACTCTCTGGAAAAAAAAACCTACTATGGGGGTAAGACACCCCTCGGTGTGTGTGTGTTCTGTTAAGATATAGCCTGTTGTGCCTTAAAATAGCTTCTACTGTACTGCCGTAAAATGGATTCTACTGTACAGTGGAATTGCATGGTAATGGCTTCACAGTACTCCACAAGGGGGCTCCCTCTGGTAAGGGAGAAAATCCAACATTAGAAATTATGTTTGGTCCGGACATTTTCTCCCTATAAATAAATACCTGGGCAACACCAGGTTATCAGCTAGTGTATAAATAAACACCTGTTTTCAATTGCTGCTCTTTCTGATTTTTTTGATTTTCCTAGAGGTTCCTGAAAATAAATTATTTTTGGAATTCCCACACACATTGTCTTAAATCATTCTCACAGCCAAGTCAAACTAGTGTTCCTCAATATTTCTGCCAGATAGGAATAATCTGATGATATTGCAACTATCTAGACTAGGGAATCACACCTTCCTCTACATTTAAATTTTTCTGTTACCTTCTCATGTTTGTTCATTCTCAGTACAATTTTTCGGGCTGAATTATAAACAATACCATTTAAATTTTAGTTAATTCTAAATATAATTAACATAATGTAATGTGTTCTTCCAAATGTTTCATTGCTTAAATGATTTTAAGCGAAGAGGGAGGAATTCTTGGACTAATGCATCTGCTGCTACCAGAAATCAGATGATACTAGTATAATTTGGGATATAACTGCAGCCCCAAGTTAGATAAATTCCTGTCTATTTTAGTATGTACATTAAGTTAAATAGCATTCTAATCTTTGGGGAATTTTTGTTTTGTTTTCAGATTTTCTTCTTAAAGATCTGTAAATATTTTTTTCTCCACCATACTCAGCCTTCTCTGTTGTATATAATACAATTTTTAACACAAATCTCTGACATATCTTTTTAACATAAAACATTAATGAAGTTTTAATATAAACATAAGCCCAATGTAGGGTTTAACATAAATTGAAATGTGTTTGAATATTAGTAGCTCAGGTTGATAGTTTGGCTGTTGGTTTGAGCTCCGAGCTTGGCAATTTGGTTGCAAATGTTTTATCACCATTGGAGGAGATTCAATTCAATTCAATTCAAAACACACTGAGGATATCTCCGCGCACGGTGACAAAACATTTGCAACCAAATTGCCAAGCCTGGAGCTCAAACCAACAGCCTAATTTAACATAAATTTTCCAAATGTAAGCTCTTTTTTAAACACACTCATTCTGTTTCTTATGAGAGGTTCAGAAACCCATTGTTCTTTTCAAACACATATTATACATTTTGGGGGGCAGGAAAATACTATGTTGAATTTTGACTGGAAAAAGACAGATTCTAGCAGAATTCATTTTAAGCATCATTAAAACATGGAGACAACCTCTTAGTAGTTAGAAATGCTACATTTCTTCCTACAGTCACTTGATTATCCTACATTTCTTATAATCTGGCATTTGTCCCTTTAGAATCTTGCAAATTGAAAGGTTTTCCAAACAGATATACCTATATTTAAATTTTCAGTGGTGGATTTCCATTTTTTTTAACTACCGGTTCGCTTGTGCTTGCACACGTGCAATGCTTCTGTGCAAGCGCAGAAAAGTCTAGGCGGGTGGGTGGAGCCTCTTGCCACCTCCACTACCAGTTCACCTGATCTGGGCCAAACTGGGAGCAACCAGCCTCTGATCTTTCTCTTATGAGCCATTCCATTTATCCAAAATCATTTTTGGAAAACAAGCAACACAAGCCATCTCATCCAACTGACCTCAAGCTTGTTTCAGTGACAGAAGCAATCAGATCTCTGTTTATTATCCTGACACTATTCTATTGTTCTATTGTGAACCTTCCCCACTTCTTAAGTGTGTCATCATAGGTTAAAGACAAGGCTTTGTGACTTCCAAATAATTTTACAATAAGACTAACAAAAAATGTTTTAAAATATTTTTTTTATTTTCAAACAAACACAAACACACAACACATATAACATAAAAGCCTCTTCAATTACACACAGTGTGTCGATTGGTTACAAAGTCTTTCTGTGTCCTTTCCGTGGTCCTCACTTGAATTTTATCAAAATTCACATATTGACAATCAAGATATCTGTGTATACATTGTTATTATGCTTCCTCCTATTCTAAGTCATTCAATCGTTTTAGCATTGATAACATTCTCAAATAATTTTCAATTCCATGTTTTTCCCCATTATTAGTATCATCAATCTAATATACATGTATACAAATTGTTATAATGATTAAACATCCATTAAGCCCAGCTATTATTACATCCTTTCAACAAAAGGCATATTAAATTTGAAGTAAATTATATATTATAACATTTTATTACATTATCCTGAAATCATCCAATGATATTACATCTTTATAATCTATTCTATATAGAATTGTTTATCTTTTATAAAAAGGCTTTTCAACATCATCTCCATGATCCTCACTTACAGTTTGCATAAGATTTCATATTATCAATCTAGTATATATAAATGCTTTGTTATCATTATTAATCATTTATTTGACTATAGCTGTTATTACATTGTACTTTGCACTCAAAATTTAACTATATTTAACTAAATTTACTGTGACATCATTCTATTATTTTAGCATTGACAACATTCTCTAATAATTTTCAATTCCATGTCCCCCCCCATTATTAGTATCATCAATCTAATATACTTGTATACAAATTGATATAATTATTAAACATACATTAAGCCTAGCTAACAAAAAAAAATTGATACTATAGAGAATATAAAGCAAATTGCTACAAAGATATTGGGGAAGGTGAAAAGAAAGAGAAAAACTCCAACTCATCATATTTATGATCCTGTAGGTTGGAAATTTGCAAAGCACTGAAGCTGTAAGAAAGAAGACTGCTCATCAGCATCTGTGTTTCCAATTTGCATAAGTAATTGGTAAGTGATTAGGAGCACACACTGACAAAAACAAGCCCAGCATGCAGCAGAAAATGGATAATTTTCATGGTTCAAATTATCTGAAACTCAAAAATATTCAAGAAAAAAATAGAATATGTATATTACGGCAAAGAAAAATCTTACCCCTCCTTAGCGATAAATACTCTTAATCTGGCTAGATTATAATGGCTATCATCCAGTGTATGAAATGCTACCTTAAAGATGTCCTTGAGTTCAGCTCAACTCCTGCCAGCTGTCTCCGTGCATTTTTCTTGTAACAGAATTTTAAGGTGACTAACTTTTTTACAATGAAAAGGAGGACAAATAAATTGGGAAAAAATATCGTAAATAAAAGAAATATTTTATTCATTGCAACAATAATACACTAAAATATGATATATGCATAATAAAAACATTTGTAACATTTTATATTGTAATTATGCTTACATGCCTGTTAATTATTATTTAAATGAGTACTTTTCCATTGAATCAATATTTTTTGTCAATGTATCATCTTTTAACAATATATTGGAAATATCTGAACAAGAAATATCCTTCATATTGAATTTTACGGCAAGTGCTGCAGCTAGAGTATCAGCATTCAATCTTGATTTCTCACTTGTCCAAAAATCATTGGCAATTGAAAAAACTCTTTCAACTGCTGCATTAGTTCAGCACAACGTAAATTGAACAAGTATAAATAAATTATCACATGGAATATGTTCATTTTTGAAATGGCTGAAAATATCCACCCATATTTTATCAATTTCAACGTGTTGATTTTCCCATTGTATTAATTTTTCAGAATTTAAATATACATTCAGTCTTCTAATTTCTTCAAAGAGACAATTGTCGTCTATTTTAATGTCTGGCATTTCTTTAGATAAAAACTCAACACAAGATTCAATATCTGTCCAATATACTTGCGGTGAAGTAATAAAACACCATTGAAAACTGTTATTTCCCGTGATGTTTGTTTCAGACCATTCTTCAATATATTGAAAACATGTCTGGTAAAAATTCTGCACTTCTTTGATAAACTTTTCCGTTATGCCCAGATTTGATTCCTCTAAGTCTGACAATTTTCTTTTTATAATTAAAGGAAGAATTTTATCTTCAAATCGAGATTTATATTGAAGGATAAAGTCATTCAAAATAAGACTAACTTCTGTAGCTGAAATGTGTTCACCTTCAATCTTTTGAATCATTTTGTGAAAAATAGATGCTTGATTATGTACAAAATACATTAATATCTCAGATATTTCATTATTGAAAAACGATTCCAGGATTTTAGGACATTTGTCTAAACTTAAAAAATATGAACGGAGAGGCTCAAATAATTGTAGAACATGCTCTACAGCAGGTGTTAGAGCAAGCCATCTAACTTTTGAATATCCTAAAAGTTTTTTGTATTCAACATTCGCTTCTTCGCAAAATTGTTTTAAAGTAGCCACACAAACAGTAAAACAACTAAAATACAAATAAATTGTAGTTATTATTACTTCTACATCAATTAGCATGGCACATGATGCCGTGTTGATTGCATTTGATAAAATATGCGCCTTACAACCTATTCCTAGTATTTTCTTTTGGAGTAAATCTTGTAATTTTACATACATATTATTCACCCCTTTGCGTCTTCGCCCACCAAAATTTGTGTTTGTATTATCAGCTGTTAGTGCAACAACTTTGGATTTCAAATTGTTTTCATTTATTACTCTGTATAGATGGTTTGACAAAATTTCAGCAGTTTCACTCTCAATGGATTCTAAATTTAAAATTTTTACTTGAATCCCCTTGCTAACATTAAAATATCTAGTAGTTGGATACAATTTGGTTTCATTATGATTTGATGCATCAGATAAAACAGTTACAAATGCTGCAATTTTCAAGTCTGCTGTAGGTATTTTATCACAGTAATTTTTAAATACTGATTTAATAATAGCCTTGCATTTTGTCCTGGCGCATGAAAATTTAGCATTGTGAAACTTTTTCAATAATTTAGTTGTACAATCCATACTACGAAAACTTTGATTGTGAATTATGGTATGAAATGCAAATGTTCCCTCCATTGCAGCTAACTGTTTTTCATCTTCAGATTAATTTGAAGTTTTTTTAAAAAACCTGTTACTTTACGACTGGAAGCTGATGCATCTAATGATTGCTTATGTTGTTGGTGGACAAGTGTTTCGTTATAGCTGCTCTGCCCCCAACTGCAATACAAAATTCTCCTCTGCAAATATTGCCGAAAACGATGGCATCTTTCTTTGATATGAGGAATGGAAATTCCTTTTTCAATTGATCGTTGAAATGGCATTTCCTCTTTTTTTATTTTTTCATCCCTAAATGAAATTTAAAAATAAAAATAAAATATAAAGCTACATGAATGATGCAAGGACATTATGAATAAATACAATTAATTATTACAACTAAAACTTTAATAACATAAGCAAATAAACTTTATTAAAATTCAAATTAAAATTATTTTACACTTCTGTTGACAACAGGGTTGTATAAACTTGTAAATAAAATTATACATATTTGGAAATTATTAAATAGATAATGAATTAATAAAACATGAATTGTACTTACCTCTGTATAATTGAATTTTCACTGAGAAAGAAATAATTACTGTGAGTCATTCAATTGCCGATGTGCCATGAGTCTACTGCATGCGTATGTGCCATGTCATGTTTTGGTAAGAAGTAAACAAAGCCACTTGCGCACAGCACTCTCTCTCTCAAGGTGTCCCATGCGGAGTGCATGCATCTCATAATCGCGTCTTATACCGCACCATACCGAGCCTTGATGAATTGTCATGTCAAATACAAATACGTCACATAACGTGCAACAGATTAGTGTTCAAATATCGAAAAGGAGGACATGTAGGAGGACACTTTTCGAGGGAGGACAGAACTTACAAAAGAAGGACTGTCCTCCCTAAAGGAGGACGATTGGTCACCTTAAGAATTTACATTATATTGCTCTATGTGTATATATCAACCTATTGTTATCTTCTATTTGTTAATGATGCCATCAAGTGCAAGATTTTGGAACAAAAATTCAGGGCATGCGCAGCAGAATAGATAGGTCAAACATTACAGAATTGGCAACCGCCTATTGAAGCAAAGGCTGCAATACGCATTAGAATTGAAACCAGGTAAAATAATTTACAGAATGGTTCTTGATCTCGGTTTAAAAATGGAATGGATCTGCTGCTATTTTTGATTTAATAGGCTTGGAATGGTTTTACAATTTTTCTCCTATCTTTCTGTAAACCAGGGGTGTCAAACTGGCAATGACACGTTGTCATCACATGACGGATCACAACTTTTTTCCCCTTCGCTAAACCAGGGGTGGGCGTGGCCAGCACATGACACATTGACACCCCTGCTGTAAACTATGGAGTTTAATAATATCTGTTTATTTCATTAAGTTAGAGCTGTATTTTCCCAGAACTAAGAGCCGACTCTCACAAATGGAACCCTGGAGTCAATACTAAAATGCAGAACTTTGAATGTTCCCAAATATCTGAACCACAGTCAGTTAATACCAATTGGCAATGTATGCAGGACAAATCTACTATCTTAAATTTCAAGACAAGTTTGTTTTCTCCTCTCTAGAACTAAAGCATTATAGATTCTATATAGCTTATAGATTCTCCCATTTCTGTTTTGTCCCCCAGGGCTGCTCCCACAGAAATAATAATACAATAATACAATAGCAGAGTTGGAAGGGACCTTGGAGGTCTTCTAGTCCAACCCTCTGCCTAGGCAGGAAACCCTATACCATTTCAGACAAATGGATATCCAACATCTTCTTAAAGACTTCCAGTGTTGGGGCATTTACAACTTCTGGAGGCAAGCTGTCCCACTGATTAATTGTTCTAACTGTCAGGAAATTTCTCCTCAGTTCTAAGTTGCTTCTCCCCTTGATTAGTTTCCACCCATTGCTTCTTGTTCTACCCTCAGATGCCTTGGAGAATAGTTTAACTCCCTCTTCTTTGTGGCAACCCCTGAGATATCGGAACACTGCTATCATGTCTTCCCTAGTCCTTCTTTTCATTAAACTAGACATACCCAGTTCCTGCAACCATTCTTCATATGTTTTAGTATCCAGTCCCCTAATCATCTTTGTTGCTTTTCTCTGCACTCTTTCTAGAGTCTCCGCATCTTTTCTACATCGTGGTGACCAAAACTGAATGCAGTATTCCAAGTGTGGCCTTGCCTAGGCATTATAAAGTGGTATTAACACTTCACGTGATCTTGATTCTATCCCTCTGTCTATGTAGCCTAGAACTGTGTTGGCTTTTTGGGCAGCTGCTGCACACTGCTGGCTCATATTTAAATGGTTGTCCACTAGGACTCCAAGATCCCTCTCACAATTACTACTATTGAGCAAGGTACCACCTATACTGTACCTGTGCATTTCATTTTTCTTGCCTAAATGTAGAACCTTACTCTTTTCACCATTGAATTTCATTTTATTAGATAGTGCCCAATGTTCAAGTTTGTCAAGATCCTTCTGTATCTTAAGCCTGTCTTCTGGAGTGTTGGATATTCCTGCCAGCTTGGTGTCATCTGCAAATTTGATGAGTTCCCCATTAATTCCCTCATCCAAATCATTGATGAAGATGTTGAAGAGTACTGAGCCTAAAACAGAGCCCTGGGGGTACTCCACTGCATACTTCTCTCCAGATAGATGCAGTTCCATTGAGTGCGGTTGGTCAGCCAATAGATCAAAGTTGGTCAGCAAATAGATCAAAGAGTCTTGTTTCGGTGGATACAAAGTTTAGGCAATCATGTCATTTTCCATAATGGCATTCTATCTTTTTGCTGTGTTCAGTCAAGATTCAGAAGTGCCTGCTCATAAGGTATGAAAGAGCTACTTTTCTTTTATAATCCATGTAATCAAAATTAACAATCTCTCTAATGTCTCTAGCCTACTGCACATAATTAGCAATTACCAGAACTGTGCAAGATGCAGTGATTTCATTTCAGAAGCAGGAAAAAGATGAAGGAATTAAGTCTTTATTTTGAACTGATCACATGCACTTGGACATGAATTTGGCCCAGTAATCCTCTATGAAAGTGTATAAGAATAATCTGTTTGGATTTAGAAAACTGTACTTAAATTCCCTTTTAATCCAAGATCAAACTGAAGTTGCAGTGCACTTCACAATCTTGCCCATAGTTTGTTTGCTTTAAAAGGACCCCATTGAGAGGGTCAACCAGTGGTGCAGCTAATTAATTTAAACTCTAGACTGAGTGATTGTATAGTGCCCAAGTGCCTGGGGGAACAGCCTGGCATCAAATCCCTTACTAAAGGCTAACAGATTCAGGGCCAGCCAGATTTCAAGAGAGATGCTGTTCCACGGAGCAACCTTTTGCCACACACACAAAAGACATACTCCTGGGTCCAACAAGATGACATTATTCAATGGCAGAAACCCACAGGATAGGAGTCACGTCCACAATGCTCCTGAGGGTGGCCTGAACTGGATTCAAATGCAATTGGGTAATATTTAAGAAAATAAATTCAAAATGTAGCATAGATAATATTACACTTAACAATAAATAATAACACATTTAGTCACCAATCATTCTGAGCAGGACTACGATGTGACAGGTGCTCCTTCCCAATCTGTGCTGCTGCAGTGAAGCTCAGGGTCGGAAGATAAATTTGTTCCAGTTCCAAGCCGGGAGAAAGACTCTGAAAATAAGGTTGATGGTAAGGTGACCAACTTTTTTACAATGAAAAGGAGGACAAAACACGTTCTATTGTCCAAAATGCTAAGGTGACCAACTTTTTTACAATGAAAAGGAGGACAAATAAATTGGAAAAAATATATCATAAATAAGAGAAATATTTTATTCATTGCAACAATAATACACTAAAATATGATATATGCATAATAAAAACTTTTGCAACATTTTATATTGTAATTATGCTTACATGCCTGTTAATTATTATTTAAATGAGTACTTTTCCATTTAATTAATATTTTTGTCAATGTATCATCTTCTAACAATATATTGGAAATATCTGAACAAGAAATATCCTTCATATTGAATTTTACGGCAAGTGCTGCAGCTAGAGTATCAACATTCAATCTCGATTTCTCACTTGTTGAAAAATCATTGGCAATTGAAAAAAACTCTTTCAACTGCTGCATTAGTTCCAGGGCAGCACAACGTAAATTGAACAAGTATAAATAAATGTTCACATGGAATATGTTCATTTTTGAAATGGCTGAAAATATCCACCCATCTTTTATCAATTTCAACATGTTGATTTTCCCATTGTATTAATTTTTCAGAATTTAAATATACATTCAGTCTTCTAATTTCTTCAAAGAGACAATTGTCGTCTATTTTAATGTCTAGCATTTCTTTAGATAAAAATTCAACACAAGATTCAATATCTGTTCAATATACTTGCATTGAAGTAAAAAAAACACCATTAAAAACTGTTTAATAAAATACATCACATAACGCGCAACAGATTAGCCTTCAAATATCAAAAAGGAGGACATGTAGGAGGACACTTTTCGAGGGAGGACGGAACTTACAAAAGAAGGACTGTCCTCCCTAAAGGAGGACGGTTGGTCACCTTATTGATTGGAAAGAAGGACTCTGTTTATTAATGAGCAGAACCAACAACAGCATGTAGTTCTAGGACAGCTGACAAACTGGTTTGATGAGTCCATGGGTTTTTATAGGGTTCTGAGATGCTGCAGGGGGTTGTGCAATGTAGTGAGCCTTGTGCCTTTTGCTATTCTAATGGTGGTGGGTTCATCCTATTATATCTTAAAGGTCATATCCTGTCTTTTTTAACTACTACTCCCCCACACAGAGAAACATTCACCACTGCAGGGAACCACTCACATGTCCACCTCCTGGAAGACCTTAATCAGCCAGGAAATACAGGGATTTCTAGAAATTACTAGAATTTCTTTCTCCTGCCATTGCTCTAAGGCAGAGTACTTTGTGATTGCCAGGTGTTTTTGCCATAGAGGAATTTTCAACTATTCAGTCAGAAGAGGGGCAGGGGATAAAGGAACAGTGATGGTCATATTTAACAATATCAACTACTCATAATTTCCGTAAGTTTAGACTTAATCACTTATTTAAAGACAACATTGCAAACATTATTTCCCCGGGTACTACTGAGCAAAGAATGCAATTCCTTTTACAGCGTGATCAGATTTTGCACATTTGGGATATGTGCAAGTAACAACGTAGTCTGTTATCTAAAGTGAAATAAGGAAAAGTAAGCCTGCTTGCTGGTTTTATGATTATGATGACTGTAATAGCAGATGAAAGGTGCAAATTTTTTTAGAGAACTTCTAGGATGCAAACTGAAAGGAATAAAAAGAGCAGGGACTGAAAATCAGGAATTAATGTATTTGGGGAAAATGTAGGAATGGTTTACCTTTGCTTTCTGCCCCACCTGTGAAATGATACCTTTGTCATTGTTGTGAAGTTTTTTTGTCTCCAAGAGCAGGACACACCACAACATAGCAAATCTATACTAAATATTTTATTATAACACATTCCTCCCTCCAAAACCAGTTATTGCTCCAGGTCACCTCCATCCTTCAAGGTTTTGTTTTATGTCATCACATAAATAAATCTTCAATACTCAGTCCTTTCATACTTATTCTTTTACTTCTCTGTTCAAACACAAGCCTTAAAGTCTTTAAAGCAGGGGTCTCCAAACTTGGGAACTTTAGGACTTGTGGACTTCAACTTAAGTCCACAAGTCTTAAAGTTCCCAAGTTCGGACACCTCTGTTTTAAAGTAACTTACAACTATTGGCTTTCTCCAAATATTCTTGCACTAGTTAGGATGAGATGCTATTTCTGTGTGGTTGGACCTTTTCTAGTTGCTGCTGAGCTCCAAGCGCCAAGTAAGGCACACATCAGTATTCACCATCACTTCGGTCCTCCTGCAATTAAATGAAACTTTCCTGTAGTAGCTGCCAATCTACATAGGTCGTTGCCCCTTCCTCATCTGTACGCTATTTGGTTTTATCTTTCCTGTTATACATCACCCTTTCCCACTCATAGCCATGGTGGCACAGTGGTTAGAATGCAGTACTGCAAGCTACTTCTGCTAAGTGCCAGCAGTTTGGCAGTTCAATTCTTATCGGCTCAAGGTTGACTCAGCCTTCCATTCTTCCGAGGTGGGTAAAATGAAGATCCAGATTATTGGGGACAATAGGCTGACTCTGTAAACTGCTTTGAGGAGGGCTGTAAAGCACTGTGAAGTGGTATGTAAATCTAAGTGCTATTGCTATTTGCTTTCATAAGCTCAAAAGATTGGGTGGGTGAGGCTATCTCTGGATGACCCCATATCCTTGAAAACACCAGAGTGTGACTATATTAACCAAGCCACTGGGACATGGGCTTGAATGCCTGTGAATGTAGTTCTCAGGGAATGGGGGGATGGATGCCTGAGGGAGTGGGAGTGGAGGGAACCTGTATATCTGACTGCAGCAGCTTTTTAAATGAACAGATAGCAGCTCTACCCTCACTCGTTCACAATTGTCACCTATTGATGCTGCCTGCTACAGGTGCCTGCTTGTCTTACCTAAGTAGCTGGGGTGACCTTCGCTGTTTGGGTGACGATGAGGGCATAACATCTTGGCATCCATTCCCATTGTCCTTTGCTCATCCTTTCTTTGAAAGCACTTCTGCTGCCACAATGAAGCAACTTAGCAGGATTTAAGGGGGTGGGGCTATCCCAAGTACCGGTGAAAAATTGTTTTTCCAAGGACACAATTAAAGCATTTCAGTCAGAAATTACTATTCAAACTGCTTTACCGATGCTGACAAAGAAATATCCAGCATGTGATAGGCATTTACACGCAAAACACATTGTGTTATCACTGAATTGCACACCATGTTTTTAACTTGCTGAATGCTACAAAACAGGCTTTTCTATATCCAGAATGCAATCATTCCTGTACCTTATGTGCTTAAAAAAACACACACACACAAAGTGAAAGAACAGATAGAAGTCAGCAGGAAATGGCTTTGGAGAACATCTGCTTATAAGCTGTCTATAGAGTACTAGATGAATGTGAACTCGTGAAATTAATCAACCAGGCCGTGACCTTCCTGAAGCATTTATGGAAAACAGTTATAAACCATGGCAACATCACTTTGCAGACTTACTCTCAGTTGCAAAGTTCATTCTTCACCAGTTTCAATGCCCACACTCTTCAGAGATGCAGAAGGCCCAAGGAGCACTAGGGGTACAATTAATAAGGTGAACTCTGCAAAAGGTCATCCTTTAGATTAAATTTGGCAGAAGTGTGAAGCTTTTATCAATTATCATCAAACAGTATTGTATCTCACAGGATTTTTCTCACTACAAAATGTCAGACAATTCTATGTTCTCCATGTCTCTCAAGGCTTTTTGGCACACACCTATCCCATTCAGACATAATTTTCATGCAGGTGACAGCATAGCTTTCATGTGT
>NC_138552.1:77514271-77593391 GCF_964273705.1 Natrix helvetica
AAAGAGAGAGGAGCAAGGAGGAGGAGGAGGAGGAGGAGGAGAAGGAGAAAGAAAAAGAAGAAAGTGAAAAAGAAAGAAAGAAAGAAAGAAAGAAAGAAAGAAAGAAAGAAAGAAAGAAAGAAAGAAAGAAAGAAAAGCACTCCAAGAAATCACTGATATCTGGTAACTAAACCATAGACATATATTTGAGATTTCCACTGAGAGAGCAGTGCCTGTTTGTTGACCTCTGCTTCTTAGCAAAGTCTCGTTTGGATTTTGTTTTTGGTTGATCAAGTATAGCTTCATACCAAAAAGGCCCATAGTCCTATTGTGGAGTACAAGCTTTCCATCTAGAGCAGAGGTGTCCAACCCTGGAAACTTTAAGATTTATGGACTTCAACTCCCGGAATTCCCCAACAAGCATGTATAAAATAATGTATTCATTATGAATGCTAATTTGTTAAAAATATAATTTAACAAATATTAAAACTTCCATGAAAATTTCCAAAGGCTTTTCAAAGAGTCCCCCCCCCCCCACCATGTGCCTAAACCCCAGCATTCCAGAAATATAAGTTGGGTGTTAATACTTAAAAATCTCAAGACATTTTAGGAAGCTGATAAGGGTTATAGGTAGTTTGTTCAAACTACCCAAACATGTATCTGAAACCTTTCTTTTGTTCCTCACCCCAATTATTTCCAAATAAAATAAATTAAAACAGGGATGCAAATTAGTATAATAACTTTCCTATGATTTATATGATCCTCAAAAAAACTTCAGGCTTCCCACAAAGTTGGCAAGAATAATACACTTTGAACTTTGCACTAAACTTTGTTAACACTGTGATCATAAGCCCTATGAAACTGTCACTTGAATTCCCCCATAGAATGCTCTCCTTTATTGTTGTTGTTGTTGTTGTTGTTAGTTGTGAAGTCGTGTCTGACCCATCCCAACCCCATGGACAAAGTTCCTCCAGGCCTTCCTGTCCTCTACCATCCCCCAGAGTCCATTTAAGCTTTCTGCTTCAGTGACTCCATCCAGCCACCTCATTCTCTGTCATCCCCTTCTTATTTTGCCTTCAATCGTTCCCAGGATTAGGCTCTTCTCCAGTGAGTCCTTCCTTCTCATTAGGTGGACAAAGTAGTTTCATCTTCAGGATCTGACTCAAAAGAGCAATCAGGGTTGATCTCCTCTAGGACTGACCATTTTGATCGCCCTGCAGTCCAAAGGACTCGCAGGAGTCTTCTCAAGCACCATAGTTCAAAGGCCTCAATTCTTTGGCGCTCAGCCTTCCTTATGGTCCGTACAGCCATACATTGCAACTGGGAAAACCGTAGCCTTGACTATATGTACTTTTGTTGGCAAGGTGATATCTCTGTTTTTTTAGTATGCTGTCTAGATTTGCCATAGCTTTCCTCCCCAGGAGCAAGCATCTTTTAATTTCTTGGCTGCAGTCCCCATCTGCGGTGATCTTAGAAGTTTAATTTCCTGTTCCCATTGTTAGGACAAGTAAGACTTTATTCTTGAGTCTGGTCTACTTATTTCAGTTTTGTAAATATTTTAATTGTTTATATTGTACTTGAGAAAGCTGCCTTAAATACTCTACAATTTAAAAAGTGAGATATAAATTGAAGCAATAAATTGAGCATGAATATTAATAAATCAGATGCATGCCATTGCACAGCATGTTAAAGCCTGCCCAAACAGAAGCCAAGAATAGGTTGCTGCAGAAATGGGAATGAGAGAGTGTGTTTAAAATATTTTAAGATAATTTTGACTTGGATTGTGGTAGGAATGTCCTACTCTTTCCTGAACTAACTAGAGCAAAAAGTCACATAAAGTAAGTACCTACTATTGAAAGGTTAATGAAGATCTATCTTAGAAATAACTTGAATTTTTTTAATGATGTGTTCCTCCCTTCTTTATCCTTTCTCTTTCTCTTTGCATTGTACAGTGCACAAGTCAGAAAGAGGGCCATGGAAATATTTACAGAACCCTCACATCCTGGACATAAATTGTTTCAACTCCTACCCTCAAAACAATTCTATAGAGCACTGCACACCAAGACATCTAAACACAAGAACAATTTTTTCCCGAATGCCATCACTGTGCTAAACAAATAATTCTCTCACCACTGTCAAGCTATTCACTAAGGGTGCATTACTATTACTATCAGTCTTCTCATTGTTCCTATCACCCATCTTCCCCCACTTATGAGTGCATGACTGTAACTTTGTTGCTTGTATCCTTACGATTTCTATTGATTGTTTCCTGGTTGCTTAGTTGTACCCTATGACTATCATTAAGTGTTGTACCTTATGATTTTTGATGAATGTAACTTGTCTTTTTATGTAAACTGAGAGCATAGGCACCAAAGACAAATTCCTTGTGTGTCCAATCATACTTGGCCAATAAAGAATTCTATTCTATTGTATTCTATTCAGTGGTGGGTTTCCACATCTCTCTCTCTCTCTCTCTCTCTCTCTCTCTCTCTCTCTCTCTCTCTGTCTCTGTCTCTCTCTCACACACACACATCTGAGAAACACTTCTGCACATGCACAGAAGTGTCCAGCTGGGTGGGCAGAGCCTCCCACCGCCACTACTACCATTTTGCTCAATTCTGGCCAAACCAGGAGCAACCTACCTCTGATTCTATTCTATTCTATTCTATTCTATTCTATTCTATTCTATTCTATTCTATTCTATTCTATTCTATTCTATTCTATTCTATTCTATTCTATTCTATTCTATTCTTTTATTTTCTATTATTTTCCGTTCTACTCTACTCTACTCTACTCTACTCTACTCTACTCTACTCCACTCCACTCTGCTCTATTCTATGGACACTAAATATTACAATCATTTATGAAACACTTAAATACTTTATAATTATTCTTAAACTTTAAGTTATCCTAACTGTTCCTACCACTGCACTCTTCTGGGAAGAGTGCTCTGGTGTTGTTCCTGGAGTCTGTTGGAGGCACTCACAGTTCCCAATGCTCCTCCCGCCACTGGTTTTTACTTTCTCTCTAGTTCCTCCTTCAGTTCTTGATACTTCTCCACCTTCCCAGACTCCTTCTTTCTGAGATTGCTGTCATTTGGCATCACTGCTGTCACCACCACTGTCTTCTGTCTTCTGGTCCTTATCCACTACCACAATTTCTTGTTGATGGACCAGTACCTGAGTAACTTATCTGGATCTGGAAGTTCCAGAGGATCTCAGCCCTGTTATTTTCCATGACCTTCTGTGGAATTTCGCGCCCTCGTCTAGGAGGGTCTAGCCCACACACTATGCAGATGTTCCTATACAGTGTCAGCTTCTTGGTTGTGCTGCTCTCGCCTGCATCTTACATCCTGCCATTATGTGATGAAGTGTCTCTGAGGTTTATCTATATACCACTGCACTTCAGATTCTGTCTAGTGTGGTTAGAATCCTACTTCTTTGGATCTGGTGCTCATGCCTGTTCTTGTGCTACTATGATCTGTGGCTCATTGCTGTCTGTAGTCCAGACCTTTTCAAGCACTGCCTGGTTTTCCCAATGTTTGCTACTTCAGTTAAGTCTCAATGGTGCATCCCATGAAAGATCTTATTTTACCATGGCATTTCCTCTGCTTGATCTTCCTCCCTTATCTGCTGCTGCCTCAGATTTCTCTCAACACTCAGCTTTGGGTGTGTCTTACTGATGCACTCCTAGATGCTTCTGAGTTTTATCCAGGACAGCAGCTTTGATACTTACCAAGTCCTACATACCCTCTTTATGGCTGGTGTACAGTCTTTGGGTATTGGACTTGGGATGGAGTTTATTGGACCTGGGATGGAAACTCCATACATTGTGAAGAACTTGTGGATTTCACAACAGCAGTCTCTATGTCTGTTCACTATACCGGCAGGTTTCTGATAACTGTCAGGACATATATGTTGATGGCGTGGAACTTATTCTTCGTGTTGAGCTGGCCTTTCGGCACTTGTCTTATTCTTTGGGAATATTTAGATGTTTCTGCCATCCGTACCTCCTCTTTATGGTTCCCGTGTGATTGGGGGATACCAAGGGTTAGGGTTAGGGTTGTCTGAATATCTACTATATAGCCCACTGGTACTTCCGCTCCATCTGTCTTAACTAACTTCCCTCTGTTTACTACCATATGCCAACACATCTCTAGTCCAAATGACATCCCAATCCCATCACAGTAGATCTGTGTCAGGTGGATCAGTGGCTCAATGTCTTGTTCGCTCTTAGCATACAGCTAGATATCATCCATAAACAGGAGGTAGTTCCACTCTGTCAGTTTTCTTGGCAAGATTTCAGAAATGTTTTGTCATTACCCGCTGGGGCTGAGAGAGAGTGACTGGACCAAGGTCACCCAGTTAGCTTTCTGCCTAAGATGGGACTACAACACTTCACTCCTGGCTAGATCTCTGTACAATAACTTTTTTTTTAAGAAATGAAGTGAACAGTAATTATATTTTCCCAGCAGCCATACGGGAGGGATTTTTTAGAAATGGCATAATCCTCTTTTCTTTTCAGAACACTTAAAAATACATCACTGAATATGCCAGCACATGTTTAATCTCTGCTTTCAACATTTCAGTATTTGGATCTATTAAGCACATTCTTGTTCAAGATCACATTATAGTATTTATCCTTCAAGGAACACAAAGGGATCCTTCATATGTGATATTTTCTTGTTACGTTTTTGGTTTAAGCTCTAGTATGCTTTATCATTTTTACAAAATGTTGTGAGACACTTTATGCGTTGAAAGGCAGAATACGTGCCTTTAAATATCAATAAAATTCAAAATGAATATGCCATATTTTATACATAATGATTTTTGAAAATTACATTATCTGTCTTGTTTTCAATATCATCTACAACTAACAAAATAACTGAAATTGAGTCATTGTGTTCTCAAGGCTTTGTGTACAAGCAATTATATTTTTCAATCCATGCTCATTTGCAGCCAGATAAAGATTTCCTCTGTGAAACACAGACTGTAGGATTTTGGCTTTTTCTTTGTAAAACAGAAGATTATACTGCAACCTCCTACAGGGGCATAGAACAATAGGAACAATAGTGAAGATGTTACCATCTCCAAGTAAAGCCATGGTTTGTTCTTGGCATTAAGTTTGCAAGGTTGTTGGAGATTAACAAAATCTCTTTTGCTGTTTAACTTTGAGCTAACTATGATTGGAGAGACTGTTTATTTAACTATTACTACTAGCAGTGACGTGCGGTGAGGTTTATGGCTGGTGAGGCACTGACACAGTGGTGGGTTTCAAATTTTTTTAGACTTGTGGACTTCAACTCCCAGAATTCCACAGCCAGGCATGCTCAGTTCCGATTTAAAATGACAGCATTTGTTTTTCTCTTTTGCGAAAGAACTTTCCTTCTTTCTTTTTCTTTTTCTTCTCCCTTCCCCTCCTTCCCCCTCTCTCAAACACACACACACACAAATTGGATTGGACTATCTCTCCTACCCCCTTCCCTCTCTCACTCTCTCTCTCTCTCTCTCAAACACACACACACACACACAAAGTTGGATTGGAGGGAAGAGCACCAGCGAGGAGACCACAGGAACCTTTGCCCAAAGCCCCGCACCAAGAGGATGACGTTTGAATTCCTCCCCCTCCCACACGTACCTTTTCCAGCTGTTTCAGAGAGGATTTCAACTCTGCTCTTGCCTCAAGTCCTCTGAAGAAGCCCCGCCCAAACGAGCGCCCTCACCTACGTCAGGAATTTTTAGGCTTTTAACCCTTGCTTAACTCTGCTCAAGTGATCATAAAACGCCTAAAGTCAGACTAGGTGAGGCATGCAGTTCTCCTGCCTCATAGTAGAGGGCGCTTTTTAGAGGCTTTTTTAAGCAGTTAAGGAGAGTCATGCATGGTGAGGCAGCAACTAGCTCAGCTTTTTCCTTTTACATTTTTTTTCTTTTCATGATGACAGTGGTGAGGCGGTGCCTCCCCTGTCTCACCTGACTGCACGTCGCTGACTATTAGCAAGAAGAGCTAAGAAAAAAAATCAGGGATTTTTTTAATGCTAGTTTTTACATTGCAATTTTAGAAGCCATCTTGGAAAACATTTGCTCTGAAAGACATGGTTTTAAAACAAATAAAAAAGAAAATTAATACAAAAACAGGCAGCATTCTTCCTTGAATTCCATAAAGCCTAATTGATTCTGAAGTTTAAATCAATCACTGAGTTAAAGCAGAAAAACAACTATTATAAAATGTATTATAAGTTACTATCTGTATTGGAAGAGCTCACAGTGAATATTCTAAGTACTATAACCAGTTGAAATCAGGCACTTGCATTGTGTAGTGTAGGTGGCAGCAGAGATATCCAAATCCTCTAGGTACTTCCTGTCACTTAATGGTTGTCAATATTTTTGCAGCTTATATATGGCATCCTTACTTTGAATATAGTAATCATTAGGTACCACCCTATTGTTTATTTCATTGTTTTTCAAATGATTTTATTAAAATTACAATTGGAAAAGTATAGCTAATATAAATGACAAAAAATAAAGGAAAATAGAAAGTGCAGGGGGGGGAAGTAAAAAAAATACAAATTAAAAAAGAATGAAGTAACTTCCTCCTTCATCAAAACAAATACAATCAATTTTAGTAAATTATCATCATTTCTTACGATACAACAAATGCAGTCTTATTCCCATGACTCATTTCTTAACTAAGACATTTAAAACCTTCTTATTCATTCTTAGTTAGTAAAGTTAATTAATGACTACCAAAAATAATTACATACCTATTTTAATCTTGATCACATAAGCCAATTCTATATTCCATCCACACATTTTTAACAATATTAGGTTTCAATCACTTATAATAATGTACTTGAGTTTGATTAAAACTTGATCTTCTTGGGAAATCCTTCAAAGTCTTAACAAATCTCTTTTGTAAATCCAGTAAAAAAAATCAAATCACTCTTTTGATCTAGTACTTACCGCTACGTCTTTTTCAAGTATCAAGACATCATTCCGTTTCATTGTGTTATGTTACATATCATTCTTATAGAATGTCATATTTAAAATAATATTTAATTGAGTTTCAGTCTTATCTGGTATAGTTTGTTTGTCTTCTGTAATAGTAACTATATTTCAAAAACAGCATGAATAATTCCAAAGGTGATGAAGGAGATGAGGTTTGATAGACTTTTGTCCATAAAAAGGCTGCATTATGATTGTGATCTAGGATGGAATCCTTAACTCCAAGTCACTCAACTCAGAAGCCAATCTCAAAAAACATGTTCCTGCAACAAAAGGAATTGTTGTATGGAGTATACATGAGTTATTTGATGGTCTCTCCTTGCTCCAGGGATATTCTATTGGTTCAGATCTTGTGTTCAGTTTTGATTTCCACTGTACACTATCCTGTTCAAAGGGTGACATCTAGCTCACCATGAAACTCTTTGGAAATTCCTATCATTTGTTTTAGGGTTAAATTAGAAATAGTTGTTCAGGCTGCTAACCTCACACCTTCCCAAATCTTTACTTGCAGTGGCCAATTGTCTCAATATCTCATTCTACAGGCTCTCAAGATGTTTTTCTGCTCCAAAAAACCACAGCAATCCATTGAGACTATCTCTCTTTTCAAGTGAGAAGTAAACAGGTGGATGGAAATGGTCTATGCCTTACAAATAATGGTGCAGGCAGATTCTACCTGCTTCAATGCTTGAATTGTAAGGAAACAAGGGTGACACCTCTACTTTTCTTTAAGCACCATTTTAGCCATTGAAAGCACTTTTTACAGTCTCCCATTTTCTCCAATTGCTCTGCACTGGCTTTGCTTATTCAACTCTATACAAGATGTACTTAAGTACAATGGGATGAATTACAGAGATCCTTTTCCCTCAGTTAGTTTAAGGTTTGTAATAGGCTCAGCATCAGAGGTGGGTTCCTACCAGTTCGCACCAGTTCCGTAGAAGTGGTTCGTCAAATCTACTGAACCGGTTAGAAGAGGTTCCACCGGTGGACCCAGAAGTAATTTCCGGAACGCCTGCCCAGGCCCTGTCGCTCGCTCGCCCTGCCCGTTCCGTCACACCTCGCTTGCTTTCCTGACTGTCAGCACTAAAGTAGCCCAGCCCACCGGAGTCATCCCGCCTGCCTCTAACACCCATTTAAAAGCGTGGCAGGTCCTCCCTTCATTTCGTTTTGTTTCGCTTTGCCTTCCAGCAGCTTGCTGATTCCTTTAGGTAAGCAACTAAGCGCGAGGAGGGGCGGCAGGGACGGCGAGAGGCTAGCTTACGCCAGCTCGCAGCTTTCGCGAGGGAAGGCCTTCAGGTCTTGCTTTGCGAAAGCCGCAAGCTGGGGTACGCCACATGGCTGAAAGGAGGTGGGTGGCAGCGGTGGCGGTGGCTGGGGGGGTGAGCTGGCATGCACCAGGAGCAGGGGGAGAGGTGGCAGGGGGCGGCATGGGGCGAGCTGGCAGCAGCGACAGCAGGCTAGCTTACTCAGGCTCACGGCTTTCATGAGGGAAGGCCTTCAGGCCTTGCCTCGCGAAAGCCATAAGCTGGTGTACACCGTTTGGCCGAAAGGAGGTGGGCGGCAGCGGGAGGCTAACTTATGCCAGCTCGTGGGTTTTGTGAGGGAAGGCTGCGAGCTGGCGTATGCCGCATGGCCGAAAGGCAGTGGCGGCAGCAGCGGAGGGCAAGCTGGCATGCGGTGGCAGCAGGTGGGCGAGGTAGCGTGCGGCGGCTGGGGTGGATGGAGGGCGAGCTGGCGTGTGCCGGTGGTGGCGGCATAGCTTATGCCAGCTCATGGCTTTCGCAAGGGAAGGCCTTCAGGCAGGGGGGGCAGCACAAGCTGGTGTATGCCACGTGGCCGAAAGGAGGTGGGCAGTATCAGCGGCAGGGGAGTGAGATGGCATGCAGTGGCAACAGCGGGGGCGAGCTGGCGGCAGCGAAAATAGGGAGGTTAGATGGCGAGTGGCAGCGGCAGCGGGGAACAGAGCTGGTGTGCGGCGGTGGCGGCAGCAGGCTGGCTTACGCCAGTTTGTGGCTTTCATGAGCGAAGGCTCCCCCTGCAGCCCCCCATCTCCAGCCTCGCCTGGCTGGCTAAGCCTGCCAGGCGGCAGGCCTAGCTGACCCGGTTGTGTCTTGTCCCTTCAGTCCAGCTTACCTGCTGCCTCGTCACCTGCCTGCTCCCTGCTGCCTCCATCGTATCGGAGAGCTTCTGATTCTGCCTGCTGGTAAGTGATCTGTTTTTTTTTTCTTTTATGCTTTTAATGTTTTTTTTAAAGAATATTTTATTTATTGCATATAGAATTTTCTTAAATCGTTTTATTTAAAAAGTATTGAGTATAGAATTTTTGAAATGGTTTATTTCAATTTATTGTGTCTAGATTCTTTTTTAAAATTGTCTTAGACTATTTAAAAAAGATTCTATCAAAAATAAATTAAAATAAACCATTTTTAAAAATTATATACTCAATACTTTTAAATATATTGTGTATAGAATATTTTTAAGTGGTTTTATTGTAATTTATTGTTTGTGGAATAGTTTGAAATGGTTTCATTTTAAATTATTGTGTGTGGAATCTTTTTTTAAATTGTGTTAGACTGTTTAAAAAATATATTCTATCAACAATTAAAATAAACCATTTAAAAATATTCTATACTCAATACATTTAAAAGTATTGTGGATAGAATATTTTTTAATGGTTTTATTGTAATTTATTGTGTATAGAAGAATATTTTAATGGTTTTTAAGGACTTTTTATTTATAGAATATATTTTTTTAAATTATTTTAGGGAATTTTTATTTATTTATTTTTTATAGAATATGTTTAATATAAGAAATGTTATTCCTTTTTGTAAATGGTTTATTTGTGATGCAATATGTTGCTTTTAAGTGTGCAGGTTGGTCCATGGTTTATGTGTCTCAAACTGGCTGCTTTTCTATGGGCAGGCCAGGTTGGTGCAAGGCAGCTTTGCCAGATTTTGTGTGTTTCTGTGTGATACCTGGTTGTTTAGGTAATTGTGGGGTGGTTGCTGCTTCTGTGAGCTTCCTGGCACTGTCCTTTATAATTTCCCACAATGCCTTGATGGTTTTTATTCCAGTGGCTTTGTCTTTCCTGTCCTTAGGGTTAGGGAAAAAAACTGGTTTCATCTGCAGTCTTTTGGAGGGAAATTGTTATTTTTTGGTGTTTTCCTGACACTGTCATTGTTTGTGGGTGTGTAACGTCCTGCAGTTATCTACACATTAATAATGATCAAGTACTAATAATATTTCCTTATACATTTTAGTGATCTTTCCTTACATAATTGGTGTTTTCTTTCATACTTTTAGATTTCTAATTTTTGTTTCTGTTAGTTAGCAATTGCTAAAACAAATCCCACGTGAAAAATTATTCAAAGCTGTCCTGATTTTAATTGTCAATTTATTTATTCCTGCACATTCTAATATTTATTCATTTTCATATCTCTGTTTTTCCACTGTTGTGCAAACACAATTCCAGCAGCTGCTAACATGTGTAAAATTAAATATATATTGTACTCCCTTTCAAATAGCCAACAAAATATTTCTGGTTTTAATTCCATATCTTGCTTTACCATTGCTTCTAACCACTAACTCTTGAATAGCTACTTGGACTGACCTAAGTACTGAACCTAATTCATATATTCCTGTTTTTTTGAACTGAGAACTAAATTTCAGAAAAAGAAATCTATATTGCTCTGTGAATCTACCTATGACATTCATTCTTGATCTAACTTCTTGGATGAAAGACTACATCTTTCCTGTTTGTTGGGGGACATCCTTCCTGAAAAGACTGTATATTGTTGGGTGAAAACAGAGGTCCCCTTCTGTTACCTGTAGTGTAGTCCTCAGCTTACAACCACAATTGAGTCCAATATTGTTTTATTTCTTCTGCAGTTAGTATTATTTAACAGGATGAAGAGGCAACATAGTATGACTGCTAGGACAGGCATCTTTCCTATGTAAGTAGCTCTTTTATTGCTTTGTGTGCTTGTTTCATCCTTAATATAGCAGTGCAAGCAATTAAAGTCTTCCTTTCTGTATCTCTTTGTGCAGGACATTCATTGGAGCAAGGTGGTCAGTGGGTGACTTCAACACACAAAAGGACAGTAACCTTCCTTTTCCATTATTTTGTGTGCTTGTTTCATCCTAATGCAGTGCATGCGATTAAAGTCCTCCTTTCTGTGTCTTTTCTTTGTGCAGGTTATTGGAGCAAGGTGGTGAGGTGGTGGTGTGCAGAAGACCGGCAAGGCAGTAATCTCCCATCTGTAAGTAGCTGTCTTTATTGTTTTGTGTACTTGTTTCATCCTAATGAAATGCATGCAATGGAAGAGTTCATTTCTGTGTCTCTTCTTGGTGCAGGCCATTCATTGGAGTCAGTGATACTGAAGACTGGCAAGGACAGTCATCTTCCTTCTGTAAGTAACTCTTTTATTGTTTTGTGTACTTATTTTAATCTTATTGTAGTTTATCCATTGGGGCGAAGAATTCAGTGACATTGTCTTGGCCACTCCACCTGCTCACATGGGCGGCAAGCCACTCCCACCTGGTCACATGGACGGCAAGTCACTCCCACCCAGTCACATGGCCAGCAAGCCACTCCCACAAAGCAGGCCACACCTACAGAAGAGGTTCCAAAAAGTTTTGAAACCCACCACTGCTCAGCATGTTATAGCTAAATTTGGGAAGTATCACCAATATGTCCTGTAGTCTATGCTACATATTTACATGTCTTTTCAGAAAAAGTAAAAAGAATAAAGAAAAGAAAAGTTCTACTTGTTATGCATGAAATCTAGCTGCAGATGGTCTAAATTTTGTGTAGGAGTAAAGAAAAGAAAATCAACTGATATTTACAAAATAACCTTAAATAATAGAAAAATGTTTCATAGCTACAACTTTTTTTATATTAAATGCATCTTTTAGTTTCCATAAATAATATTATATTGATTTTTTAAAAGCCATGTTTTTTTAGTCTACACTGCATTCTTTCTTGGTTTTGGTCCATCACATAGAAAGAATCCAGTTAGATCAGACCAAGGATCTATATAATCGATATCCCATTTACATATCAAACAATCAGATGCCCCAAGGAAATCTAGTAGTCTCAGGTAGATATTAAATAGGACAAGGTTTTGGGTTAGATTCTCCCTCCATATCAATAGTAATAGAAATTATCTTGGACAAAAGATGGAAAAACTAGATTTTTTTTAAAAAAAGAAATATAACATATCAGTTGATCAATTGAAAAATATGAGGGTAAAGGGACTTAAATTTATGCCATGTTTTAACTCCAAAGAAAACTTTTACAAAATGATGTATAGATCAAGAGTCCCCAATCTCTGGGCCATAGTCCACCAGTGCTCTGTGAGCTGTTTGCAACCAACTGCCGAATCAGCGGATGAGCGCATGGATGTGCATCCTCACATGCAGGAGCAGCAGGCGAGTGTGTGCATGTCTGCTCCATTTGTATGAGTGGCAGACGCATGCATACTTTCCATGCAAATGGAGCTGTGGTGTGCGTGCTTGTCGGCCACTTGCACCGAACGATACCCTCTCCCCACTCCTGCCGCTCTGCAAAGGCGGAAAGGTTGGGGTACTCTGGTATATATGCCCAGATAATATGGATCCCCCAAAGAGCTGCTGGAAATGTAAAACTCAGATAAGAACCATTTGCCACCTTTTGGTGGACTTGCAAAAGAGCTAAGCAATATTGGATGAAAATTAATAATATAGTTCAAAATATTTTGAAAATTAACGTCCAATATTGTCTGGAAACTTTTTTTTATTAGGGTTCCTGGATAAAACATTGGAAAAACTACACAGGTTTTATTGTTATATATGATAACAGCAGCCTGACGCTTATACTGTATACTCAGTGTTGGAAAGATCCTATGATATCCACAATAGAGGAATGGTTAATCAACATGACAGAAGTGGCAATGAGGATAGGTTAATGGCCCTTGTGAGGAACAAAAAAATCACAAAAAGAAATTCATCTGTAATTGGGAGCCCTTTGTGGACTTTTTGCAGGAGATGCAGAAAAATCAAATTTTGACATGTGGATTTGATGATTCGCAAAATTTAAAAAAGAAAAAGAAGTAGTAAGTAGTAGTAGTAGTAAGTAGTAATAATAGTAGTAGTAGTAAGAAATATTCAAACATAATAGTGCAAAAATAAGTAGATTTGTTCCAGAGGTGGGTTTCATAGAAATCTACCACCCGTTGTCTTCATGAGCATGCACACCTTTCATGCATGCGCACGGCTTTGAAAACATGGCTAAATAGGACACCATAGAGCCAAGGCGGATGGGCAGACGCACCCACAGGTTGCCACTACCAGTTTGCCCAAACTGGTCTGAACCAGCAGAATACCACTTCTGATTTGTTCTCATCATTACCACCAAGAGGATTGAGTGTAGGCTCCAACATGCTAGGTCATATACACACTTCTTCCTTTTCCACTGGCACCCTAGATAACACTTCTGCCACTTAATTTTCCAGAGTTTTCCAGGGTAATCAGGGCTTGGAGAAAGGATGCTCAGGAGCAATCATACCCAAGGTTGCCCCTCATGCTTACCCCACCCATAGATTAAGAATAAGTTGAAGTGCCCATAAAAGCACTTCAGGATACTCCTGAAACAACCCTCTGTAAATGCTACCCACTGTAAATCAACTGGATCCGTCGGGCACATAGGGTACACTGATTGAACAGATTTAGTTTCCCTAAAGAAGGCAGCAGCACCAGAATGCTCTGCAGAAATTAAACAGTGCACATCTATACACATATATAATAATACTTGGGGAAAGTATGACTGGCAGCGATCAAAGCAAAGATCCACTCTTATCTTACTTTGTAATCTCACAGCATGGGCTTAACTAAGCAGGACTAAGTGTCTCCTGGAAGTGAGGGGTGGAGGATCATTTTTCTCCAAACCATTCCCAACTAATAAATCAATGTCTTGGAGGCATGTGTAACTTACCACCATTCATCTGTTTGGTTTTGGAAGCAGTAAACTAGATTGTAGTATGTATGCTTGTGTGTGTGTGTGTGTGTGTGTGTGTGTGTGTGTGTGTGTGTGTTAGAGGTATGCTTGCCATACACATTCAGATCACAAAAGGAATCTGGGCTAATACTCTCACAGGTTCAGAATCCCTGCCCAATTCATGGATTGAGCTGCTGATATGAAGAAATACTTGCAGTTACTTTCTAACCCGTTTCTAGTAGTTGCACACTAGGTTTATGCAGTTCAGTTTTAAAACAAACCAACAAATGACTGTATTTTAGTGTCTGCTTTAGCTTGTGACCTAGATATTTCAAAGATTTACCTCTCCCGACTGCATTCTATGTGTGCATTTTGGTCAATTTACTGTACATTTCAGAATATAAGACACACTCTCCCCCTAAAAGTGGGTGAAAATTGTGGCGGGTCTTATATACCAAATGTTGCTGAACACCCCGCCCAACTGCCGCCCCCACCCTTCGGCCATTTTTGGTCTCTGCGTGTCACATTTTATACTGTTCCAAGGTCTATAACAGACCTGCCACAGCACATCGCTACGAATCGCTGCCTCTGCCCATTGCGTTGTCAGCCTGCACATGCTGCATTTTTGGCCTCTGCACACCCTGTTTTTGGCCTCCATGCGTCGCATTTTTGGCTGGTTCCAGGTAGCAGGGAGTGGTGGTTGCAGCAGCAGTCCCACTGCCTGGAACTAACTGAAAATGTGATGCACAGAGCCAAAACCAGGGCATACGGAGGCCAAAAACTCAACATGTGTAGGCCAAAAATACAACGCGTGGAGGTGGTGATCGGTGGCGATGTGCTGTGGTGATCCCTGCATCCTGGTATTCCGGGAGAATGATCCAACTGCCAATCAGCTGCTCATGCTGAATCAAGCTGCGGTAACGTGCTGAAGCTGACCAGCCTGTTTGCTGTTTGCTGCAAGGATGTTAGCCAGATGAATACCGATGGATGCTGGTAGAGGCAGAGGCAAAAAAACAGTTTCTTGTTTTCCTCCCCAAAAACTAATGTGTGTCTTATACTCCAAAGTGTCTTATACTCTGAAAAATACGGTACTCTGCCCAAGGTCCCACCAGTAAATTAAGCCCACATTGGGGTGATCAAAAATAAGACATTCTCAGTGGCAGTTCTCTTTCATGGGACCTTTTTCTAGGAAATATTTAGCTGCTTTAAGGTTAAGAATTAATCAGGATCAGATTATCTAGAAATTTTTCTAGGGTCAGATTATCTGCCTATGGGCACGCCTCCTCCTCCTCCTCCTCCTCCTCCTCCTCCTCCTCCTCCTCCTCCTCCTCCTCCTCCTCCTCATTTTGAAGTATACTTCATATGATTTGATTTTAAGCAAAGTTGGTTCACTGTAATGGCTTTATATAAGGCTTTTTAAAAAATTACTAACTAAATTTTAAATCCTAACATTTATTACTACAGATTTCTAATTTTTAAATCCACAGAATGATTGCAGATCATTAGGTACTTTATTCAGACTATGTGATGACCACGGGTTCATTTGTCTACCATTATCTTTTTAATTTTCAAACGCTTATCTTCTTACAGCAATGTATAACTTTTTTAAAGAGCATGTCTCCTCTACAACATTCCCTGAGTTGTCTATATGGCCAGGAAATGTTACATGATGAACCCACAATCTATTTCCAGGAAACATATCTGGAAAGGCAACTTTTGCACAAAGTGCCCCCATTTCTTACAAGGACACATCGCTTTTGAAGGTTAAAGATATACGGAAGGACCCATTATATGAACTCCTTGCCTTCCCATTGATAAACATTAAACCAAAGTTTTTTAGTGTTAGGATTCATACAGACAGATTCTGTTGAAGCTGAAATTAGCCCTACTGGATCTGAGCTACAAATTCCAACCAACCTCTAGATAGCAGTGAAGAGATCTAACTCTAATCCTAGTAATATATCAAAAGATGTTTCCACCACAAACCGGGATAGAATTAAATTTTTTTTTTTTACTCTAAGCTCCTAGCAGGATACATTTCTCTCCATTAAAATGTTCCATCTCTTTTTAAAAGCAATGAACATCAAACAAAAAAAGGATACCTGATGTTCGGCTATAATGCCAGCATGATTAGAATATACATTTTAGCAAGTATTCTTAAACATACGTGCTAAGATGTAGAGACTTTGTTGCTAAAGAGTGGAGCTTATTTTTGTGTAAACATGCACAGAATTTCATTGTTAATCTCTCCAACTGGATAGTGGCCAAGTACTTAACATTCTCCCAAACAGACTTGTAGGCTGTTTTAACAGGTTGATGTATGCATGCATCAAGAGTAATAGTGCCATGTGTTCAAAACAACAACTGTCATCTTTATATACAAGTTCCCTTAATGAATAAATTCCTTTTCAAAGCACTTACTTCAGCTGTGTTTCAAAAGAATTGATACTTTTTTCCTTGTAACTTTTGTAAGCATATGGTTAATTACAATATTCTATTGTATTTGCATATTTTCTTTTCCCCTCCACATCCCATTTTCCTTCTGCATTGTGGCTTTTTATATTGGAAGCCTGAGGACAAGGACCACTCAAAACATTTGCACAGCCCTACTGTTTGGCTTTAATTATCAAATAGGTTGCCCTGAGTCACTTTCTGGCTCAAGGATTTTAATAAGAGCACATTAAATAAGGAAAATAAAAATAAATACTGTTCACATAATTACCATTCCAGAGCAAACCCTTAGAACAACACATTACTGTATTTTTCAAATCCCCAAAATTAGCCTGCCTGCTCAGTACTGTATTTGTAGCCATTTGACACACAAAGAGTTAACGTAGCGCCCTGAGCCATAAAGTAATTGGCTTGATTTTGGCTTAGCATTTTGTATACATTCAAGATAAAGATAAAGGTAAAGGTTCCCCTCACGCATATGTCCTAGTCATTCCCGAGTCTAGGGGGCGGTGCTCATCTCCGTTTCAAAGCCAAGGAGCCAGCGCTGTCCAAAGATGTCACCGTGGTCATGTGACTAGCATGACTAAACGCCGAAGGCGCACGGAACGCTGTTACCTTCCCACCAAAGGCAGTTCCTATTTTTCGACTTGCATTTTTATGTGTTTCGAACTGCTAGGTTGGCAGAAGTGGGTATAAGTAATGGGACCTCACTCTGTCATGCAGTGCTAGGGATTCGAACCACTGAACCTCTGATCAACAAGCTCAGCATCTTAGCCACTGAGCCACTGCATCCCTTAAATTTAAGGTAGTTCTGGTTTATTCAATAAACTATGGTTAAGCAACTATGACTTACTGCTATATTTGAATACAGTTCGATAAAAATAGTATTGTACATGGTTGCCAGAATGCCATTCTTAATTTTTAACAAATGAACAGTGCATCTACTAATGGACCACAAAGGTACTGCACAGTGGTGGGTTCCTACTGGTTCGGATTGGTTCAGCCAAACCAGTAGTGGTTTGGCAGCCTGGGTCGCTGGAACCAGCAGTGACCCAGGCCTTCCACACCCCTGAACAGATTCTCTTGTTTTTTTGCTTCTGCCCATGTGCAGAACATTTTTAATTGCACTGCGCATGTGTGCATAGCACACATCAAATGTGAGCAGCACATCCATGAGTGAACTGGCAGTAGTGATTGCTGGGACCCACCCCTAGTACTGCAGTAGATTTCAGTGCAAGGTTTGAAATAAAAATATATTTTCTAAAAATCATCTTCCCCCCCCCAAAAAAAATCCCACAATATTTTGCCATTCCTATTCAAAGATTACTAAAATACCATAGGGTTTGGTCCCATTGCAAGTTGTTAACTATTTCAATTATTTTTAAAAAAAATAGGCTTTGTTTAATTTTGAAGTCCTCTGAGCCCCATCAGAGGGGAAGAGATCTACTTACGCAGCATCTTCAAAAACTTGCAGTAGAAAGAAAAGGCTTAGAAAAAAAGATGTAGATGGCTTTCTAGATTACCATCACAATACTCAACAGCTTGTATATGTATGTGTAATGGAAAATAAAACAGCTGCTTTTCCCAGAGGTGATGATTTTATGAAAAGTGACACTATTATTAGAAGAAGAGCCAGTAAACAGAACTGCAAACATAGGGAATAAGTATAAAAGGAATATTTTCACACTAAGAGAATTCTGAAATGGTATTACTAAAAGGGGGTGGGGAAGTATCCTTACAAACGTAGCATCATTTTTGGCTATATCTCAGGTGCCACTTTTCTGAAAGCTCTTCCTTAAAAGTTCTGGATATTTTTTTCCGTCTTTCTGCACAAACTCTGCCTTACTCCGTTATGAAGTAAACAGAGTTCATTACGGAGAGTATGTGATTGAGAAAACCCCAAGCTGACACCATTATCTGCTCATCTGCTTTCAGAACAGACATTTCAGTCATAATATATACGCTTTTATGTTGGTGGGAGTGGACTATGGGTAGTCTTCACTTAATAATCACTAGTTCAGCAGCCATTTAAGTTACAAAAGTACTGAACAAATGGTGATTATGAGCCAGTCCTTGAAGTTCTGGCCACTCCAGCATGTCCTCAGTCACCTGATTTTGATCTGGGCCCTTGGCAAACAGCTTGCATTTTATAGTTGTGCTGCTGTCAACATATATAGTAACAGTTCCAATTTTTTTCTTCAGTTCTTTTTCCATTAGACCCAAAAGAAAAAGTTTTGGGTCTAGTGGTAGACTCTTTCAAAGCAATCATACATATGGCATCTTCATAGTTAGGTCGGTATCAAATTTTCAATCCCATGAGAATTTTGACTAGCTTATAAAGGCTCTGACCAGAGGTGGGTTTCACGTAAGTTTACCACCGGTTCGCCCTCCACGCTCACGCTCACTTTGTGAGCGCATGCGTCTTCTGTGCTGGCGATTTGCTCAGACACATGCACGCGGCTTAGAAAATGTGGCTAAATAGGACGGCATAGAGCCAGGGCAGGTGGGCAGGCACACCCGCAGGTCGCCACTACTGGTTCCCCCAAACCGGTCCAAATTGGCTGAATACCACCTCTGGCTCTGATCCATAATTACACACACTTGCTTTTCAATGGTCTCATCTCACCGGGTTTTACCAGGAGAAGGAAGATAAGTCTATCTTATCTTGGAATGCTTTGCCTTGCTGCCAAGAATGAGTCCATCAAGACTCATGATGGAGGATTCCTGCCAACAATTGACTATCCAAGTGAAGGAGTCTTTTTTTTTATACCAGCTGGCAATAAGAACACCTCAAAATTAAGGAGTATCTTTTCTCAAGATTAATTGGATTGAAGATGAGACAGGTCACTCTACCCTGATGTCCCATTGAGAACAGGGCAAAATAACAACCCTAGAATGACCCATTAGTGACTAAAATAAATGCCTGCTTAATTTTGTATTACAATACTGAACATTACATAAAATTATAAAATCACATAGGATTCTGCATAACATGCACGTAGGGCAAAGATATGTACCACGGTCCAATTTCTCCTCACCAGTTCTTCACAGGAACCAACCACCTCTTTGTACAGGGCCTCTTTTTATTCATTTCTTATACTCTGGGAAACAGTCAATAATGACACTTCTCTGAATGATGGACAAATCAATTTAAAACACAAGAATGGACATGAAAAAATGGAAAAACATCAAGATAAGACCAACAAAAGTGATGATAGTAGCAGGGGTTTTCTTTTAAGCTTCTCAGAAAATTGGTAACATTTACAGTAGTAAATGCTTTACACACCTATAAGAAATGCTATTAGCTGACATGATGGACCAGATTTATATATTAAAAAATCCTCTTTGCAAAAGCATTTTCTATGGGAATGAAGAAGAATTTCCATTTTATTTTTCATCGCTCTTAAAAAAACCCCACCCTATTATTCTTTACTAGCCTGGGCAGTGCTTGAGATTTGAAGACCAAAAACTGCTTTGGATTGTTACATACAGTAGGCAGTACCTATCTACAACTCCTTAAACTAAATCATTGTTTTTCTAGGATAGCACAGCAGCTGTATAATTCTGGAAGTGGGTACAGTTGCTGACAAGTGCAATATGAGTACTCCTTTATACTCCAAAGCATCTTTTCAGCTCTAATCTGAAGCACTGCATAGTTTTAGTCTTTATCACTGCCATGCAACTATGCTTGATTTTGCCAGTTTTTGAGAAAAAGTCACCTGGGATTTCAGTCTGATCTAACGTTGAGTAATATATAACCATGATAGCAAAAAGCAAGCTTCAGAGGGACTATTAAATCACAACATAGACACACAATTCCTTTTATTCCTATAGTAACAAAACTCCATAAGTTCAAGTGAGAAATCCATGAAACAACACCACTTTCCACATCCTTTGAATGTGTAGGGAGGATGTAGTGGTGGGATTCAAATAATTTAACAACCAGTTTTCTGCCCTAATGACCAGCTGGGTAGGCATGGCTCAGTGGTCATGTGGCTGAGTGGGTGTGGCCAACTTAACGTTACTCATGTCAATGGGCACCTTGCCTTAGCTGTTGCAATGTAATAAGGGTTAACCGGAGATGCAGTTTCTGCAAGCAGGGCAATCAGGTTTACGCTAGAAACAACGCCAGAATGTTTCCTTCCTGCCTTCCTTACAGGATTAGCCCTGTAAAGTGGAAAAAAACAAAAAGAGATTTCTTTCAACAACCGGTTCTCCGAACCGCTTAGAAAATTAACAACTGGTTCTCCCGAATAGGTGCGAACCAGCAGAATGTCCACCACTGGGAGGATATTACTTGAGGCTTTCAGGGAAAGACCAGCATAGCAATTGAGAAGAGAAAAAAACTAAGATTGATATATTTCAAAAATTAAAAGTACAAGTTAAAAATACAAAGAAGGAAAAGAAAAATGAAAAAAAATCTAATATTTTAAACTCACTGGTTTACTAGTGAATTCAGCACCATAATATGAACAATACGAGATATTAGTATAAAGTACTTTATCACAAAATCTCTGTTGTAGAAACACATATTGATGCATAATTTGATTAATAGAAAATATTGCCTTTTTGAAAACAAATAGATTTACACATTTCCAATATCCATTCCTTGACGTCCAGAATAATATCACTTTTCCAATTTCTTAATATAATTCTTTTAGCTGCCTCCTATGCTGAATAAACCATAACTCCTGATAAACAGTCTAATTCCAAAGCTTTAACCTATAATTGAACATTACATTAACACTTTAATTTGAAATACTTTTCTATAAATCTGATCAAATATATTTAATACACTATCCACAAAACATACTAAATGATCTCATGGGCATATCATATAGTTCAGCAAGCCTTCAACTTTTTTACAACACAATAATACAATATCTTATGTCCATCCTTCCAAATACATTCATTTGGGGTCCAAATACATTTTTAATAAAAACAACATTTTCAAATCTGTAGATATCATTTTAACATTTTTAAAGACATGACACTATTGTAAGTAGCTGGTGCTAGTTGGGGATTGCAAGGGATTGCAATGTATGTATGTATGTATGTATGTATGTATGTATGTATGTATGTATGTATGTAATATATTTGGGACCTAGTGGCTGGAAAACAGTAATGGAATTTTAAAAATTAAGATCACCTGACCATAGCAGAAGCTCAGCAATGCAGCAACAACTGTCAGCACTAAAGCAGCTACACGTTTCCCAAATTTCATTTCTGTAGGAGCCATGGGTCCCAGATTTTGCACACATTCTGTAAAGTAGTCTCCAAATCGGGAACTCCATTCCTTAAGAACTCCAGATTACCATCTTTAAACTCTCTCTATGAACTCCCACCCACTTGGACCACCTAGGATCATCTACCCTTTGGACCATCTCTCCTCCACCCAGACCACCATTTGGACATCTAAGAACTCTTCCCCCCCTTTTTTTTTCTATGACTGACCATTTACCATCTATAATACCTTTGACCCCATCGCGTTTTTAAGATTCTGAAGATTATTTATACGAGGCTTGACCTGCTCCGCCTGCAGGAGACCCCCCTCTCGCAGGCATGGCCCTTGACGCTTGCAAGGGCCCACCTTGATGACGGGTTTATAGACCCCGAGAGGTGGAAGAAATGGAGGCTTAGGGGGTTTTTAACTAAATGTTTTTTATCCTTTTTAGGGGGCTCCAGAGAGGGTTTTAGGGTAGGAGGGGAGGGAAATCTGTCCAGGAGGAGGTCCAGTGCCAGGCGAACAGGTGAGTCCAGGAGGGAAGTGAGTGTGGTGGAGGGGGGGAGGGGAAAGAACGTTCCAATAGAGGGTTGCCTTATTACATCGGTCGCGGGGAGGGGGGGATGCGAGGACAGGAGAAGACCACAGCGTCGGTTGGGAGACCGTGGTTGTTGGTTACACCCGGTCGTTTGTACCAACCCCCGCAACCTAGGTGGTCAGGAACTAAAGAGCCAAGGCCTGAGGCTGATGCTCTGCAATGCAAGGTCCGTGACCAACAAGGCCCCCCTCATTAATGAGTTGATCTCAGAGGGGGAGCTGGACCTTGCAGGGATAACGGAGACCTGGTTGGGCCACGAGGGTGGTTTACCCCTTGTGGAAATGTGCCCGCCGGGTTTCCGTGCATTTCATCAGCCTCGAGCCTTGGGTAAGGGTGGTGGGGTGGCGGTAGTGATATGGGAATGTCTAGAGCCGAGAGAGCTCACTGTACCTCAGATACCCGGATGTGAGTCCCTTGGTGTGAAATGGGGCCCAGGGAGGCAGTGGGGCTTGCTGATTGTATACTTGGCTCCTCGCTATACGTCAGCAGCCCTGCCCGAGCTCCTCGAGCTGATCTCAGAGACGGCAGTTGAGACCCCCAAGCTTGTGGTTATGGGGGATTTCAACTTGCCGTCGACGGGGGAAGCATCCGAGGTAGCTCGGGAGTTCATGGCTTCCATGACAGCCATGGACCTGACCCAATTAATTCAGGGCCCCACACATGAAGGTGGCCACACTCTGGACCTTGTTTTTGTATCTGAACAGTGGGCGAGTGATCTGGGAAGAGGGGATGTAACCATTACTCCCCTGTCATGGTCAGATCACTCATGTCTCCGGCTGGACTTCCCTGGCGCTACCCCCTACCGCGAGGAGGCGGAACCAAACTGTCCAAGTTGGTACCGCCCCAGGCGCCTGATGGAACCGGATAGGTTCCAGACGGAACTGGGGCCATTCCCTGTAGCCCTGACACGCTCTCGCTCCGAGAACCTAGTGGCTGCCTGAAATAGGGCGGCCGCTGGGGCCCTGAACCGAGTTGCGCCTTTGCGGCCTCTCCTGCGGCGATGACCCACCCAGGCTCCTTGGTTCACCGAGGACCTGAGGGTGATGAAGCGCCATAGGAGACGCCTAGAGGGCAGGTGGAGGTCTTCACGCTCCGAATCTGACCGAACACAAGTAAGAGCCTATTTACGGACTTACCTTGTGGCATTAAGAGTGGCCAAACGCAGACATTGTGCCACTCTTATTGCGTCCGCCGATAACCACCCTGCCGCCCTGTTTCGGGTGACCCGCTCTCTCTTATCACAGAGGACGCGGGAAGCCCCTCTACAGGGCAGAGCAGAGGAGTTTGGGGAATATATGCAGGACAAAATCGCTCAGATCCGGAGCGGATGGACCCCCTTCAGTGGACCAGAAGAGCCGTCATTTCATTTCATTTCATTTATTAGCACTTATATACCGCCCCCTCTCCCGAAAGGGACTCGGGGCGGTGTACAGTCCGTATTAAAAAACACCAAATAAAATACATGTATGCATAGGAGGAGGATAAAATAGGCCAAAACTGTACAGCTAATAAGTAAACAATATAAAAATTTAAAATATCATACAATTTATACACTATCCCTCTAAAAGCCAGTAAAAAGTATATGCCAGGGGGTAGACGTTGTAAATTATGCCAAACCAGCCAGTCGGAACAGGTCGTCAACAGTGAGTCTTGTGAGACCACTCTGGGAGGAGTTTGCGTCTGTTGCCCCCGAGGATTTGGATAGGTTGCGTGGACGGCTGAGACCGACCACATGTTTAATGGACCCGTGTCCCTCCTGGTTGGTACTGGCATCCTGGGAAGTGACACGAGGCTGGCTACTGGGCCTGGTGAACGCCTCTTTGAGCGAGGGGTCCTTTCCTGCCGCCTTGAAAGAGGCGGTGGTGAGGCCCTTACTCAAGAGGCCTTCCCTTGACCCGATGGAGCTAGCTAATTATCGTCCAGTCTCCAACCTTCCCTTTTTAGCAAAGGTTGTAGAGAATGTGGTGGCACAGCAGTTTCCACGACACCTTGAGGAATCCGAATATCTAGACCCACGCCAGTCCGGCTTCCGGCCTGGACACAGCACGGAGACGGCCTTGGTCGCGTTGGTCGATGATCTCTGGAGGGCCAGAGATAGGGGTTGTTCCTCTATCCTGGTCCTATTAGATCTCTCGGCGGCTTTTGATACCATCGACCATGGTATCCTATTGCACCGGCTGGGGGGGGGGATGGGAGTTGGAGGCACCGTTTTGCGGTGGTTCGGCTCCTACCTCTCCGACCGGACGCAATGTGTGTTGGCGGGGGGCAGAGGTCGACTCTGAGGCCACTCACTTGTGGGGTGCCTCAGGGGTTGGTCCTCTCGCCCCTTCTGTTCAACGCATATGTGAAGCCACTGGGGGAGATCATCCATGGTTTGGGGGTGGAGTATCATCTGTACGTTGACGATACGTAGCTGTACATTTCCACCCCAGACCACCCCAACGAGGCTGTCGAGGTGATGACCTGGTGTTTGGAAGCCGTCGGGGTCTGGATGGGGGACAACAGACTCAAGCTCAACCCCTCCAAGACTGAGTGGCTGTGGCTACCGGCACCCTGGTTCAGTCAGTTGATTCCAACGCTGACCATAGGGGGCGAGCAATTGCCCCCTGTGGAACGGGCGCGCAATTTGGGCATCCTCCTTGATGCCCGGCTGTCAATGGATGACCATGTGGCAGCCGTGGCAAGGGGGGCGTTCCACCAGTTTCACCTGGTGCGCCAATTGCGCCCCCTACTGGACCGGGATGCCCTACGCATGGTCACTCATGCACAGGTGACGTCTCGGCTGGACTACTGCAATGCCCTCTACATGGGGCTTCCCTTGGGACGCGCTCGAAGACTGCAGCTAGTACAGAATGCAGCCGCGCGGACTATTTTTGGGAGTACTAGGTACTCCCACGTAACACCGCTCCTGCGTGAGCTGCACTGGCTGCCTGTAGTCTTTCGGGTGCGTTTCAAGGTGTTAATCACCATCTTTAAAGCGCTCCATGGCTCAGGACCTAGGTACTTGCGGGATCGCATCCTACCACACACTTCCCTGCGACCAATTTGCTCTCACAGGGAGGGGCTCCTCCGGGTGCCGTCCACTAGGCAGTGCCAACGGGTGACACCTAGGAGTAGAGCCTTCTCTGTGATGGGCCCAACCCTCTGGAATGACCTCCCCCCCGATATCAGAACCACCACCGACTTTCTCTCCTTTCGACGAAAACTGAAGACTCACCTGTTCCGTTTAGCCGGCCTGGACCATTCATAACCTCACTATACCTCTTGGCAGATATATTTTAACTGGGTAATTTTAATTGGGTATTTTTTAGGATTGTTTATATACTGTTTTTTATCTGCTTTACCTGTACAGTGTTGTATTGCCTCCTCTTCTATGTTTTTATGTTTCCATGTTTGTAGTCTATTTTATCTATTTCATTTGACTGTACACCGCCCCGAGTCCCTTTGATGAGAGGGGGCGGTATAAAAATCGAAATAAAAGGTAAAAAAGGTAAAGGTATTTGAGGCACCTTGCTTCAAAAATTGTTGTCCTGTGATGCAGTCTTTTGCCCAGTTAAAGGTCACGATTACAAATACAATAATACAATAGCAGAGTTGGAAGGGACCTTGGAGGTCTTCTAGTCAACCCCCTACCTAGGCAGAAAACCCTATACGGTTTCAGACAAATGGCTATCCAACATCTTCTTAAAGACTTCCAGTGTTGGGGCATTCACAACTTCTGGAGGCAAGCTGATTAATTGTTCTAACTGTCAGGAAGTTTCTCCTCAGTTCTAAGTTGCTTCTCTCCTTGATTAGTTTCTACCCATTGCTTCTTGTTCTACCCTCAGGTGCCTTGGAAAGTAGTTTGACTTCCTCTTCTTTGTGGCAACACCTGAGATATTGGAACACTGCTATCATGTCTCCCCTAGTCCTTCTTTCTCTTAAGCTAAACATACCCAGTTCCTGCAACCGTTCTTCATATGTTTTAGTCTCCAGTCCCCTAATCATCTTTGTTGCTCTTCTTTGCACTCTTTCTAGAGTCTCCACATCTTTTCTACATCGTGGCGACCAAAACTGAATGCCGTATTCCAAGTGTGGCATTATAAAGTGGTATTAACACTTCACGTGATCTTGATTCGTTTTAGTAGTATACAGTTTTTAACTACAGTGGAATCTACAATTCCATTATTTCCTGATTAGATCATGTTTATATTTGTATATTTTATGTGTTTTTAATTGTACGCCGCCCCGAGTCCTTCTGGAGAGGGTGCGGCTAAGCAAATAAAATTTGATTGATTTGATTTGATTGATTTACAGTGGGACCTTGATACTCAACTGCTTTGTAACTCATCAAATTTGGTATTGAATGTATTTTGTTGCAAATATTTTGTCCCGGTACTCATCATTTGTTTCATATTCAATTCACAAGCTAGAACTTGTCCATCATCACATGGGTTCCGTGAATGCTTGAAGGAATGTTATGATTTAAATCTTGAGTTAAGTCTTGGTGATCCATGGACATGGTCTGTGTTCACAAAAGTTAATTAAAGGGGGTCTGTAGCAGTGGTGGGTTCCTGCCGGATCGCACCGGATCGCACGCTCCCTTTCGGCGCTAAACCCGGAAGTACGTTCTGGCCCCGCCCCTGGTGACGCGACGACGCTTGCCTGCACTCCACCAGCTCGGCTGGGAACGGAGACGTTTCTCTGCTCAGCAATGTCTTCAGTGGAGTGGTGGCAGCCTGGCAGGGTGAGCCTGCGTCCCTTTCAGGCGCTCCGCTCCGCTGAGGAAACGTCTCCGTTCCCAGCCGAGCTGGTGGAGTGCAGGCAAGCGTCGTTGTGTTGCCAGGGGCGGGGCAAGAACGTACTTCCGGGTTTAGCGCCGAAAGGGAGCGTGCGATCCGGTGTGATCCGGCAGGAACCCACCACTGGTCTGTAGTGAAGAAAAGGTTGAGAAACGCTGCCTTATGGGAAAAAGATTGTTTGGCACTCATTGCAAGTCATGTCACATGATGTCTCACTTAATAATTGTGGGTGATTCACTTAAAAGCCACTCATAGTCTCCTCATGGTGAGATAGGTAACAAATATATTACATACATACCGTATTTTTGGACTATAAGACGCACCAGAGTATAAGACGCATCATGATTTTAAAGAGGTAAATTTAAAAAAAAAGTTTTTGCACTCTGCATGCTTCCCAAACCCTCTGCATACCTCGGTTTGTGCACAAAAAAGGGAGGGATGCAGAGCTTTGGAAGGCTTTTAGAGTGCTCCTGGGGGCTCGGGGGGGGGGGCAAAAATGAGCAAAAAATGGCTCTTTTTTGCAAAAATGGGTCATTAAAAAAAAAGGCATGCAGAGGCTTTGGGAGCCTTGTAGTGTGCTCTTGGAGGTCAAGGGGGGAAAACGGCCCATTTTTTGCCTTCCCCAACCCTCAGGAGCACCTTGCAAGCCTCTCAAACCCTCTGCCCATCCATTTTTGCAAAGGGGGTGGGGTTTCAGTAGGCCACAAATGCTGTATTCAGTATTCATTTGGAGTCCAAATACATTTTTAATAAAACCGATATTTTCAAATCTGTAGATATCATTTTAACATTTTTAAAGACATGACACTATTGTAAGTAGCTGGTGCTAGTTGGGGATTGCAGACTTTCAGATTTTCACCCTCTTTTTTGAGGGAAAAAGGTGCGTCTTATACTCTGAAAAATACGGTACATACATACATATATACATACATACATACATACATACATACATACATACATACATTCATACATACATATTTTATGTAAGTATAGTCGTAAGCTGTCATGATCACATGAGCTCTTGCTTAATTACTGCCTCATTTAGTGATGGAATTGCCAGGCTCAATTGTGGATGTTAAATAACGACTTATTCTATATGCCATCTCACATTGTAATCTCCTTTACCCTTTATAAGTCACCATTCATGTAGCAAAACATATGGAAGTTACCATGGTATTTATTTCATTCATTTTCAGTACAGTTAACCATCTAATCTAAAAGTTTTTTAAAAATGCCAATCCATTGAAACTAAGGTTCTGCATTAGTAAATTGCCCCAAACAGCTGGATGTTGAAATGAACAAGATCACAAGAATGAACAAGATTTTCACCGCTACTATCCAATCTGTGATGCCTCATTGATGAACTGATTTTAAATTATCCCCTATGCTCTTCTCATTTGCATCATTCCCCTGAAGCAATGGGCAATACTAAAATACAAATATGAGTGGAGGCAAGACATGAGGTTGGGTAGAGTTAGACTGTTCCTAGGTCAGGGACAATAACACCTGTTCTTAAAGGGAGGCAGGGGTAATTGCACAGAGGTTATTTTCAATTCTTGTTATTGTACTATTTGCAACACTTTATCATGATCTGGAGAGGGACGCAGTGGGTCAGTGGCTAAGACACTGAGCTTGTTGATCAGAAAGGTCGGCAATTCAATGGATCGAATCCCTAGCACCGCATAATGGAGTGTGCTCCCTTTACTTGTCCCAGCTTCTGCCAACTTAGCAGTTCGAAAGCACATAAAAATACAAGTAGAAAAATAAGGACCATCTTGGTGGGAAGGTAACAGCATTCCATGCACCTTCAGTGTTTAGTCATGCTGGCCACTGACCATGGAGATTTCTTCAGACAGCGCTGGCTCTTCGGCTTTGAAATGGAGATGAGTACCACCCCCTAGAGTCGGAAACAACTAGCACATATGTGTGAGGAGAACCTTTACCATTTTACTGTGATCTGGATCTTTGGCCATCGAATTAAGGTGCCAAAACATGCTGCTGTGCATAATAATTGGGGGAAATTTGTAGCATGTAGGACTAAAGTTAGGGCAGTGCAATTTTTGGAAATATGTTTTGAGACAGAGAAAAGGGTTTCCTTAACCCTGGTCCTTCATAACAACAGTCTTCTTGTTAAGTCCTCGAGGCTATGACACCATTGACTATCATTGCCGGCCCCTGATTGGTTGAGATGTGAGCAGTCAGCTGGCAGGAGAATGCAGCCATTCTATTGGTTCAGCATCTGACAGCTCTAGTATAAAAAGGGCTGTCAGCTGTCAAATGTTGCTGTTTGTCAGGTTGAGGGTGACATGCATTTTGCCGTGTTATACTGTTAATAAAGGTTGTGTTAGCTTCAACCTGCCTTGCCTCAGTTCCTGTCTGCCTCGTTCTCCCTACAGAACACTGGCAACAAGGATGGGATCAGGACTGAGGTAAAGGAAAAGCGAAGTCACTAATAAGAACTGCCTCAAGTCACAGGCGACGAGAAGTCGCTCCAAGGCTAATTCCTCAAGTTCCGTCCTTCTAAGGATGGCTAATCTACCGGCATTCACGGCATTCAGTCCGGCCACTGAAACATGGGACGCCTACTTCGAGCGTTTCGAGTGTTTCCTGGAGGCAAATGACTTCACCGGTTTGTCCAGTGGCCGTAAAAGAGGATATTTTCTCAGCGCATGTGGCCACGAGATGTTTGGAACAGCCAGGGCTTTAGCAGCCCCTCAATCTGTCCATTCTATGCCTTGGGAGACTCTTTTGGAGAAACTTAAAAATCATTACTCTCCAACTCCCTCGCACATAGTAAGACATTATGCGTTTAGGCAGAGGACCCAGAGAGAAGGGGAATCTGTGAGTGATTACTTGGCTTCCCTCAGAACAGTGGCCCTGTACTGTGACTTTCCTCTGCTGGATGATGCCCTGTTAGAAGAGCTGGTCTGTGGTATCAAAGACCTCAGACTTCAGCAACGCTTGCTGGCACGAAAAGAGCTGAGCCTTCAGGCAGTCAGGCATGAAGCCATGGCATATGAAATGTCAGACAAATCCACCACAGAAATTCAGAGATTTCTGCACTGGCCACTCATGCCAGCAGGGGCCATGTTGTCCACCACAAAGAAGATGACGAAGAAGACTTCTCAGATGAGGAAGAAGAGATTAGCTGCCTCAAACTGGCCACTAGGAAAAAACGGACTCAGGCTGATTTTTTACCTCAGGCGGGTTGCCTGAGTTGTGGCGGGAACCATGCAAGGTCAGTCTGCAGGTTCAAAGCCGCAATATGCTGTCAGTGTGACAGGAAAGGACATTTAGCCAAGGACTGCAGAGTGGCCATGCCAATCGCTGACCCACCTTTGGAGCATGCCTTGTCTAGATAATTCGTAAAAAGACTTCCCAAATACCACGAAGACTGCTTTGCCATTGCAGGTGACCAGCAGCACCCTGATTGGGCTATCAGCTATGCATCCCTGACTAAGCCTACCCATAAGATATACCCGACTGTGTGCATAGAGGGAGAGCCCTGCAAGATGGAAGTGGACACTGGCTCTTCCAAATCCCTGGTCTCCTGGGCTACTATCAAACAGATAGTGCCCAGCCTGACCAAAGCTCAACTCAGGCAGTGCCCACTTCACCTCAGATATTATCAAGGACAGCCAATATCCATTGTGGGTTGCGGCACATTCACCATAGCCAGCAATAACTTCTAGGGGCCTCTTCCCCTCATCATTGTAGATGGCCATCTGCTCAGCCTCCTGGGCTTGACCAATTCTCTGTATTGGGGCTCAACATCTCCGGCATCCACTCCATTGTTCCAGATTCCTTCGCTACACTGGCCAGTGAGTTCGTGGACGTATTTGACAACAAACTTGGTAAATATAATGGGACCCCCATTTCTTTTAACTTGGACCCCAAGGTGGCGCCACAATGTCTAAAACCCAGGAGAGTGCCTTTTGCTCTTCGGCCCAAAGTAGTTTTAGAGCTAGATAAATTAATAGCACAAGGAGTGCTTGAAGCAGTAGACCACTCCCCCTGGGAGACCCCCCATAGTAATACCTATTAAGCAGGATGATAGTATTATTGTGGGGATTTTAAATGTACCTTTAATAAAGGGTTGCAAGCCAACCCTTACCCAGTACCAGTGGTTCAACATCTGCTCCATTCCTTGGGCCAGGGAAACATTTTTGCCAAGTTAGACTTGGCACAAGTGTACCAGCAGCTCCCGGTAGATGAAGCCACTGCTATGGCTCAAACCATCATAACGCACAGGGGAGCTTTGAAATGCAAATGCTTGCAATTTGGGGTCAGTGTAGCCCCGGGTGTTTTCCAGAGCCTAATGGAGCGGATGCTCCAGGGGCTGCCAGGGGTGGTATCCTAATTTCAACGATGTGCTTATATCCGCTTTGGATCAAGCTGAGATAATCGATAAATTAAGAGCAGTCCTGACCCATTTCCACCAAGCGGGGCTGAAACTCAAACAAGAAAAGTGTAGGATAGGGGTCCCTAGTGTAGAATTTTTGGGGTATCTAGTTGATCCAAAGGCATCCACCCTACTCCGTCCAAGGTAGAGGCAATTAAGAAAGCCCCCACGCCCTCCTCTAAGGCTGAACTGCAAGCCTTTCTGGGGCTGCTTAATTTTTACTGCATTTTTTTACCCCATAAGGTGTCTTTGGCAGAGCCTCTTCATAGGCTCCTGGACTCCAAGACGCCCTGGCATTGGGAGGGTCTAAGGAAGCCCAAGCCTTTAGGGCAGTTAAGGATGTTGTTACATCCAAATCTTTATTAGTGCAATACAGTGATCGCCTCCCATTAACTTTGGCGTTTGATGCATCACCTTATGGGATTGGGGCTGTTCTGAGTCACATCCTATCTAATGGCTCAGAAGCCCCAACTGCCTATTATTCACGCACGCTCTCAGCAGCTGAAAGAAATTACAATCAGCTCTATAAGGCCCTAGCTGCTGTAGCAGGGGTAAAACGGTTTCACGATTACGTTTATGGTCTTTTTTTTCACTTAGTGACCGACCATAAACCCCTCTTGGGTCTTCTGACGGGGGATCGCCAGACTCCTCAGATTTTGTCTCCAAGAATGTCCAGATGGACACTCTTTCTAGCAGCGTATAATTATCAGCTACAGCATAGGCCAGGAAAAAACGTGGTGCATGCTGATGCCCTCAGTCACTGCCCTCTGCCAGTGCCTGTTTTGGACCCTGCTCCAACAGTTTCGGTCCTCTTAATGGAAGAGTTGGCCATGCCAGTATCTGCCCGGGATATTGCCAGGCTCTCTGCCACAGACCCCATATTGGCCCAAGTTTTGGACTGGGTGCGCAGGGGGTGGCCACAGGGCCCAGTAGATCCTGAGTTTCATCCCTATTATATACGGCAGCATGAGCTATCTGTCCTTAACGGGTGCCTGTTATGGGGCAATAGGGTGGTAGCTCCCCCAAAGCTTAGGTTGCCAATTTTAAGTTGCCTGCACACTGCTCACCCAGCATTGTGCACATGAAGGCTTTGGGCTGAAGCTACGTGTGGTGGCCCAAGATTGACCAGGAAATAGAAAAACTGGGTAGCCACCTGCCAGCAGTGCAAGCAATCTAGACCAGCTCCCCCTTCTGTGCCCATCAGGGAATGGGACATGCTCCTGGCTCCATGGGCATGAGTCCATTTGGATTTCACTGGTTCGTTCTTAAGGCAGAACGTCTTGGTCCTTTTAGATGCCAACTCGAAGTAGGTGGAGCTGGCACTCATGCCATCCACCACTTTGGAGGCCGTAATTAGGGTGCTGGGGAAGCTATTCAAGACCCATGGGTTGCCTGACATGGTGGTGACTGACAATGGGTCCCACTTCATGTCGGCACCCTTCCAGATGTTTTTAGGCCAGCATGGAATACAACATGCCCTGATGGCCCCATTCCACCCGGCCGGAAATGGCCTGGCAGAACGAACTGTCTGGTCGGCTAAGGAGGCATTGGGCACAACAAACTGTCCCAATACCTCCTGGCACAGCATACAACCCCGTGCCCAATCACCAAGCAAAGTCCTGCAGATCGGCTTATGGGTTGTCGGCTCGGGACAACCCTGGACTGGCTACACCCCGGTTATGCAGCAGAGAAAAGCCCCCTCGCAGGCAACGCCACACAGGCCTTTAATGTGGGAGACCCAGTCTACGCCCAAAACTATGGGGCCAAACCAAGGTGGCTTCCCGGACAAATCATGCAACTAACTGGACCCTACTCTTATAAGGTCCAGCTCAGTGACGGGTGAATGTGGCGCCGACACATCAACCAGTTCATACAGCGAGCCACCAGCGCGCAGACCAACACCCAATGCAGGCCCAATCCTGCCCCGGGGAAGATATATCAACAGAGGCTGCTCCAGTGCAGACAGAGCCGCATGCAACACCCCCCACCGAAGCGTTCTTGTCACCAGGCTTACCTGAGAATCCGGTTAGTCCCGCGGCGGTCAAGTTTCCAGCTGACTCAGCTGTGCAGTCTGCTGATGTTCCACAGGACTCTTCACCAGCAGCTCCTCCTTTGGCCACCACCCCTGAACTAAGGTGATCTGAGGAGCCAATGCCGGCTGGCGTATTTGGCTGACTACGCATGTGCTAACTGGGAGGAGAGGGGTGTTAAGTCCTCGAGGCTACGACGCCATTGACTATCATTGCCGGCCCCTGCTTGGTTGAGACGCGAGCAGTCAGCTGGTGGGAGAATGCAGCCATTCTATTGGTTCAGCGTCTGACAGTTCTAGTATAAAAAGGGCTGTCAGCTGTCAAATGTTGCTGTTTGCTGGGTCGAGGGGTGCCTTACATTTTGCCCTGTTATACTGTTAATAAAGGTTATGTTAGCTTCAACCTGCCTTGACTCAGTTCCTGCCTGCCTCGTTCTCCCTACAGAACACTGGCAACAAGGATGGGATCAGGACTGAGGTAAAGGAAAAGTGAAGTCACTAATAAGAGCTGCCTCAAGTCACTCCTAATTCTACCCTTTCCCCTGCAAAGGATTTTGCAAATGAGGAGCTGAGGCAGAGCGGATTTAAGAGCCAAGAAGTCTTAGGTGGACAATTCTCTGTTCCAAATAACTTCCTGCAGGGGACAGGCCATAGGTCAATAGCACAATACTTGTTTTGTATGCAGATAATTCCACATTTTATTCTCTCCTTCGTTAATTAAAATAGCTTCAGATAACGGATGATAGAATGACCTAGAATTCACGAGATCTTCATCTAGTCAACAGAAAAACACTGAACTGAAAGGATGGATAGTGAATGTTAGTGAAATTAAATTTCCTATATTCTTCTTGGGAGGCACTTTTCCTGGAGTAGAGGGTTTTGTTTTTGTTTTTTTTTGCTCTGTTGCTACCGCTGTAGATAGTGCAATGATACAACATGAATAGTGTTGTATCACAAAAGTGGATCACATACAGGTTTTTTCCCTCTGCTTTTTGGGTAAGGAATATTGGGGAATTTACTTATTTATTCACAAATGCTTATCTGTGCATAACTCCAGGACTCTGAGTAAAGAAAACAAAATAACATGACAAATGTCATCTGTCTGTCTCAGTAATGGTTTTCTCTTGTCTTCGCTATTGGTTCGGAACTGGGAGCGTGTGCATGTGGGCACTCACTTTGCTTGCGTGTGGCACTTCTTTCCATGCGCAGAGCATCCATGATGACATGTGGGCAGGTGGGCGAACCAGCAGAATACCACCTCTGGTCTGTCTGTCTATTGGTCCATCAGTCCTTCCGTCCATCATCTATCTATCTATCTATCTATCTATCTATCTATCTATCTATCTATCTATCTATCTATCTATCTATCTATCTATCATCTATCTATCCATCCATCCTTCTTTCTTTCTTTCTTTCTTTCTTTCTTTCTTTCTTTCTTTCTTCCTTCCTTCTTTCTATCTATCTATCATCTATCTGTCTGTCTGTCTATCTATCTATCTTTCTTTCTTTCTTTCTTCTTTCTTCTTTCTTCTTTCTTCTTTCTTCTTTCTTCTTTCTTCTTTCTTCTTTCTTCTTTCTTCTTTCTTCTTTCTTTCTTTCTTTCTTTCTTTCTTTCTTTCTTTCTTTCTTTCTTTCTTTCATCTATCATCTATCTATCTATCTATCTATATCATCTATCTATCTATCTATCTATCTATCTATCTATCTATCTATCTATCTATCTATCTATCTATCTATCATCTATCATCTATCTATCTATCTCTTTCTATCTTTCTTTCTTTCTTTCTTTCGATCTATCTATCTATCATCTATCTATCTATCTATCTTTCTATCTATCTATATATCTATCTATCTCTATCTATCTATCTATCTATCTATCTATCTATCTTTCTATCTATCATCTATCTATCTATCTATCTATCTATCTATCTATCTATCTATCTATCTATCTATCTATCTATCCATCCATCCATCCATCCATCCATCCATCATTTATGTGCTCTATGCTAAAAACATACTACAAAGTCCTTTTTAAGCACAATCTTAATAATCTGACGATTCCTTAATGTGGAGATTTAGAAGTATAGTTTTTATGTTCTTAGCATTTCAAGATTTATCCAACTCTTTGTTTCCTACATTAAAAATGAGGAAAATGAGGAATGCTGGTGGCACAGTTAGAAATGGCTTCAGGGGGGCATAGTAAAGATGGCTTGTGGCTCATATCCCAGCTGTAGGAAAAGTGATTCCTAAAACTGCCTTGCCAACAACTACTTGATAACTCTGGCCTTTTAATTTCTGCCAAGGCTTGGATTCAGGGTCTCCTTCCAGGGTGAAGAACATAAGAGGCAGACTCCTTAGTTTGCTTTCCAGCTGTAATTGGTGCTTATGCTAAGAGGTAGTCAGTGATTTCTTCCTAAGTGTACAGTGACAGTTTTCTGTTATGTTGCCTCAAATACCGCAATATTTTCATCCCCCAAAAGCTTTTATACAGAAGGCAGCAGATGGCAAAGGCTGTTAGAGAGCTCTCTGCAAATTGATTGGACCTGCCTCAATTTCTTTGTTATACAAAGGGCACTTTGTATATTGTCATTGCAAAGTCATATTCTGATTTGATGGGAAAATGATTGTGCAACAAAATATTATTTCAGTTATCAATTATTATGTTTAGCTTTTCTTCCTTTTATTCTTAAATCAGGGTAGAATGACACATTGTAGGTTACCATAACAGCATGATTGCACCGGTAGCAGCACACCCATTAGGCCTCTGGAGTGCTTCAAATGCTAAAGCAAAACAGGGCATATTTGTCAGGCATACAGCACACGCATGCAAATTCTTAAACACGTATCTTCCTGGATCATGCTGCAATTGCAGATAACAGCAATGCCTTCCCTAGAAAATATGTAGTTGCTTTAAAGCATCGTAAACACATATTATGTAAGCACCTCCGTGCACCTCAATGTACGTTTCCATCTTAGAATCTAAAGCACTATAGAACTCTAATATCAACTTTTTTGACTTTGGTTCCCCCCCCCCACACACACCCCATTAATTTCAGCTCTGTATACCAGTTCTCTGCATATAATATCGTCTCAATGAGAATGGGTAGGCTATATGAGGAGCCTCTGTATTCTGATTGAGAAGTGCATTTATTTCAAGTCACTTAATGTTTAATATTTAAGCCTTACCCTTAATATTCTGCTTTTTAGTTTTCTTCTTTTGCAGCACATCATAGAGCTCACGGGCCTTATGTAATCCATAATCCACTTTTTTTTTTGTAATTTCTAGAGTCAGCAAAATTTAGGACTGATTTTCCATACCTGGAGAAATGATTTCCCCATTGATTTTAAGAGGAAAACAAAAATGGGCAGGTAGAATATTCATTGGGCTGAATACATATTTATATAGCCTTTTTTAAAAAAAAAAATCCCTGGAGTTCCGGTTCCGGCGGCGGCGGCGGCGGGCAGCTCTTTGCCCGCTCCGGCTCCCCGGTGGGCTTCCCCACTCCTTGGGGGGCACAGGACACCCCGCAGAGGGGTCCTGCCAGAGGGGCAGCATCGCGGAGGACTCCTGCAGCGGCGGCGGCCGGCGGGAGGTCTCGCGCGTGTCCAAGGCACCGGGGAGCAAGCTCGGAGGGCGCTTTGCGTTTCTGCGCCTCGCGCCTCGCTATAAGCCAACTGGAGAATGCAACAATAGAAGGAAGCAGCTGCAGTGCGGTGAGGTTGCTTCTCTCTTCATTCCCTACTTTGCATGAAGAACTATTCAGCTTTTTTAAAAGATTTTTACTTTCGGAGCATTTTGGAGGCATGGCTGGAGGGAGGGGGGTTCCCCCCCCCTTGGACAAGCGGCGAGAAACAATTCTGCTCTCAGCCCCCGGGGAAGGAGGAGGGGGGAGAGCCAACGAATGAAGCCTCACCCAGGCTTGTGATTTGAGGACTTTTGGAAGTTTTAAAAACTTTGTTATGCCTCTGTGCCCAAAACTGGCAGGGCAAGATGGCACACTTCCGTTGTCTTTATGAACTGTGAAACCTGACTCCACCTTTAAAATTCAGGCTTCCGGTCTTTGTCTCCGTGTCTCCCAGAGGAATCTCTTGTGGATTGGTATTTTTTAAACTTCCTAGGGGAAATTTTCTATCTACTGCCAGATTTATTAGAGAGACTCTCTTCTGCCTGGCTCTTCTGCTCCCGAGACTCACCTGGCTACCCTTCTTTTCTAACTGTCTATCTTATATATGGACTGAACTTCTAACGTTATAAAGGATGGCATCTAAAAGACCACCTCCTGGAAAACCTGGCTTTGCCACTTCTGCTCCAACATCCGCAACATCCAGTCCAGCCACACAGTCAAAGATATCAGAACTGATGCAACCTAAGACTACAGAGATGGACTTTCAACAAATGCTTCAACAAATTCTACAGGGCCAGGAGGAAATTAAGAAACAGCTAAGGGAAATGAAAGATGAAATTAAAGAAAATCAAGCCCAAATATATAAGAACTCACAAAGACTGAATCTTGTGGGAGGGGGGGTGGAGGGGGTGAGGGGGGGGGGTAGAAGCTGTGCAGAAAGGGAACAAAGATCTTGACATCCAACAGATGAAAATAGAATTTGAGAGAATGTCCTATTACCTTAGATTTCAAAATGTTATAGAAGAAGATGGGGAAAACATAAAGGACATCATGACAAACATCCTGGCTGACTACACACACAAAGAAAAACAACAGATGGGGTGGGATATAGACCTGGTTTATAGAGTGAACTCAGCTTATGCTAGAACACACAATGTACCTAGGGAGGTTCACATTAAATTTCTTAGAAAAAGCACAAGAGATGAAATTCTGGGTGTACAAAGGGGGCAAGCATTGACATACCATGATATGGAGATAACCATTCTGAAGCAGATCCCTAAGAAGATTAGAGAAAAAAGGAAGAATTATTCGCAATTAGCGAATAAATTATACCAGAAAGGGGTGTGGTTTAGATGGTTGATGCCTGAAGGTATGCTGATATTCTGGGAGGAGACAAGAATCAGAATCAATTCACCCATAGAGGCGCAGGCCTTTATGGAAAAAAACAAAACACTCCTAGAAAAAACACAAGACACTACAACGGACACACAGGACACTGGGAGGGGGCAGAGCTCTGCCAGTGGAGGGAGATGGGGCAATAGCAAGAAGACTCAGATCACAAAAATAAACAAGAAAATCATATTATTATAAACTGACCGAAAGTGATAATGGAATTATATCTGGATTTTATACTGTAATGTCTAATCTGATTGAATTTAGTAATAGAACTAATATGCTGATTGTAATCAATTATATACCAATGCATTATATATAAATGTATACTATGAGTATGGAGGGAGGGACTCCTGCCACATTTTGCAACTGCCAAAATTTGTATACCTGTCCATTTACCCTTTTCCCTATAAATGTTGAAAAACCAATAAAAAATTTTTATTAAAATAAAATAAATCCCTGCCCTCTTTATATCCAGCCCCATATGCTTTTATTCATTATATTTCTATTATACTGAATTGGCTTCATTATTACTGCTGCATTATGTCATAATAGTATCTTGTTTCTGTGGGTTTCTTTTCCACTTTGATTACTACTTTGGTTATAGTAATCAATATTACTATTGATTATTTGGCTATTTGTGTTCTATTTTATACTTTACTGCGTCTGTCTCACTTTTGATACCGTTGTGTGGCAGTTTTTATTACTGATTATTACTGCAAACCATTATGAATTTGTAGCTGAATCATTGGCATAGAGGAGGAATAAAAATAAACGAATAAATTTGCAGTATTTCTATACCACCCACATCAACAGTTTCTGGGCAGTTTACATAAACATAAATTCAACCCCTACAATAAAATATCTTAACCTTCCCCACATGAAGTGAATTGAGCTCCGGAAAGCATATAAAAGACAAGCAGCAGTAGCTCAATTACCGTTAACCTTTGAAGGTTTGCTCAAATGAAATTATTTTTAAGCCTTGAAAAATCTAAATAATGAGGGCCCAGCTAACCTTCTGAGGCATCAAGACATCCACAGCATTACTCGTCTGCCATTGAAAGCTGAGTATTCGATATAGTGAGGGTACCTTACCAAGCTCTTTCCCACAGTTTCACATTGATGATAAATAGCCTGGGGAAAAGTCCAAATTCTGTAGCAACCCACACTACAACAACTATGAGTTCAGGCTTTTCTTTGCCTAGAATCCAGTCACCCACTCAGGTAGGAATGGAAGCAATGTTCCTATTAGAAAACTGCCAGCTTGACTGGAAAGAAGAGTCAAGCAGGGACCCAGTTTGGAATTATTATACAGCTCTGAGCTGCATAAGTTGATTTTCCCCAAGATCCATGAATCCTTCTCTGGTTGTTCACAGTGGAGGCAAGCAGTCTGGGGAGAGTCTTGTAATATAGGTGGAAGACAATAAAGTCATTTCCTTAAGCTATTTATAAGTGTCTCTGGTTGCTTGCACCTCACACTTCCCACCAATTGTTTTAGATTTTATTATCCTGCCTTTATAACTTTTTATAAATAACCAAGATGAGGACCAAGATAAGGAACCTTCCTCCTCCAAATTTCCTCACAACTCTGTGAGAGAGTGACTGGCCCAAGGTTACCCAGCCAGCTTTCATGCCTAAGGCGTAGGGAGGACTAGAACTCACGGTTCCTTGGTTTCTGAACCAGCACCTTCACCACTATACCAGATTGGTTCTCTCCACCGAAAGTGGTTGAGGAAGATGCTATGTTTGATGGTACAAAATTCTGCTAAATGGCTAGAAGAGGTAGAAGAAGGACTTTGTACCATTCAGGTCCTAACAAAAGTAACACAGAGAATCAGATAATATATTTGACTTTTTCTGTACAGAGGTGATTCCTCACCACTTTCTTCTGAATCTTCCCTCACAAAGTGACTTTCTCCATTATTCTACTCACACATTTCTCAGTAATTTATTTACTCTCTGAGTTTGTGTTCTCAAAGTTATTTACAGAACTTTGCATATTCGTTCAAAATATGAACTACAGCAATACTTTATTATCAAAACACAATTTTTTTGACAGCCAAAAATGTAGTCTCTTAATTATTACCATCAAGCACTAGTCATTCTGGAAAGAGGAGATCCTGGCAGACTATAGAAAATCAAATAAATTCTATTTGATTTAGAATCAAATAGATTCTATTTCCAAGTTTCAATTGCTCAGTTCACTTTACTTTCCTCTTTCATTAGGTCAACTAATTTTTTTGCCCCTTTTCTCATTTGAGACAAACTGATTGATCTGACATTTTGAGTGAACTCAATCTTAATAATTTTCATCTCTGGGAGCTTAAATTTAAAGAATCTAGAAGAGTCAACCCAGGAAAAGGAAAATGGGGCAACATATTGCTTTGGTTGAACTATAATATCTTGGCTTTACTCTAACTTTTTTGTTGATAAACATATGAGCATAATCCAGGCATAACTATGCTCTTGGAGTGAAGAAAGGCAGAGTAAGGGACTGGTCTCTTGACGTGACATTCAGAATTAGTTAGTTGGTGTCTAATGAAGAAGTTAAAAATCATAGATTTCACAAGGTTTCTCAACTTCCACCATAGAAAACCTTCCCTCAGCGATACTCAACTCTGCTGGCTAGGAATTCTGGGAGTTGAAGTTCACACATTTTAACTTGCCAAGGTTGAACAATTCCCACACTCTTTGGGGAAAGGTGGAGGATGAGGAGCTGCCTTGTCAAGATTCTTCAAATAATCGCTCCATAAAAGTGACTGCATACACTAAGAAAGAAGTGGTATATATGTGCATGAATGCTGAATACATATGGGTGTGTGACATCCAGTGGTGTGTGTGCGGCACACAAATAGAATGCATGTGCAACCTGTATGTAACTGGAACACACATGTATACACGAAGGGGAAAGGGAAGTATGCATCAAATACGTCTGGGTGGATTTGGCACATTTCTTTTAACTGGGAAGAAAGAGTGATTTAAAAACTCCTGCAATACCCTGTCCTCCAATTGTTCCTCAATACAAAAATATTTGCTATAAAATGAACCTCCTGACATGTCCTAATTTACCTGGATGGTGAGTTATCTCTCCTACAGAAAAGAAAAAGGAAATACTTAGGATTTTTTCCCAAAGCCTATAAATAGAATTATTAAACTGTTTTTAAGGAATTGTGTTTTGCAGACCTGTGCTAATCTTGAAACTGTAATTGTACCTGTAGATACTGCATATGTGGGAAACCTTTTTAAATATATATTTTCGAAATTATCAGGGAAAGTGAAATGTAGGAATGATGTCATGCACAGATTTATAAATTATAAATTTGTTGTATTTGGGTCTTTTCCCGTGTAAGGTTGAGATTGTCTTTGCAACGTTTCGGCAGGATCTCACCTGCGATCTTCAAGCGTGGGCTCAAAGCGTGAGCCCACACTTGAAGATGGCAGGTGAGATCCTGCCAAAACGTTGCAAAGACAATCTCAACCTTACACGGGAAAAGACCCAAATACAACAAAACCAGCATACCTACACCCGTGAAAATCTACGAAAACAAATATATATATATATATATATATATATATATATATATATATATATAGTGTGTGTGTGTGTGTGTGTGTGTGTGTGTGTGTGTGTGTGTGTGTGTGTGTGTGTGTGTGTGTGTGTGTGTGTGTGTGTGTGTGTGTTTGTGTTACAACCCCTGGTATGACCAAATATGGGAGGGAGCTAGTTCCTCCCTCTTTCTGTCCTTTCGGCTCATCACAGAAAACCATCCAGGCAGAAACCCATATTTTTATTTTTAATGTTGCCTTTTTATATTTGTGTTGTATTTGTGCTGATAAAATAAAGGGAGACTAGTATAGATCCATTTCGAGCTATTTAGCTCTCATCAGCTAGCCATACCCTTACTGGGATTCGAACCTGGGCTGTATTATACACTAGGCAAGAATCTTAGCCACTATGCCACAGGCTTCTCCTCCTTTATCAGCTGAGCCAGGGAATTAGAATGTGTTTGTGTTACAACCCCTGGTATGACCAAATATGGGAGGGAGCTTACTCCTCCCTCTTTCTGTCCTTTCGGCTCATCACAGAAAACCATCCAGGCAGAAACCCATATTTTTATTTTTAATGTTGCCTTTTTATATTTGTGTTGTATTTGTGCTGATAAAATAAAGGGAGACTAGTATAGATCCATTTCGAGCTATTTAGCTCTCATCAGCTAGCCATACCCTTACTGGGATTCGAACCTGGGCTGTATTATACACTAGGCAAGAATCTTAGCCACTATGCCACAGGCTTCTCCTCCTTTATCAGCTGAGCCAGGGAATTAGTATGTGTTTGTGTTACAACCCCTGGTATGACCAAATATGGGAGGGAGCTTACTCCTCCCTCTTTCTAATTTTTATATAAATTATATATAAATATATAAGCCGAATGACAGAAAGAGGGAGTAGTGAGCTCCCTCCCATATTTGGGCATACCAGGGGTTGTAACACAAATACATACCTATTTCCCTGGCTTGGCTGATAATAGGAGGAGAGCCTGTGGCTTAGTGGCAATTACATCGGCCTAATATGCAATACAGCCCTGGTTCGAATCCCAGTAAGGGTATGGCTAGCTGATGAGAGCTAAATAGCTTGAAATGGATCCATACTAGTCTCCCTTTATTTATTTATCAGCACAAACACAACACACACACACACACACACACATATATATATATGCTGGTTTTGTTGTATTCAGGTCTTTTCCCGTGTAGGATTGAGATTGTGTTGGCAACGTTTCGGCAAGATCTCACTTGCCATCTTCAGGCTTGGGCTTAAAATGCGATCGGAGCTGCCGTCTTTCTGTAAATCTTGGTGGGAGGGGATGGGGTGCTGGCTTTGTTTCAGTAAGTGGAATGATTGGTTGTGTGGTTGTATCATGATTGGTAGATTGGTGCTGATTGGTGCTGATTGGTGCTGGCTGTGTGTGCATTGTAATGGCCTGGGTGGTGGGTGGTGTTCGTTTGCTGACTAGGGCTCGTTTCCAGATGTTTGGTAGGCGGGAGGTATCATCACGTTTATTCATGTTGTGGGGGTGTTTCTCTATTTCGATGGCTTCCATAATTATTCTCTTGTTGAGGTGTTCTGTTTTGGAGATTAACCTGGCTCCTTCAAAGTTGATTTCATGTCCTGTAGCTTTAAGGTGCTGGAAAAGGGAGGACGTTTTTTCTATATTTCTTACTGCATTCTTGTGTTCTGTGATGCGTGCATTTATTCTCCTGTTTGTTTGTCCTATATATGTTGCTGGGCAGATGTTGCATGGTATTTCGTAGACTCCTTGGTTTTCTAGCTGGATTTTGTCTTTGGGGTTTCTTAAGATGTTGGCTATTTTTGGGTCAGTAGTGAAGGCTGTCTTGATATTGTGGTTGTGGAGAATTTTGTTGATTTTATCTGTGGTGCCTTTGATGTAAGGGAGGAGGGTGATGCCATTGTCCTGTTCTGTGTCTTGGTTTTTGAGGGGAGTCTCCTTTTGGTGATTGTTTTTCTTTGGAATCCGTTGGAGATTAATACATTTGTGAGCTTGTGTAATTCAATTTTCAGGTGGTCTTTGTCGGCTAGGCGTTTGGTTCTGGAGATGAGGCCGAAACGTTGCCAAGACAATCTCAATCCTACACGGGAAAAGACACTAATACAACAAAACCAGCATACCTACACCCGTGAAAATCTATATTATCTACCTATCCTAAACTGACCTGTAATAATTTGAAGTCATCAACTACTATCCTGTTACTGCAGCAACACCTCACCTTAATACAGAGGTTGCATGTCTCACAGTGCACAGGAAAGCTCTCTTAAAAACTTAAGAGTAAAAGTAATAGGTTCCTGTTGGGTGGGAGTCTGTCCATTGCATGCAACTACATAAAGTGTTCAAAAATATATTAAAAGGGATATTCATTGTTTTAATGGTTGAACAGTGGCACTTAAAGAAATCCTACTGGCATTGTGCTACTTTTAACTGGAAATGTCCAACCATTTTCCTCCATCATTAATTGAATTTTTGAAATCAGCTATTTAATTAGGATTTTTTTTAAAAAAATAACCCTGTAAGACTCCAACCTCACTCCTGTGTTAGCACAGCTGACCCTGCTTCTTTCCTTGGCCACCTGCATACTAACTAGGATCATCTTTTTTAAAAAAATGTTGAAAGTTGCTGTTCATTTTTCTTTGGGTAATTACGAGAGAAAGAGTACACTTGCGCATGCAAGGGTGAAGGTTTTTTCTTCTTCTTCTTTTCATTTTTAAGGAGCAATATCCCAAATCTCATTAATCAACACCAATAGGCTGTGAAACCTCCATGGATGCTGTTATCCTGCACAGTCACTCTCTGACAGCTTCCTAATGGCTACCTGCTGAATGTGACTGGCTGGGCTGATAGTGGCACTCTGCTGAAGCTGCTCATTTTCTTCTACTGCCCTCCAATTTCATTCATGGAACAGAGACAAACACACTCCAATTCTCTTCCCCGGAATTTAAGGTGCCAAGACCTGCAGAAAAAACAGCGCTACTTGCACAGCATTTTTATATGTTTTGAATGCACTATAAAGATTAACTAATTGATCTACAGGATACCATGGTGAGAGAGGAAATGAAGAATGGCACACACACTGTGTATAATGAAGTAATTTGAGTATGCCTGAAGGTATCAATGCAAGTCTTATTCATTAAACCAATTCCCTAAATTAGTTTGTTCAGATTCACTCCAAGTTCTCATTGCAGGGTTTTTTTTTTTTTTTTTTTTTTTTTTTTTGTATATTGGTTGGTTGACTTAGATAATCCCCATCTGGATGTTTCCTTACTGTTTATGACAGAGGGACACACAGGCAACATTTTATTGTTTCATTGCATTTATTTTTAGAACTTCAAAAATTCCTGTTTTAAAATCCATACAGCCTAAACAAAAAGAGTAGCTTTAAAAAGTGTTAATTGACCTATCTAATTAATCATCAAGATAGAAAATAGATAGCTTTAGCGAATGATGGATTGAGGTTTAGTGATTTACATCCTATCAGTCATGAAGCTTTCTTTTTAATGGAAACCTTGCCTTTTTCAAAGGTATAAAATGAGATAGTATCCAAATATTCTCTTCTCATTAGAATTAAAGTCAGGTACAAATGTTGTATTTTCTGTTTTTAATGGCAAAACCTTGAAGAGACTCCGATATAAATTAAATTTGTTTTACTCATGTTCATCATATTAATTTATGCACATTCCTGAATTTTTCTTGGAGGAACAAGTACCTTAACAGTTATGTTTAGTTGGAACCTTTTCTTTTCAAAGCTGGAAACAAATTGGATACAATTTAAATACATAATAAAGCATACACCATAAAAAAATAATAAAATGTGATAGGAAAACAAAACCTGTTTTCTAATGCTTGGGAGTGGCAGCAGTTTCTGTCTATCCCTACGTCTCAGCTCCTTGGTATTTCCCATCTTATTCCAGAAATCCCCATGTCACCATAGCATTTTAATATCTCCAGGGATGGAAATTTCAAGCTGCGCACTGGAAATCAATTTTAGTCATTCCACATTAGCCAGTATTGATTGGCCCTTCCTTAGTTTTTGTATCATTGTTTTGTTGATGACCACCAACATTGGACGTGAGCTGGAGCTCTTAGAATAAACTACTAGTATAAAGTGATGAGCCTGAATGTCTCTTTTCATTTTATCTCTTGGAAAGTAAGTTGGGTTAAGAAGAGCCACTTAGTAAATGTTCATGACTAAGGATGGAGTTGAATCAAAATCTCCTAATCAAGCACCTTAACTATCACTCCACAGTTTGATTTTCAGCTTCTCAAATGCATTGATCAAGTGATACAATTGCACAAGATTAATAAAGTCAGCTCTCCAAACCTGGGAAAATTTAACAAAGATTGGTTTATTTTTATGGAAAAGCTTCTGCTAGATTTCTGTAGGAAATATGGAACAGCTATCTGGTATTTTGCTGTATAATTTTCCCCTGATGGAAGCTGACCATAAATCTTCAAAAGTAGAACAGCTTGACCTTTATGTACAAAAGCTAAATCTCAGATAAAATTCTAATAATTATTTTTAAAAAAGAGATGACTGTGAATTTTTTGGAATCTTTATAATATTTATCTGATTTTATTTGTATATAAGGGTAAAAATGGAAAGCAGTTGTGTGTGGAATACTTCACGAAGAGCAATTTAACAGCATTAAATTGTGAATTATGGTCCAATAATTCACATTATTTCTAAAAGGTCTAAGCTAAACTTATAAAAAGTAAAAGGGGGGATTAGAATCTTCTCAGTAACTTTCTAGTCCCCTGGCTTGTCCTGAGACACCCCCCCCCCCCACAAACAAAGCTTGAAATGTTGTTGCTGTAATGCAGGGGTGTCCAAACTTGGGAACTTTAAGACTTGTGGACTTCAACTCCCAGAATTTCCCAGCCAGCCGGGGAATTCTGGGAGTTGAAGTCCACAAGTCTTAAAGTTCCCAAGTTTGGACACCCCTGCTGTAATGCAATGAAGCTGGAGAGCCTGCAGCTGTGGGCATTCTGGGCTGCAGAGGCTGTGGTAGTTATAGAGAGCTACAGCCAGTGGTGAGGTGCGCAGCGGAGCAAATTGCCACGCCTCAGCTGAGCTAAAAAACAGCTCAGCTCACCAGCGCTGACACCGAAAGTGCGCATATACATGCAGCATTCAAAGACCACTTTCAGTGTCAGCACTGGTGAGCTGAGCTGTTTTTTAGCTCAGCTGAGTTGCGGCAACTTGTTCCACTGTGCAAATCAGATCAGCTAAAAAACAAGGGAATATAGGACAGGAAACGACAAGGGTGGGAGGGCGAGGCCAACCAGAGGTGGTATTTGGTGGTTCTCTGAACTATTCAAAATTTCCACTACCACTTCGAACCGGCTGAATACCGCCTCTGCCTACAGCTGCGGGGGACGAAAACTGTCAAGGCCTGCAGAGGCCACCAAGAGTGGGATCTGAGGTAGCTGTGGAGGCTACAAAGGCCATATTACAGGGATTCAGGTTGGTGGAGGCTATGGAGGCTGAAGAGACTGGAGACTACAATGACTGCAGAGGGTGCATAGGCCACAAAGAACACATTAGTAATCTTGTAAACCCAGAAGATCAAAGTAGTGGCCTGGCTGCATGGAAAAGTCGCAGAGGCTCACAAGGGTTTACAAGGGTGCCACATGAAAGCTTGACACAGCAAAAATGTTAATCCCCAATATCTGACCTATGAAATCATAGTTAACCTGGAAATTGTTGGGTGGAGTGGAGGTCCTTGGTTACTGACCCCTTAGTAAGGTGACCAACTTTTTTACAATGAAAAGGAGGACAAAACACGTTCTATTGTCCAAAATGCTAAGGTGACCAACTTTTTTACAATGAAAAGGAGGACAAATAAATTGGAAAAAATATATCGTAAATAAAAGAAATATTTTATTCATTGCAACAATAATACACTAAAATATGATATATGCATAATAAAAACATTTGCAACATTTTATATTGTAATTATACTTACATGCCTGTTAATTATTATTTAAATGAGTACTTTTCCATGGAATTAATATTTTTTGTCAATGTATCATCTTCTAACAATATATTGGAAATATCTGAACAAGAAATATCCTTCATATTGAATTTTACGGCAAGTGCTGCAGCTAGAGTATCAACATTCAATCTTGATTTCTTACTTGTCGAAAAATCATTGACAATTGAAAAAAAAACAAAGCCACTTGCACGTGGCGCTCTCTCTTAAGGTCTCCCGTACGGAGCGCATGCGTCTCATTATCGCGTCTTATACCGCACTATACCGAGTCTTGACGAATTGTCATGTCAAATACGAATACGTCACATAACACGCAACAGATTAGTCTTCAAATATCGAAAAGGAAGACATGTAGGAGGACACTTTTCGAGGGAGGACAGAACTTACAAAAGAAGGACTGTCCTCCCTAAAGGAGGACGGTTGGTCACCTTACCCTTAGGAGTGATGGTCCCAACACTGGGATGAGGTGAGTGGTACTGGGGTACTTTCTCATTTTTCCCCTGCAGGAGCTTTTCCCACCCACCCACCCCGAGTACATTGGCAGTGCAGCTAGAGGGGATTGAGTCCCCTATGGGTTGGTGGAGGTAGGCTGCCAGGATTCTTTGCTTAATTTATGTATAAGTTCAAAACCATTAGTCCCTATTATGTGTAAGCATTTGTGTGTGTTTCTGTGTGGTGAGAAGGTGAGTATGAATACATTTCTGACCTGTTGTGGCCTGCCAGCTGCCTGCAGAGATGGCAGCAGACTCGGATAGTGAGGAGGTTGGGGAGGAACATGGGCCAGTCCTGGAGTCTGGGGAAGGCTCTGATGAGGGCTCTGTGTCAGAGGCAGAGAGGAGATCAGAGCTGTATGCCTGTTATCAGCTGCCTTCAGAGTCAGACATCAGTGAAACAGACAAACAGCTGGAGCCTGTTCCCAGTGTGCGCATGCACAGAGTTGCCAGATGAAGGGAACAGCTAGAGAATAGGGTTCGACTTGGGAGTAAGGTCAAAGGTAGATGATGAATGGCCCCTCCCAGAGGAAATAAAAAAGGAGGGAAGGGGAGTGGAGTTTGCAGGAGACAATTAGTTCACTTAATTGGTTCATGACTCTCCGAGACTCCTTGCCAAGTTTTGCAGGTATCGGCCTGGCAGCTCTCCAAGCCAGATAAGGTCTGTGACTGTAAATCCTCCCTTGAAAAACTTTGTTGGATGTGAATGAGCAGAATTCACAGTAAATTAATAAAAGGGTTTTTTGTTGGGACAAGGAGTTTTCTTCATGCTCTTGGGAAGCCAAGGTCAGAACAATTCCTTTGGATGGGAATGAGGATATGAGGGATGACAGTGGATTGGGGCTCCTGAGGGGGCAGGCAGAACCACTTTGATAGCGATAGGCAGAAAATGCGTGATATGGGAAGAATTCAAGGGTGGGCCACACTTGGGGGAAACGGGTCCACTGTTTGAAGGTGGTCCCACTGTCCAGTTCTCAGTTTCTACCCTCTGTACCTGGCAATTGGAATCTTGGTGGTCCTGGTCTTTGTTTCTGAATGCCAAACTGGTATGTAACATATATATGCTGCTATACTGCACAGCCTCCCAATGGATGCTGTTATCCTGCATAGCCTCCCAAATGAATGCTGTTATCCTGCTCAGCCAGTTAAAATGAGCTTCCCTCATCTTAGCAATTACAATCACATAACACTAAATATGTGGATAATGCATTAGTTACCTATAACTTTCTAGGGTCATTTTTAACGTTTAACTTTTAAAATATATATATTTGGCTTGACTTAACCCCCAGGTTTCTTCAGGGCTGTCTCCTTTGGGTTGAATTTGCCCCATCAAGTAGAGTCAATTCAGAAGGAAATGCTAGGCGTCTGGAAACAACCTGCTATATTTTTGAAACATGTTAAAAATAGGGCTTTTAGTGCCTAATGACAAGTGAGTGGGGACTGTAGATTGTAGGTAATGAAAAGTTCATACATCTTGATACAAAAACAGGCAAGCCACATTGTGGCTTTGTGTAATGTGTTTGACATCTTCACATAGGTTGTTGGAAACAAACAAAAGTTATTCCCACATCTTATAAACACCAGAGAGCATAACTTGGGGGGTTTGCAGTTGCCAAATTCAGCCAGATTTGGGGACATGCCAACATTCTGGATCTGTCAGAATTTCCTCTTCAAACAGTATATGGTAAATTATTTAATCAATCTGCATGTTTGTCCCCAAACCAAGTTAAGGTACCCTACACATCATCCCCTGTTCATAAATACTAATTCTCCCTCTAGAAATGGTATTTACGGCCCACCATATACCGTTTTTGGCTGGTGTGATATGACAACTCTTAAATGAGAGTCTAAAACCTATTGCTCACCCTTGCATATTTACAGCTAAATCAATCCCAAAGCCAATCTATATGACATGTATAGGGAACAAATTAATAACATAAAAGGAAAAGAACCAGTCAATCTTAGAATAGCTGAAGTTGATTGTACAACTTACTGTATTAACTCTCTTCTGTAAGGGCATAATTCTTTCAGGGTTTTTTCCCCTTTCCCTCCCTTTCCTTTCCTTATTCTTCAAGGTTTTGATTTACCACCACGAACACTGCAAAGCTTAACTGATCCATTTTTAGTTTAGGAGAAAACACCCTGAATTGATGTTTTGGCTGTCTTTATAACAATGTTAAATGGTTGGAAACTGTCAAAGTAAAATACTTTTACTGCAGTGTTTCAAGTAAACAGTATAAACTGTATTGATCTTCTACAAAGTACAGAAACATTTCCCACGTTATTTAAAGTATAAGTACCTCTTTGGTTTAGTTTGGGCCTTCATCCAAGCATTCAAAAAGATTGATGGATGAGATGGAAAATTTCCTGTCTTAAAGGGTCTTTTTCAATCCACACGTAATACATTGGCTAGTCTACAGATAGAATCATTTCTGTTTCATCATTTATTTTCTGAAGAAAAAAACAAGATTTATAGAGTTGGGTCAGAGTTCTGAGCAAAGTTGAGAACTAGCTCTCCAAAACAGTTTCCAAAATGCTAGGAAGCAAGCCTTGATGGCTTCAAAGATTGTAACATCTCAGGTTTTGATGTAACTCAGCTGGAGGCTTTTAACAATACCGCATGGAGATTACAAACTTAACACAATAATTGAAAAGACAGAACTCTGTGCTTTTATTTTTCAAATATTTTTCAAATATTTTTGGAGTTTGATCATTTATCACATTATATCTATCTGCCTGTCTCCTTGTAGTCGTCCCCCCCCCCAAAGAAAGAATGGCCTACAGCAGGGGTGTCAAACTCAAGGTGTCATGTCGTCATGAGATGTATCATGACTTTTTTCCCCTTCGCTAAACTTGGTGTGGGTGAGGCCAGCGCACAATGCATCCGACCTGGGGGCTGTGAATTTGACACCCCTGGCCTACAGAATCAGGAATACAAAATCTCAGACCAAGCATATAATCTACAAAATCTATGATAACTAAAGGAAAGGGCGTTGAAAGAGAAAGCTAAGTCAACTTAGCCCTCAAATCATTGTTTTCTCATAGAGTCTGATCAACTGTACAAAATTATGCCCCCCAGGAGAGAATAAATACTGTCTGTTTTGTTGATAACTACATGAGGAAATTAAATATAAACAATGAAGGTTAAATTTCCTCATGACATTGTAAAAACAAACAGGCAACTCATTGGACGCTATCAGAATGATCCATCTATGATAAAAGATGAGGCATTTTTAAAAGGTTTCGCCATCCGGACCTTAATGCATTTCAAAATGCCTACAAATGAGGTGACCAGCCTTTTAACCTTCGTTGTTTTGAACAAGTGAAGGGCATCTCCCTTTACATTTTGCTTTGTGCTGTTGAAGAGGCCTGTGGAAGATTCCAATGTACGCTGACAATAAAAGAGATGAATTAGCATAACTGACTGTTTAGTTATTAAGATTAAATATCCTTTTATTGCAGATGTTTGCCAAGGCAAATGCTCCCCAGTGGAAGCCTCTAAGCAGTTAAGATAGATTTGATGAGGATTTTAATTGCTGTTATGCAACTGGTAATGGAAAGTTTTTGTTAAATGTCATGCAAAATCCAATCAATAATTTGAAAAAAAAAAGAAAAAGAAAGAAAGATCTCTTGTTGTGAAGGCCTTGGGCATTTTTGCGGAAATATTTTGGTGCCAGAAAAATTTCCTTAATTGCTTTGTCATTGCCTCTTCCCCTCTGTTCTCTCCATGCTCCCCAACTCTGACTGCTTATTACAAGGAGGGCCAATTTGTTTTAATATGGTCAAATACATTTGTGCTGAGATAAAGAAAACCATGAACACAATAAAGCTTCTTAAAGCACAGATAGAGAGAGGCACCCTGAGGGCTTATTAAACCTCCTAATGGAACGTGTTTTCATCTCTCTGCTCACACCTATTTACTGAGGTAATCACTTAGAATAATTCCACTATGCTCAGAAAGGTGTGGCTGATTCCAAACTGCATTCTTGTAATGCATGAAGGCATTCTCAAACCAATTTGATTGTCACAGCTTTCCTTCCTCTCTGGTCTCCCCATATGTAAGCATTGTTGCACACAGTCCGATGCCAGGCACATGTAACACAGAGGAAACCGGCATTTCTCAGCATTTCTTTTTGAGAAAAATATGACAGTTTAAAGACTTTGGAGAGCACATTCAACTTACTGTAATGTGAAGGAGCCCAAGAAAGTTTTCTAAACTGAATGGAATTAAAGAGTGCATTTTGACTTACATGCTCTTGGTCTTTAATAGTATCTGAAATGAAGACCTTCAGATACTGTATGTACCTTTATGATGTGTACTAAACATTCCATGTATCATTAGTCTCTAACTATTTTAGGCTACCCACTTAGCCTAGTCAAAGCAAGTTGCTAGCAATTTAAATGATTTTCCTAGCCTGGAAAGTTGGTTGCACACTACAGTCGTCCAGATGTTTAAACTATCTTTGACATTTTTATCCACCTATTGAGTCCTTCCCAAGAACCTGGAATAGGCAAACTTAGTGTTCTTTAATAATATTAAAGATATTGTTGTGGTATGTAAGCTGTTCCAAGTAAAGCTGCCTTTTGCAATTGACTGATGGAGATTATGTGGATGTTGATTATACTTAAGTGGTGCTCCTGTGTTTTGGAATTGTACCCAAGGTCTGTTACTATTAGTACTACCTTTGTTTTCTTTTGCTACCGTCATTCTACTTCTATTTGCAGGTCTTTATATTTTCTTATTCCCCCACCCACCCCAGTTCTTTATTTTCTATTCTGCTATCTCCAGGTATTGCAATGTCCACTATCCAGATCTTTCTTGTCAAGAGTTGTTACGTCTGGGGTATTGTATGGCAGATGCCTGCCTGTTTCACTCCTAAAGTCCCTGAGCTTTTTAGTGTCTTCATTTTCTAATATTAATACTTTGTCTATTTTGTGGTTCCACCAGTTCTTTTTTGCAGGCAAGAGGTTTATATTCCAAGTTATCATGGTTGCTACCTTGTCATGTTGTTTTTAATAATTGATCAGTGTGATCTTCTTGAAGCAATTAACTAGATGGTCCATTGTGTTTTCAACTTCTCTGCAGAGACAGCAACTGCTGTCTGTTGTTGTCTTTTCGATTCTGGCTTAGTACGCATTTATTCTAAAAGCCTGGTCATGTGCAGCTACAATTCGCTTAGCCCTTCTGTCTTTTTTTTCAACTTTCCTGCCTTTAGCTAAATATAGCTTTTATGCTGCTGCCGCCCACTGGGACGAAGAAGGGTACTGTAGGCTTTCATCAGTACCCCCACAGGCTCCGCCAGTGGCCACCCTCTCCTCCATCTTCTTCTCCATTTTCCCTGAGTCTGCCTGCTGGCCAGTAGACTGTGTAAGCGGGTGGGGCTCAGGACCAGCTCTAGATGGAGCAGAAAGTTTCCTTATGGCTTAGTACTGAGTTGGTATAATGTCAGGGTTCCAAGTAATAGATCCATTGCAAGCAAGAACTCTGAGGCAGATAGATTCCTCCAAGAGTAGCTTTATTGGAAATATCAAATTGGCACATATCTGGTGACAATAAACTCTGAAGGGCCTCTTGGTTTTCACTTAATTAAAAGTAAAAAAAAAATCCCCCATTCCCAAACAATCAGTAACATGAACCAAACAATGCAGCGTCTGCTAGCCTGGTGATATCACTCCTCCTTCCTCCAGCCAGCTCCAACCTCAATAATACACAGGCAAACAATGGTGTGAGAACTTTCTTGGTTCCCAAGAGAAACTATTTTATTTCCCCATTATCTCTAATACCCCTTCCCTATCCCTCACTCCAGTGTGGCAACAACATAGAAGCTCCAAGAAGGCTTCAGCCAGGTCAGCTTCAGGGTTGGCTTATATCTTTGAAAACTAACCAAAAAGAAAAGCAACCTGGAATTAAGGAGAAACTTCCTAACAGGGAGGACAATTAACCAGTGGAACAGAAGTTGCCTTCAGAAATTGTGGGTGCTCCAGCATTGGAAAATTTTTAAGAAGAAGCTAGACAGCCACTTATCTGAAATAGTATAGGTTCTCCTGCTTCAGCAGGGAGCTGGACTAGAGCTGGACTAGAAGACCAACAAGGTTCCTTCCAGATTCTATTCTATTCTATTCTATTCTAGGCTAGGCTAGGCTAGGCTAGGCTAGGCTAGGCTAGGCTATTCTCTAGATTTTGTTGTTATCTGTTTTGCCTGATAGTGTGTATATGAATATGTATATGTATGTGTATGTGTTTTTGTATGTGTATGTGTATGTGTGTGTGTGTGTGTGTGTGTGTGTATGTATGTATGTATGTATGTGTGTTACAACCCCTGGTATGCCCAAATACAAGCACAAATTCAACACAAATACTCAAGCACACAAGCACACACACATACATACACATATACATCTACATGTATATACTGTATATACATACATACATACATACATGCATACATACATACATACATACATACATACATACATACATACATACATACATACATCTTCTGTCCGAGCACCTGGTCTACCCAAATATGGGAGGGAGCATACTGCTTCCCTTTCGCCTTTCAGTCCCACTACAGGAGCCTTTCAGGTAGTCGCTTACACGACAAACCATTTTGTGTTACATTTTTTTCTGACAAATAAATGAAGGGAGACTAGTATAGATCTATTTATAGATCTATTAAATAGATCTATACTAGTCTCCCTTCATTTCTTTGTCAGAAAAAATGTAACGTGCGGGTATATACACACATAAATATATACATATATGCACATACACACCAGTGGTGGGTTGCAGGCAGTACGCCCCGGTATGTGTGTACCAGTGCCTTCCAGGAGCACTGGGTACCATTCTGGTACGGTGCTCTGGAGGGCTCAACCTCCCTCATCTGTATTTGAGCTCTTCGGTGCTTCCCCACACGGAGCGTACGGCTCCTGCACGATGCTCTGCCAAGCAGATGCGCAGGCATTGCGGAGCATTGCAGGAGGTAAGGACACATGCATGTGCTGCACACACGTGCTCGCGTGCTGCACGCATTCATGTAGTGGACGCCGGGCCCCATTGCACCGTACCAGTTGCAATGGGATCCAGAACCCACCACTGATACACACAAACACACACTCACATGTACGCACACACACATATACACATATACCCTGTTTCCCTGAATATAAGACCTCACTGGATAAGAAGGCCAATTGGGCTTTTGAGCGCATGTGCTAAAATAAGCTGTCCCCCAAAAATAAGCCCTTCCCAAATATATTGCAACACAGCAGCAGCGGTGATGTGACCATGCTTGCCGCTTCCTGCACCTCAAAAATAATAAGACCTCCCCAAAAATAAGGCCAAGTACTTATTTCAGGGATCAAAAGAAAATAAGACCCTTCATTTGATCTTCCTTTATAGGCTAGTTTGGTCTCTCAGATAGTAAGCCTTCATAGTATACCTGTTCATCTTCACTGTCCTTCAGAGGCCTTATCCCAATGCCATTTCTTCTTCTTCAACTGCTTGGTGTACTTGCAACATTCCACATTCATTTCTGCTCCATCTCCTTTATCAAAGCTGCACTCATGTTGTATTTTTGGGGTTGTCCCAAAGATGCATCTTTCAATTTTTGAGTTTTCTTTGAAGATGTTTCACTTCTTATCCAAGTAGCTTCTTCATCGCTGACTGGATGGTGGGGAATGAAAGGATTTATGCTCCTTGTAGACAGCTGCATTCTTTTAGAGAATCTTTGAGGCCACCTGGACATAGATCTCAGGGTCAAAAACCATATCCTCGATGACTGAAAATCTCCATAGACATTTATTTGGGTTGTCCCATAGTTGTGTTCAGAACTGCAGTTTCTTCTTTATCAGGTATTGGCTGGTTCACTGCAGTGTGTCTATTGATGCATTGGTATAAATATTTCTGATTCAACTGAAATCGGAGATTCTGCCTATACAGTAGTGTGCAATTTGAGTTTCATATCTCCTGGTTTTCTTGATTAAAGTTGATATATATTGCTTTATTATTTCCAGCACTTCCTTGATCTTTGTTGTTTCTAGGTAATATTTCTTCTCAGGTATTCTTTGGTCTTGTTCTTCAGCTTCTGTTCCAGTTTCTTTGTAGCATGCTGATGTTACTTTCTGGCCTGTCATTCCATTTTGGTGGTGCACTATTTGGCTTTTTTATTGTTTATTAATTCTGCATCCCAGGTATTCAGTTATAACAGCAGCAATGCTGTACATTAGTTAATTTAATTCTTGCAGTGACTTGGTGCTTATATTTGATATTACAGTACTGACATCTTTTAATATTTGTGCGAGCTGTTTCTTTAGAACTAGTTTTCATTCAGGCAGCCTATGGCTTCTGTTCTGTTCTAGATATTCAATTATTTTTTTCTTTCAATTCTTTTTTAATTAGAAGGCTTTCTAAAGAGAAGGCAGAAGAGAGGGTGCCTGATTTGGGAATAAAATGTTCAATAGCTATGATAGCTTTCTCTACCACTACTACTCTCCCTGGTTTGCTGTTACAGACAGCTATTTCTGGCAAGGCTTTAATTTCTTTGACCTGGGTAGACCTTTGAAGTTTTACCAATTATAAATTTACATTGATCTGCTAACTTCTGTTATTTCTGATCCTGTACTGGTATATTATTTTCAGGTACCTTCTTTTTGTAGGAATTTATTTGTAATAATAAAACTTTGTTGTTTCAGTCTATGTGTATTTATGATGAGTAAACAACGTTTTTTTCCAGTAGTCCTGCAGCTGCATGCACTGGCTGCTTACCCAATATCCCTGAGTCCTGTAGCCTGTTTGTCACAAGATATCCAGGAACTCCAATAGCTGCACAATTCTTGTTGACCCAGGTGTGGACTGAATGGGTTTCTGTAAATAGGTCTTACCAGAGGCTCTCTTCATCTGGCTCCTCTGATGAGACCTGTCCAGTGTCATTGAATCACTAGCATAGCTCTCATCTTCCTGTGCAAGCCCCACAACCACATCAAAGTAGTACCTCACCTGGGGATTATTATTATTATTTTCCAAATCAAACAACTGCATTTGTTTGTTCCCTTCCATTATTCCTAATTGTGACTTGCTCTGCAACCCATTTCTTTGTGCCCGTTGGCTTTGTTTGATATATTTCTCAATGTAAGCACTCAGGAAAGGAAGCTTGCCAAATATACATCTATGGCAAAGCTGGCCAGGAGCTGAGATGCATTTTAATGTCATTGAATATGCCATCCTGCCTCTTGCCTTGAGGGAGAGAAAATTACATTTTCAAAAACATGGAAACAAGGGGGGAGCATTAATAAAATGGGAAGTGATGCTCCTTCGAAGGTGGACAGCTCCCTGGGAGGTGGCCCCTAATTGTAGCAATCACTTTTAGGTGTTCTAATGCACTCAAGTGAATTATGCATCACACAGCTACTGAATGACAACAACCATTTCTGACTCCATTAATATGGAAGATTTCAGCCAAATGCTTTTAAATGATAGCTTCTCTTTATTTGTAATTTCAGACTCTATTGATTTCCTTCTGTTCCCTTCATTATGATTTCAATTGATTACCTTGGCAACTGTAGTAACAATGATTGTACTTGACACTGTCTGAGACTCTTGAGAAGGTATTTGAATTGGAATGGTATAATTTGGGGGGGAATATGCCTACAAGAACCTGCCATTAAGGGTACACTTACACTTCACTTTTATTGACTACCCCTTCTTTTGAGTAGGCTCCTGTCATGGAATCTGCTGTTACAAGGGACTATAGCAGAAATTGTGTATAATTTCTGTAGCTCTTAAAGTAAAAGTTTCCTATAAAGTAGCAATTTTTTTTTAACTACATGGATTTTTCTTCTTTCACCAGTATTGTTCATATGTATAATTTTTACAAAGACTTCTGCTGTTTGTTGGTGTGAATTACATTAATAATCCAAGGCAATTAGATACCAACTCTTCTTTTCCATGGATTGCTTCTGTTTCCCATTCTGAATCACCAACTTCCAAATCAAAATAACTTTGGGATCAAAAAGATATATTCCGGAGCAGAATTATAATAACATCTCCACAATATCCTACAGTAAAAATAAACTTGCACGCAAACATCCATCAGTTAGGGTAACAGAAGCAACAGAGAAGGAAAAATGGGGTCCCCCCCCCCAGTTCTGATTCTTCACATAAAATTACTTTCCAAGAGGAATGAAGTAGAAGCTTCTGGCTGAACAATAAACATAGTCTTGCACTGCAAGTGCTAGATATGCGGTATACCAATCACATAATCATTATGCTTCAATCTGTGGAGGCATTCAGCTAATGTGCATGTGGAATTTGGTAATGTGTATTGACCTTACACTCCCACCAGAGACAAAGGCTCAATATTGCTTGGTAACCCTGCTCTACCCTGTCAACAGCAAGTAGGATTATAAAACATAAATAACTTCTTTTCTCAAATAAGGGCTTTTTCTGAGAAAAGCGACAGAAACCAAGATGTATGGTCTATGGAAAATACATCTAGAGTTTTTTAGGCCAGGGATGCATCTCTCCTAACTAAACTGATGCACTCCTAACAAAACATTATAGTTGTAGTAAATGAATGCATTAAAAAACAGAATGCAATTATTGGTGTTCGTTTACCAAGCCAGACACAATTTATTTACTCAATTCAATGTATTCCATTTATTTAGTCAGATATGTGATGTTACAGGGTAGGTGTGGTTTGGCTCCTTAATTTCCATACGCCACATCTACTCTCAAGCATGACATGTATTCTGCCTCATTTAGTGACCACAATTGGGATCCATAACTCAGTCATTCAGCCAAGGGGATGCTAAGTAAAACCACACCGCGTGCTTATGGTCTTTCTTCAGCTTTCCTTTGCTTTACTGACCTGCAAAGGTCACAAATAGAAGGACTGGTTGTAAAGTTACTTTTTCAGCTCCACTGGAACTGTAAATGGTCATTAAATGTGGAAGTTGCTAAATGAGGATTGCATTATCAGAAAGTTGTCATTTCAATGCTGAGGTTGTCAGAATCAAAAGACCCAGTGGTGAGTTTCCATTTTTTTTACTACTAGTTTGCTTGTCCGTGTGTGCAGGTGGGCAGAGCTCCCCCCCGCTGCCACTACAGGTGCGCCAATCCGGCCTGAAGTGGGAGCAACCCATCTCTGAAGAGACCTACACACACAGACCCTTCGGTTTTTTCTTACAGGGGTGAATTGGGTTTTCCTTACAGGAGTGAATTGGGCTCCCCAAGTCCCTCTCCTTATTGGTCTTTGCAAACTAAGCTGGGATAAACCTTACCACCTGGAAGCCGATGCTTAGAAGCCCTACTGGAAGAGAGGATGATCCAACACATCCAGTGCCCTAGATGGTCAAGGCAATGCAGAATCACCAATCACCCAGCCATATGAAGAGAACCAGGATCTGAGCCAGCACAAATCCTTCCATTTGGCTTCCCCTTCAGGATCTGCAGCCACCAAAGCCTGAGAATGATCAAGAGCAGAGCAAGCTTTTCCAAAAGGCTCCACCCTGTAAAGGAGTGGAACAGTGGTGGGTTGCAGGCGGTTCTGGTACGGTGTTCCAGAGAGCCCACCCACTCACCTGCGCTCCTTACCTGTCCTTTAAAGCTTTTGGCGCTTCCGCGCACGCACATGGTGCTTACAGTGCCTGCGCAAAGCTCCGCCGAGCAACTGCAGCATCACGGAGACCTGTGGCAGTGTCGCTGGAAGGTAAGACACATGTGTGCGCTGTGCGCATGTGCCGCACACCACATACGTTCATGTGGAAGACGCTGAGCAGCTGGAGCGTCGCAGAGGCTTGCGGAGGCGTCGCTGGAAGGTAAGACGCATGTGTGTGCTGGTAAGGTTGAAATGGGATCCGGAACCCACCACTGGAGTGAAACTGAACTTGGATCTAATTGGAGTACATCAGAGGCCTGGCAGCCAATCCTGTGGCTGTTGCTATGACAGAGTCTGTGACATCCGTCCTACCCTCCGCAAATGTCCTGCATTGTTTAAGTTTACCTTAATCACTTAGGAGTTCACAATTCTTTTTCAGATAGAAGCTTTAGCTTGTGGGAGCCACTTTTCAAAGCAATTGGAGCCAAGACAAGGAAATGGGCGGAACCAGGAGAAAAAGGAAATTTGATAATGTTGCAATTAAAGTCGATGGCATGAGACGAATAGGGCTATTGCCGGCATAATAACAACATCCCTCCTTCTTTCACATTCAGAATTACAGTACAGAGGCCACTTTTGAAATGGTTTGTTTTGTGCATGCAGAGGATTAACTCTGCATAAAGTCACCTCAGAAAATCTGGGAAACCATGGGGACCAGATGGGGGAATGTGGTTACCTATAAGTATATGTGGTTTTAAATATGTAACATCAGATAGCATCGCAAGGAGTTGTAAGTGGGGTTTTGTGGCTGCCAAGGGTCAGATGCTGCAACAGAGAGTGGATGATAAGGCATCTGTGGCTAAACATTGGCTGACTGGGGGCCAAAGGAAATTGAAGGCTTGAGGTCAAAGGTCAGAAAGCTGGAGGCTCCATTGTTGAGTGATACCATAAGAAAAGCATTCTAGCAATTAAAGGGTTGGTTTGGATAAATGGTACTCTTTTAAAAAATAGCCTCCTATTAAGTCAAAAGTAAGGTAGGCGATGCTGAAGAAAAGTTCCAAGTTTTATAAAACTTCTTTGGGATAATAGATGTTATTGTTTCATTGTTTACATTTGACCAAGAGTGTTCTTGTGTCCTGAAAGTGTTTGATGGGATGGAAATAACAGAGTTACATGAGCTTTTCAGTCAGTTCTGGGACTGCATAAGATTGCAGTTTAAAGGTAATAATAATAAGTAAGTAAGTTGCAGTTTACACTGGCAATATAATGTTAATCTTGAAGGCAAAATGCTTGCATAATTAATGTGAATTATTATCATTTCTAAACTATTTCAGAGCTCTCAAAACTTCATTGATTTCTAGGAATGACAATCATCGACAAATATCAGTTCTGAATGCTATATAAGCAAAGTACTTATATTTCTATATGGTTTTAAAGAATGTATTACATATTTTGCATAACAGCCGTGATACTTTTATTCATTGTCAGAATAGCATTCATGGCCTGTTTGAAAGCTTATAGAAGCATCTTCTGCCTACTATTATAAAGAGAACGTTAGATTAAATGCCCATTCAGTCTGCTCCTCTCCATACCTGTATTCCCATATTGAATCCTTCTCTACAATTATCTGCCTTTCACTATCGGCAATGGAATATAGAATCTGCAAGCAAATAAGAGGAAGTTGATAGAGACATCATGCTAAACCAGACTGTTGGTATAGACCAGGGGTGTCCAAACTTGGGAACTTTAAGACTTGTGGCTGGCTGGGGAATTCTGGGAGTTGAAGTCCACAAGTCTTAAAGTTCCCAAGTTTGGACACCCCTGGTATAGACAATGCTTTAGTAGCTTTGCGTTTTGAAAGCAAATAAACTGGGTGTCATCTTTCTTCCTTTATTGTTCTGGAACTTTTTTCTGAACCATCCAATCTTCGGCTGTCTTTGGGACACATCTAACTTAACTTGCAGTCTATTACATATTTATATAAAATATCCTTTCATCTTTAATTGAATATGAAAAATTGTTTAAAAGAAACCTTAAGCTTCCCTAGGAAAATCACTGTAAAATCTCTGTGATGTGCTGGACTTAACTAGAGGACTGCAGCTGAAAGCAGAACTAATAGAGAGCAGCAGCAGTTTGTAGCTTGTTTGATAAGCCCTGTATTGTGAGTCATATTTAAGAAGCTAATGGAATTAGTTGGTTGTAATTAAGCCTGATAGAAAGAGCTAACTGCAGTTGGCACATCAAAAAAAAAAGTTTAACGAAGCAGTTTTCGTCTACATATTTCTATCACAAGATGTTGAGTAATCAAGTTTCTCTGTATATGAGCACCCCTCAACTAAGAAATGGGGTCACATATTTTCCTCCAGCCTTGCTCTCTGCGAAATAATCTCAGAAAAAAAATCACATTTAAATCCTTTAGAAAAATCAAAGTGGGGAGGAGCAATTTATGAACATAATTCTTATACCTCTTTCTTTGTTTAAGATAATTCAACCTTTCTAATGACATCTCTGTTCATTTTTTTAAAAAAAGATGGCATTTCAAAATATAATATTTGGTCAACTCACTAGAAAACCATAGCTATTTTTAGTCTTAAATTGTGGTTTGGTTCTAAATAATGCCTGTGTTTGCATAAAAAGTTGGACTACAAAAAAAGAGAGTAGAAAAGTACTGGATCTCCCCGGATAATAAGCTCAATAGGACTTTTGAGTGAATCCACTAAAATAAGCCCTCCCCCCCAAAAAAGAAGCCCTCCCTGAAAATATTGAAACATAGCAGCAGCCATAAGGTGACCACGCTCACCGCCTCCTGCACTTCAAAAATAATAAGACCTCCCCAAAAATAAGGCCAAGTGCTTATTTCAGACCCTGTCTTATTTTCGGGAAAACACATTACATAAGCACCACCATCTTATACAAACACACCATTCGGATGACTTATAAACCAGAAGTTTCTAACACCTGGAGTAGCTACTATTTTGGAACTGCACAAACTGGAATTTGAAAGCCGTGACTTAGTACAGCTTTTCACATTCTGGTTTCTATACATTTAGAATGGGATCATTCTCGGTTCAAGGAATGTGGTAAAACTCAGACTTTGTTTAATGAGCCATGCGCGATAGGGGAAGATGTAAGATGGTAACATATTGCATTACCATTAACTTTTTCATTTTGGGTTAGTGAGCACAGACAATATCCTTGATGGTTTCACTGAACACCGAACTAGTATTTAGCAAACCTCTAGAGCTGGTCAAATAGAACATGTAAATAGTGCACATAATTGCATTCCCAAGGAGACATTATCAGTTTCTTTTTTTAAAAAAAAATGTTATACCAGTAAGAAATGGATGGCGGGTTGCATCTGATCCTCTTTCCTGTGTAATCCTTCGTCTCCTTCCCATGTCAGCAGGAGATGTGCTGTAATCAAAAATTGAATCCAATCCCTTGCTAAACCATTGCTGGTCTTTCTTAAAATGTTAAGCTCTTGGCTTTTGCTACAGTTTACCTGGAGTTAACTCTGCTCTAAGCTGATAGCAAACTCTGGATTTTCAGCAAAGGAAGAATTATGCCCTCAACAACTGCCTAACCACACATTTTCAAGGAAAAGCCACATCAAAAGCTTTTTTTCTTACTTGCAGCTATTTTTTTCCCCCCGCAGCAGATAAAGCCAGACTAATTAAAAAAATAATTAAAGGGTTGAAAGCTGCCATATGAGTTGTGACAACATATCAACTTTTGTTTGCTCCAGCTGCTTTTCACCTCTAGCAACATGACAGTTCACATGGCAGCTTCGCTTATCTGACAGGGGGCCAGCATTTTCAAATCATGAACTTCATTTGAACAGCGAAATTGGTTGTGCTGTCATGTTGCATTCCATGAGGCAGGGATCCGCAACTGCATTTGTCAGCTTGTCACCAGCAACCAGAAAATCCCTTTGCGGCTAGAGCAATTGCCCTCTCCTTTGGCCCACACAGAGACCCTGGCAGGGGGTGTTAAGTTGGTGCCAGATTGGGAGATGCTCAAACGTAATGAGAATCTCTCCCATTATTGTCAGGTGTCTCAAAATCCCAGAAGTACACAATCACCCCAGAAGCCTGCATTCCCCCAAAGTTTTAACTTATGAGAAGGATCTGACATGCTTAGGGGTTAAGGGGCCAATGTGATCTTCACAAATTTGAATGCTAATAACTTCTAGAGGTAATTTCTGTTTGCTACAGAAATAACAACGAAGATTCCTGTATTGCTCTAATGCTGGGCAAATTTCTTAACACAAAAGCTTTGACTGCTTTTTTTTTTTTTAACTGCCGCATCATATTTGTGAAGCTAACAAAACAAAGACAAGCTCTTGGTTATGTTGCAAAAATGATGGTGATGCCGACTAGTCTTCCCCAATGTTGGAGATGTGCTGAGGTTGCATAGATTTCCCAGCTTTTAATCAGGCTGGCTGGGAACTCTGGGAGTTGCAGTCTGGAGGGCACTATTGAAATAGGTAAATGTATGCCAGAACTGAACAAAGCATGAATGTCTCATTGATTTCAATATGTTTATTCTACATAGACTATGTCTGGATCAAGCCCAGCAGCTCTCCAGCATCAAGAAAACGCTCTTTTATTTGCCCAGATTTTCTAACATATGACAGCTGCTTTTAATTGGTGGCTTTATGGGTTCTCTCCATTTTGTCACTGTCATCCCTCTCTGTGTTCGCTGCTAATTTTAATGGGCTCTCGTTGTTGTGCAAAACTGTATCTGTAATTTTATTATTTTAATTATGCAAGCCAGCCGGAGAATTTTTAACTGAAAAGCAGCAGGCAAGTATTCCAAACAAGAAGCAAAAGAAAAATAAAAGCAATTTTGCATTACATCTATCCAACGCCACCAATGTCAGTTATACCCGATAATATTGTGTGTGTGCGTATTCATCTATTTCAATAAAAGTGGCCCATTTTCTGTTATGGCCTATAGCTCCTGGAGCCACATTTGTGGATCTAATTTTGACAATCTGTTTTTTAATGGGCCCACGCAGCTCATTTTCTCTAAAGCATTCTTTCAACTGCAAGAATATTTGGAACTCCTAGCACTTGGTTTTCCAATGACAGCCTGTACTTTTTGTTCCCTTCTCCTAAAAATGCTACCACAGCAAAAAGCAAAAAAAAGCCTTGTTGAGATACTAGTTTAAGAAGGCAAATAATAAATTCTACATACAGGTAGCAACCATTATAGTGCGCTAATAATTTCTGGCATAATGAATGTACATATCAGGTACAGAGAAACATTTATAGGTTTACTGGCACTATTATGATTAATAAAGCATAAGTGTAGCAGCACTTACCCTTTTATAGTAGTTTAGTGGATGATATACTATTTTTATATATTCTATAATATATATACTATTTATATATATACACTTATAATATATTCAAACATTCAATTCTTCCAATTTGTCTCTGTTTCAAGGTTTCGGAGGTTTGACATTTCATTCATATATATATATATATATATATATATATATATATATATATATATATATATATATATATATATATATATATATATATATATATATATATATATATATATATATATATATATATATATATATGCTGGTTTTGTTGTATTCAGGTCTTTTCCCGTGTAAGATTGAGATTGTCTTTGCAACGTTTCAGCGAGATCGCACTCGCCATCTTCAGGCTGTGGTCTTTGGCTTAAAGTGTGACCGGAGCTGCCGTCTTTCTGTATATCTTGGTGGGAGGGGATGGAGTGCTGGCTTTGTTTCAGTAGGTGGAATGATTGGTTGTGTATCATGATTGTATCATGATTGGTAGATTGGTGCTGATTGGTGCTGGCTGTGTGTTCGTTGTTCTTTTGTATTGTAACGGCCTGAATGGTGGGTGGTGTTCGTTTGTTGGCTAGGGCTGGTTTCCAGATGTTTGGTAGGCAGGAGGTATCATCACGTTCTACACGGGAAAAGACCTGAATACAACAAAACCAGCATATATATATATATATATATATATATATATATATATATATATATATATATATATATATATATATATATATATATATATATGAATGACGCAAGCCTTCTTGGACTATACCAGTTCATAATGCAGCAAAAAAAGAATATTTCCTATTTCAGGCCCTTGCATATGTAAGTGCTAGCTAGAAAGGACTCAAATTTGGATGGTTAGTATTTATGTGTAGTAGTGTTTAGCTGGTAAACATGTGAAAGTATTATTTATCTATGTTATAAAGCTGTGGGTAAATATGAACAGATACATCATTGACTTGTATTTTATTCTTTATTGCTTTTAGCTTTCAAGTCCTCACATATACTGTAATATAATAAAAGCAATTCCAATCCAACATGAATGAAACTTGCAACATTCACTGGTTGAGTTCGCACAGCATACTAACACATGCTTTGTTTAATTATACTTCATTTAATAAGCTACAATAATTGTAAATTCTATCTCATACTATGGGATATGCTATGTTCCAATTGCTAAGCTGGAAAATCTTTGGTTTCTATCTGGTTGGACGTCTACATGGGAACACTGGTTGTTGTGGAGGATTCACAAAAGCAGAGGTGTATTTTGAGAGACAGTTTGGTGTAGTGGTTAAGGTGCTGCCTAGAAATTTGGAAACTGGTGAGTTCTAATCCCACTTTAGGCATGAAAACCGACTGGGTGACTTTGGCCAGTCAGTCTCTGTCTATTCAGCCCACCTCACAGGGTTGTTATTGTGGAGAAAACAGGAGAAGGAAGGAGAATTATGTATGTTTACTGCCTTGAGTTATTTATAAAATTAATAAAAGCAGGATTTTAAAAAAAATCAAATAATAAAACAGAGTTGGCAGAATCGGCTAGGTTGTACTCTGCTCTTCATTTTGTGAAGAATACATAAGGCCCCTTAAAACTACATGGCTTTTCTGTGCATTGTCCTTAATAATGCTGCTTTCCAAATACATTTAAGTAAGAAGAAGGTTTTCTTTCAGATGAGAAGCCAAAAAGAGGGTGAGAAATAATGAGGAAATATAGAATACGGTTCATGCTGAATAATTCTGGGCACATAAATTGCTAAATATAACAATCTGATTACCATATGCTGATTCTTGCACTATGATTGGGCAGTCAGTATGTTTTGTGGTTGTTTACCTTGGAATAGTTCCCATCTATCTCTATGCTGGGTTAAAAATGTACTCGCTGATAAAGCACATTCTAGTAAAGTCTAGTGACCACTTAAGGATAGGCATGTAAAGATGCAACCAGGTCAATGGAGGGCAAGGCAGATAAATAATTTGGCCTAGATCATAAGCTCAAAGAGATTCTCAAATTGGTATTTGACATTTCTGTTATACATACTGTATTTTTTGGAGTATAAGACACACTTTTTTCCCCTCAAACAAGGGGCTTAAAATCTGGGTGTGTTTTATACACTGGGCCATTTTTGCTCAATTTTGCTCCCCCAGCCCCCAGGAGCACTCTATAAGCCTCCTAAAGGCAACGCATGCCCTTTTGTTTTGACAAAAACGAGCCCATTTTTGTGAAAAACAGCCCATTTTTTGCTCATTTGGGGAGGGGGGCACCCCCCAGGAGCACTCTACAAGCCTCCTAAAGGCTATTCATGCCCTTTTTTAAAAAATAAAAAAGAGGGCCCATTTTCGTGAAAAACGGGCTATTTTGGGGAGGTCTGCAGAGTGCAAAAACGTTTTTTTATTTGCCCCTTCAAAATCTTGATGCGTCTTATATTCGGAAAATACAGTATATGTAGACTCACTTTGAGTACTTTTACCTTTTTAATATACAGATGCAATCCCAAACCCCACCCCACCTCACCCCGAATTGTTTGACAAACATCATCAAAAATGAAGATATTATTTTCCTAGAAATATATTCTTGTTACATAAGTTTTTGAAAATAAGGAGAAAAAATGTTGACTTAAATGAGAATAGTGAACAAGAGTAGTGCCTCCATTCAATTCACAACGAATAGAAAGGCCTGGGGAATGCATTCCATAGAAGTTATCCATTCTGGCATTTGCCTGGGGGAAAATTTGGGAGATTGCCAAGAGCAACATGCATAAATGCAGCATCAATAGTGAATGCTGACATGTTTATAGCACACCACCAGACTAAATCTGAAGAAATTGTCTTCTTTCCAAGAAAACAGCCATAAAAAAGAACCTGTTTTTTTTTGGGGGGGGGGCATTAAAATCAAGGAAGGTAACAGTAACACTGCAAGGCACACTGAAACTCAATTGAACTATTCAGAATAATTTCATATCATAGCAAAGATATTTTTTAAAGGATAAGTAAATTGATGTTAACTGCAAAAAAGAAAGGAAAGCAGACTTCCACAATTTAATGCCTTCAGATCTACAGTGCAAAGAATTTCCAAAATGCAATTCCCAATCCCATTGATTGGAAATTCTGGAAAAAGACAAGAGTTTGGGAAGGCTGCTTTGGAAGTATGAATAGGATAACCAAACATCTGAATATTTAGCTCCTACTCTTTTTTAATCCTACAATTAGTCTTCTGTTTCCTAATTCTGAGTAGCTGGCTCATCTGCCTCCACTTAGATCAGGACGGTCCAACCTTGGCAAGTTTAATGGACTTCAATTCTTAGAATTTCCCAGCCAATGTTTCTTCTACAACTTCTTTTTAAATTCCTTTCTGATTCTTTTTGTCTTTCTTAGTGTTGGCCTATGCCCTGTCTTTCCTTCCCTCTTTTATCTTCCCTTCCCCTCCTCCCCTTCCTCCCCTCCCCTCCCCTCCTTCCCACCATTTCTACTCTTTATTTTTAGAAGCCTCTTTTCATAATCTTCCTTTCTAATGTCTTTAAATTCATTCCATGATTCCTCTCATTCTCTATCCATGAAGTTCATGACTTCAAAGCAATTCGCAATACTCTTCCTAAAAATGGTAGGTATGTATGGAAGATCATTTGGGAAACTGACTTTCTTTCTTCTTCTTTAGCTTAACTTGAATTTTATGCACAAGCAATTCACAATCTGTTCCATTGTCAGGACCTGGCCATGTCATAACAGAATAACAGAGTTGGAAGAGAGGTCTTCTAGTCCAATCCTGCTGCTCAAGCAGGAAACCCTATACCATTTCAGAAAAATGGTTGCCCAAGCTCTTCTTAAAAATCTCCAGTGTTGGAGACCCACAACTTCTGGAAGCCAAGTGATCCCACTGATCTTTGATGGTATAATTGAGCTTCCTTTTAGTAATAATATGGTCAATTTACTTTCCATATATTCTATGTGGTGATGTCCATGTATGCAGCATCATTTTGTTTGTTTGGAGACAGTAATGAAGAAATAGAGTGGCAGAAATTGATAACTTGGTCTCCTGACTCATTTCAGTTTGCTACGCCAGACAGTCCAGCTACATTTTCCTCTTTCGTGTTTCTAACTTCAGCATGTCAGTCTCCAAACACAAGCACAAACATCCTGCTCGAATGTTCTGTCAATTTCAAATTGAATTTGATCATAAAATTCATCAACGTCTCTTGTTCTGCTTCAGTGGTTGGAGCATAAATGCGAATGATTGTCATATTTAAAAAAAAGGATTGTTCATAAAATCTAATCAATATTATTCAGTCATTGATTGCACTGTAGCCAAGTACTGTTCTTATAACCTTCCTAACTGTAAAAGCAACCCCGTTCCTTGTTGTTGTTCGCATCCCGAGTAATAAACTGAAATTGTCTGATCCAAGTCCATTTCAATTCGCTGGTGCCTAAGATGTCAATTTGTAGTCATTATATTTCATCTTTCACTGCGTTGAGCGTCTTACATTCACTCGTGTTCATGATTCTTACATTCCACATTCCTACTGTAGTTCTGTCTTTGCAGCTTTGGATTTTGTTTTTGTGTATGGCAACATCAGCCAGTAGACATCCCTCAGTCTTTAATCTAGCCACGTCATAAATACCATTAGTACTCCAAAAGATTCTCAGTTCCTCCTCAGCAGCTGGTTGAGTGTCATCGCCCAGCCAGCACTATATCAGCAATCATTTTACAGGTTCCATCCATGTGGTTTTCTTGGTTAAAAAAGCAGGAGTAGTTTACCATTGCCTTCTGCTCAGTATTCATTGTTGCCTTAGCCATTGTCAGTAAGGTGATCAGTAAGGTGGATGCCTTTTGCATCTTCCTAAATGGTCACTACCAATATAGGTCTCTGCTTGCTTTGACTGAGCAGCTGAAATAACCTTCACTCCTAGGGTGAGCCTGCTGGTAATATCAGGAATGGGCTGCTTTGGGTTCGCCCAGGTTCGGGAGAATAGCTAACGTTATGGCCAGTTCAAAGAACCTACAAATCTCACCCCTGGCTGGCCCCTCTTACCCTGCCCACGCCTGCCCCTCCCAGGAGTCTCCACGCAGTCCATTTTGGATGTGAGGTAAGTGTAATGCCCTCACGGAGGCTTGGGGAGGGGGAAAAATGGGCCTCCTGGAAGTTCTAGAAGGGCCTCCAGAGCCTGGGAGAAGCAGTTTTTGCCCTCCCAGAGGTTTGAGGAAAGCCTCTGGAGCCTGGAAAGGCAAAAATGGCCCTCCCGCCATGGTTCAGGAGGCTGACTAGGTCATGCCCACCATGGCCAGACCCACCCAGCAACCAGGCAGAGAACCCATTGCTGAAATTTTTGAAGCCCACCTCTAGGCAATATACACATTTGATACACACCTCTGATGTTCTTTTTCATCCCTTCCAGGAATGAACCTCCCCCCCACCATGATGAAACAGCACAGTAGGACTTGGAAGTCCCACAAATGGTCATCTGATATAGGAGAGCGAACCAGGGGAGGAGTTAAATGAGGCATCAGTTTAGAATCCTTACATAGCCATAAAAAGAACAAAAGTCCAACCTCCCATTTGAATATCATTGGCCCTTATCTAACTATGTCCAGGTGATTCCCGTACTTTAGCAATAAATCAGTAACTTAGAGCCTTCAAGCGTGGACCTGGTTTTTGGACTTGACACCTACCAGCACAACCCATGCCATTCCCATCCTGTTCCCAACCCAGAATCTTGGCTGAAAGAGGCCTAGATAATCTGAGGCATTTACCATAGGAGCTGAATTCCTTTCCCCAATGTAATTTTCTTTATGATGCATCGAGATAGACATTAAACCAATTAGAAAAGAATGTCTAATCTCCAAAGCGGTGAGTTCTGCGGTGGAAATAGATTCAACCTGCATGTGTGCGCACAGATATGCTGCAAATCTGAGATGCTTTTACAGTTCACCTTTCACTGTTCTTCATCTTCTTCTTTTTTGCAGTCTTAAAGGCACCAAACGTACTAAATTGGATGAAGTCTTCCTCTAAGAAGGCCACAAATGAAAAAAAAGATAGGTCACCAAAGTCTCTTTTCTCACTCTTCCTTTTCCACCTCCTTGCTATTTGATTCATTCTGCTAGATTGAATCTCTTGTCGTTCTTTTTTCCCTGCTCTTTTTTTTCTGGCTTTAATTGGTCTAATTCATTTTCTGTATACTACCCTTCTACTCTTGCTTCTGCTGGCTATAAGGGCAACTGCCTTCTGCTTTCCTTTCCTGACCTATTTTCTGTCACGTGAAAATTTCGTTCTCTTATGCTCCTAGGTTTCTCCTCCACCCCACCCTTTTGCTGTGGACAGAACAATTCTTACTGGGCTGATCTAGGGTGACGAGGAAAAAAAAACCCTCTCTACTTTTTTCTTTACTTCTGCTGCTTTTCTTTCAATTCCTTTATTTTGGAATAGACTAGAATAACAGAGTTGGAAGGGACCTTGGAGGTCTTCTAGTCCAACCCCTGCCTAGGCAGGAAACCCCACACCACTTCAGACAAATGGTTATCCAACATCTTCTTAAAGACTTCCAGTGTTGGAGCATTCACAACTTCTGGAGGCAAGTTGTTCCACTAATTAATTGTTCTAACTGTCAGGAATTTTTTCCTCAGTTCTAACTTGCTTTTCTTCTTGATTGGTTTCCATCCATTGCTTCTTGTTTTACCCTCAGGTACTTTGGAGAATAGCTTGACTCCCTCTTCTTTGTGGCAACCCCCGAGATATTAGAACACTGCTATCATGTCTCCCCTCATACTTTTTTTCATTAAACTAGACATACCCAGTTTCTTCAACTGTTATTCATATGTTTTAGCCTCCAGTCCCCTATTCATCTTTGTTGTTCTTCTCTGCACTCTTTCTAGAGTTTCCACATCTTTTTTACATAGTGGGGACCCAAACTGAATGCAGGATTCTCCAAAGCTTCCTTCCCTTCTAAATTGCTTTTAGTACAAATCCCCCTTTTAAAATATTTTTTTTTCTGTCTATGACCCTTGATTGCCCTTTTGGTTAAACTGCTCCTGTAGCTTTCTGCTTTTCAGAAACATACACCCCTGGATCCTTTTCTCCTGCAAGTTTAAGTTTCTGTTTCAGGCCTTGGGCATCTTTTTCCCTGAGCAAAGCCCTCCCCCCACTTCCCAAAAGTCTTTTTAGCTTTTCTTCTTCAACAATTTTTTTAACTCAGCTGATACCCTTACAGTAATCAGGTATTGGACTGTCTCATAATGAAATGGCTTATTTCTCCCAAGTGAACCATGCTGTGTTTCAAATGATCATTTTAATCCAAAGTTTCTAAACTGTCATCCTTCTCATGAGTCATCAATCTTTCTGGTCCCCTCTTACTGGATATTCAATGGGTCTCTTTATTCCAGAGGAAAAGGGGGATACCGTGATAAACTTCATAGGAGTTTGAGAGCCGAGGTGGCACACTCTTTAGAGTGCAGCACTGCAGGCTACTTCAGCTGGCTGCTAATTGCAGTTCGGCAGTTCAAATCTCACTGGCTCAAGGTTGACTCCACCTTTCATCTTTCTGAGGTGGGTAAAATGTGGACCCAGATTGTTGGGGGCAATATGCTGACTCTGTAAACCGCTTAGAGAGAGCTGTAAAAGCACTGTGAAGCAGTATATAAGTCTAAGTGCTATTGCTAGGAATGATATGTCATTCAACTCGTCTCTGTGCTCTTTCCTCTCTATAGACTTTGTCTCTGTGCTCTTTCCTCTCTCTAGACTTTAACATTAAACTCTCTACTTTGAGATCTAAAAGGCTTTCTCGCTGTTTCTCCATCTTCTTCTTTTTATTTCATTAGTAAGGAAAAGGGAGGAAGATTTGTTTTTCTCCTTTTTCCTTCTAATTTGATGATAGATCCGTATCTGACTGGGCATGACTGTGGAAAACTAATTTGTTGATTGCGTGGGCTAGAATGGCAAAGCATCTTCAAAAAATTTTGATAACTTTGCCCAAATTGTCCTGTAGTTCCACAGGAAAATAATTCCTTACACTTTGCTCTTTTGAAAAATCTTCTCCTTTTTTTTTTACATTCCCCCCACCAATTTCTGCTCAGCTATGAGAATCCACATCTTTAGGAATCCGCATTGCTACTGTTGGCTGATACACTGTGGTGCTCTTTTGTCCCTGCAGGAGTTTTTTTTTTTTTTCAGACAAGTCATATCCATATTATGTATCCATTCACAATTGGAAGAAAAATCTTCAATATAGTAACCTAGCAGAGTTACACTACTAGATCTAAAAGAGAGGAAAGCATTCCAGCAGTGCCTCCCAAAAATTCTTTGGCAACCCTCTTCTCTTCAAACAGAGATTAATCCTGAGTTTCACAACTGGTTTTCCCAATCCTAAAGAGATTCTCCTAATCTTTTGCGTTCTGTAAGTAAATTGGTACTGTGTGCACTCTTATTTCATCTTGAGGTCCCAAAGGTGCTTTTTCAAGAAGCACATGGACTTTCTGATTTTTCTTTGAAGACATTTCACTTCTTATCCAAGAAGCTTCTTCAGCAATTCTGAAGAACTGAAGAAGCTTCTTGGATGAGAAGCAAAATGTCTTCAAAGAAAAATCAGAGTCTTGAAAAAGCAGCTTTGGGACAACTATGAGAATCTCAATAGACTTTCAGCTTCAGTGTTTTGATGTCCTCCACCCTCTCTTGGAATCTTAACATAAATAAAAGAGGCCATCTTTACTGTGTGAACCATAAGCAGACCATTTGTATTAACTGTAGGATAATACAAATGGTTAAACTAGAATGTGCTAATACAATTCCTGTTGAATTATATTTGAGTATAACAGGTAGCTGTTTTCTAACTGAAGTTTCTCCCATACTTTTGGGTCCATATCCCTCCTCTTGTTCTGGATATCTTCTTCAAGTGGCTTTTCTTCTTGATATCGAGCTTCATCTCTCTGCTTCCTATCTGCGGCCAGGTTTCTTTCCTCTAGCTCCATTTCTTTTTCTCCACTCATGTAGCCTTACCTATTGTCTCCATTGTTCTAAATTTCTCTTTCTCTCCTGCCTTGCCTTCTAACCAGTCACTTACCTCCTTCTGTTGCATCTCCTTCTGGACTTCCTCCATAGTCCATGTTGCTTTCTGCAAGTTTTCCTTTGCCCTATCATCTGACTTCCTCCTTTTATAATCTCCACGTTACACTCTACCTATCTCTGTAAGATTTTGTTTCCCTACTCTACTTTCTGTTTGATAGGTTTTTATTTCCCTAACTCTGGTAACTTTCAGTTCCAATCTTTAATTCATCTGTTTCTTTCTTTTCTGATTGTTCTAACAAAACTTTTAAAAAGAGATCAGGGTAGTTTCAATTGTTTTTCTCAGGGGGATGATGACGACATTGGCAGTGATGATTGTTCAGACCATTTAAGATGTGTTATCAATGCACAAAGGTATGTTCATTCACTGGAAGAGAGAATGGATGAATGGATGGCTGGAAAAATGGACGGATAAATGGATGGCTGGATAAATGGATGAGGTATGGATGATCAATGGATGGATAAATGGATGGATAGGATGAGAGATAGATGGATAAATGGATGGATGGATGGGTGGATGGATCATTCATTTTGTAAGAACATGACCAATGAATCAGACTATGTGTCAGCATTCCAAATATCATGCAGAATTAAATTAAAGTTCAAGGCAGAGCTATCCTTAAAGTTCCAATTTAATAAGACAGACATGTTGGCATCGGACTGTGTAAATTCCAACTCTGATTTGCTTCCTGGAATTCCACCCAGTTGAAAGTTCATAATCTTATGCCCACACCCATCAATCCATCACATGCCCCAATCTTCTTCTTCCAAGCTGGCATCTCCACCCAGCTGCTTCCTGTCAGATGTCTAGGTGCGGAGACAAAAGATGACCTTGGGCTTCTAGAAAAGAATGACAACAACACATTCCACAATTCTACTCCTTTCTATTTCCCCCTCCCAATTACTACACTAACGAAACAGCATAGGAAATTAATAGAAAGTGTGGCAGGCCAAAGATCCTAAAGAGGAATATATTTGCAGGCCTGACACTATGGTCCATCTAGCATTGGCGCATTGTATTCGGACTGGTAAAGTTCTCTAGAATTTCTGATTTTTTCCAGAGTTGTCTGAAGATGTATTGGAATGCACTTTCATCGTTCTGCCTGCAGAACATTGTTCTATCACTGAGCTGTAGCCCTCTGTCACCCAAGAAGATCAAAAAGTTTGTTCTGTCTTCAAGATAATACATCTAAATGTCAGCATAGCTCTACACAAATTTGATCCATTTTAATTCTTATTCTTACAAATTGAGTATGAATAGTATGAAGATGCTTCTGTACATAATTTTTTATGTGCCCGTATTTTTAACAATTAAGGAAGGTCAGTCCATTTCCATAGGATGAATCTTAGGATACATTGGTCCATAGCGACAGGCCTTGGCATGGTTGTTTGCTTTATTTGGTTTAGTACGTCTTGTGAATCAGTCTGACATTGCAATTTGTAAATTATATTTTGTGGCTTTGTATAATTTATGAACGTAATCAATAACGACAAATTAAACAAATCATGGTTAAAACAACATGGCTTAGTATGATGCATTCATTCAATCTATTTTAGACTAGGTATCCTATGAAATACAGCAAGGCATCTTTTCAAAGCATATAATATTGATGTGCCAACAGAAATTGGCTTTACATCTATAAGGAAAGCTGTATGAAGTAACAAATTCAATTACATTTGAGTTCTTGGACTTTAAAACCCTGATAAGCAGAATTCTGCTGAGACTTCAGATGAGACAACTTATTAGTATTCCCAAACTATTGATACAAAGCATTATGCAGTTTAAAAGTTAGCAAATACTTTAAAAGATGGGGATGTGCAGCACATATTGGGTTGTAAAAAAATGCCTGAGTTGGGGGCACCAACAAAGAACATTTCCCACATATATTAGATTCTAAAAAGCAAGCGGTTATTCATTTCACATGAAATACTGCACATCATTTAAAAAGTGTTGCTACTTTTGATGGCATTTTCAATATAACATATTTACAACTGAATCTTTATTTTAAAGGTTGATAGCTTACAATCCAAATGAAGTTAAGGCTTGCAGAGAAAAAGGAACGGGACATCTGAGAATGGACCTGTTATTTTCTCTTCCCACCCCCCACCCCCAGTTTTAGCTCTGGCATTAGAATACTTAAAAAAAAACTTACAAAGAACCGTGATGGCACAGTGGTTAGAATGTAATCTTTCAAGCTAACTCTGCCGACTGCCAGCAGTTCGATCCTACCAGCAGTTCAATCCTGCCCAGCTCAAGGTTGACTCAGCCTTCCATCCTTTCCAAGGTCGGTCAAATGAGGACCCAAATTGTTGTGGGCAATACACTGACTCTGTAAACCATTTAGAAAGAGCTGTAAAGCACTGTGAAGTGATATATAAGTCTATGTGCTAAGTGCTATTGCTGAATAACTACAAAAGCTTTCAATTCAATTCTTTAGGTTTCTCTTTAATCCCAACATGATAATAAGAACCGTGCTTTTCATTTTATTCAACATGTAGCAAGAGTTTTGAATATATATAAAACCTTGTTACATTTTCAAATGCATACATTTGATTGAATACAGATTTTTCCCAAGTTGCACTGTTGACAGCAGAAGAAACTCAATAACTATTTAAAGCAGAACATAAGAAAGCAGTTCTCTAAATGGGCTTTGGACGACTTTGACTATTTGGGTTAATGTACCAAAGAGCCATCAGATGATACTGCCAATTCTGTACCTGTCGTGCCTAGATTAGAAACAATATCCTGAATGTGAAAGTCTTTGTATGCATTTTCCCTTGCCAGCTTGATTGTGTGGCATTAATAGTAAGAACCAATTTAACGCTTTGGCTTTATTTATTCACTTTCTCTTTTGCATTTGCTATACAGTTCTGAAGAATTTGATGGGCTGGCTTCCTGCAAAAGAAAGGGCATTAGAGCAGTTAGATATGTTGCTCTCCAGCAAGCAAACTGTCAGGGCTAACAGTAGACTTGACCCTCTAATGCCTTTTTTTAATGACAAAATAAATGTGAAGGTTTTTGACTATGGTTTGACAAGCCAGAAGATACAGGATGGTTTGTTTTGTTTAGGCAGCGTGCAATTCTTTGTTTAAGTATTTTTTTTCCTGCATTGGTACATCTAGACCAAGGGAGTCAAACTCAAGGCCCACGAGCCAGATCCACCCTATGGGGTAATTCAATCTGGCACACGGGACCACCCCTGAAACAGTGAAGGACTGACCCATGGTCCCTCTGCCAGTGAAAATGGAGCTTGAGAGGGCAGCACGCAGCCTGCCGAGCTTCGTTTTCATTGGCAAAGGTTGCAGGAGGCCGTGAATTTGGCTCCCAATGGAACTTGGGAGCTGGTTTTCGCTGGCAGAGTGCTTGGGCCACCACAGGCACACCCAACATGAGGGACATTGAGCTGTCCATGTCCACGCTGGCCCCCTGAGGTCAAACACAACTCTGAAGTGGCCCTCAACGAAATCAAGTTTCACATCCCTGATCTAGACAACACTCATGATGAATCAGTCTCATGTACCACTTAGAATAACATTGAAGTTCAGTTCTAACTGCCAAGATTGCATGTAGCTGTTCCATGTTCCTTGTAGACATCAAAGGCTCTTGAAGTACCCTACTTGGAATTGTCTGAATAACAAGCTGTCAGGATCCAGAGAAAAACAATTTTGACCAGGTATTCATTTTTGGCTATTGTATTGAGTGAGTAGTGGTTGGATCACTTTGTCAATTTTGTTTTTACATTTAAGAGTAAAAATTAGCTAGCTGTCTCACTGCAGTATCAGAACCTAGTGTTTGAAAATCTACATTTTAAAAGGAGCTTTGCAAAATGGGAACGCATACAATCACATTGTACGAGGATTCATAACAATTCTTTCTTGATCTGTATAGCATTCCATCCTCCTTCTTTCTGGAAAAAAAAAGAAAAAAAAGAACATGTAATCTATCTGTTTTAAAGGGTAGTTTATGAAGGAAGGTGTTATGGCCCGCCAGCAGCCAGCAGAGCTGACGGCAGACTCGGACAATGGGGAGGTTGGGGAGGAACTTGGGCCAGTGCTGGAGTCTGGGGAAGGTTCTGATGGATGCTCTGTGTTGGATGCAGAGATAGAGCCAGGGCTGTCTGACATTTCCCAGCCACTGGAGTGTCAGCTGCCTTTGGAGGCTGATATGAGTGTGGAGGAAGAACAGCTGGAGTCTGTTCCAGATGAATGTATGCAGAGAGCAATTAGAAGAGGTGAGCAACGGAGGACAAGGAGTCGACTCAGGAAATGCATTTCTAACTGCTGTCAAAAAGATCAGAAGCCTCTTCTTTTTTTCCTGTTTCTATTTTCTTTTTAACCATTCGCTATTCTTTATTTTCCTTGTTTCTTTTCTAATATTTGTATTTAAGAGAATAACAGAGTTAGAAGGGACCTTTGAGGTCTTCTAGTCCAATCCCCTGCTCAAGCAGGATACCCTACACTATTTCAAACAATTGGCTGTCCACTGTCTTTTTAAAAGTCTTCAGTGATGGAGTACTCACAACTTCTGATAGCAAGCCATTCCACTGGTTTATTGTTCTCACTGTCAGGAAATTTCTCCTTAGTTCTAGGTTGCTGCTTTCCTTGATTAGTTTCCATCAATTGCTTCTTGTCCTGCCTTCCGTGCTTT
>NC_138552.1:77593591-77643591 GCF_964273705.1 Natrix helvetica
TCTCTCTCTGTGTGTGTATGTATGTATGTATGTATGTATGTATGTATGTATGCACCAGAGGTGATATGCTTCCAGTTTGCACCGGTTTGGGCAAACCGATAGTGGCAGTGGCACGAGGATCCGCCCACCCACCCTGATGTCATCAAGAACTTTCTGCGCATATGCACAAGGTTCTATGCATGCCCAGGCACGTGCGCTCTCCCTCCCAAACCGGTAGTGCAGAAAATAGAATACCATCTCTGGTATGTACCTATATATGTGTTTGTGTATGTGTGTGTATATATCAAATGTATTGTGCTCTAGGTACCATTAGTTCCAGTTAATATGATCGGTGGGTACAAATGATGGAAATTTGTAATCTAAAACATCTGGAGGGTCCAGGTCAAGAAAACCTGATGGGAAAAAGGGTTGTACTTCAGACTTGGAAGATTGATATCAGTGACACAGGGCAAACCACATAGCAATTACAACCAGATGAGCTAATTCTACTTTACTGTAAAGCTACAAAATCTTGCAAGTCTGAAAATACAATCACCTCCCCCCTTTGACAGTCCAAGAAACTAGAGACAGTCTCTTTGAGCCTCTTGGCCCATATCCATTTGTAGGTTATGTTATCTCTTATTTGGCTGTTACTTTGACAGCATCACTGCCTGTTCTCCCAAGGTCTTTCCCACATACCATTACAATAGGCCAATTAGGATGGGTATAGTCAGGTGCCTTCTCTTAAATGTTATCACCAAGTGGAGCTTAGGAAGATGTCTTCTCATAGCAGCCCCTGTCCTGTATAATACTACTCTTTCCCCTGAGTTCTGGCAGTGTTTCACCTTCCCAGTCTTCTGGGAAGTTGGTTCCTCCTTCAAAGACTGGGATAAAGTGAGACTGGAGCCCAGGGCTTGTGTTTAGGGATTGTTGATGGTTTTAGAGTCTGTAGGTTAGGGCACTGGGGTTTGATTTTAGATGTTGGTTTCATTGCTTTCTTTGGTTGTATTACAGTTTTGTGAGACAACCCAGAGTTGTGACCCATAAGATAAGCCATACAAGTCTTTAAAAAAAATAAATAAAAACAAACTGATTTCATGGGAAATATTTAAACATTTCGGGAGCCACACATAAGGCTTTGAGGAAATAGCTAGCCTTAGGACCAGATGTTAACATCTCTGTTCTCAATAATATATTGTAGCCAAGAAGCATTCATTCTTCAACTTGGTACTCTTTTTAGCTGTACAAATAAAGTCAGCAATGAGAGCTGCAATTTCACCTGATGGGGTCATAATTGGTATACTCGGTATGACCTTATCTGATGAATCTAGACACAATTTTTTAACACTCTAATTATATCCAAATTAAGCTATTGTCTAATGTTCTTCTGTTAGGGACAATAAGACCAACCCAACAGTGGTGCCGATGTGGTAGAATTGCTTCCAAGTGAGATCTGTCAAATATTGATGTTACATTCTTTCAAGCAGTTGGTTGAAAATGCATTATTTGAGAATGCATAACTAACATTCATTTTATCTTATCTTTGCTAAAGTATGTGGTGATTTAAATTACTGCTGTGTTGCCACAATCCATTCTCCCAAGCATAGACATACATACATTCAATCAGTATAGTCAGTAATCTCAAAGTAGCACAGCGATTCTCGGTGCTTATCTTCACCACAAACCTGAAACAACCCTAAAGCCAGGAAAATACTTGGCCTTCGTGTCACCCAATAAGATACACAGTTGAAACAGGATCACTGTAATCCATGTCTGAGCCTTTTTTAGCTAAATTTCATTTTCCCAGCCAATTTATTTCTCTGTCCTCACAAAATCCCAATATATTTTTTTTTTCCATGTGTTTCTGGATGTAGTACATACTGTCTTATTGTCAAGGCTACAACTTTTTACATAATTAGTTAAAAAGTCACTGAACTCCAAACTTACATTGGTTTCGTTTCTAATCCTGCTCATCTAGTGACATTGTAATATCCCCAAGTGCCCTCAAAGGCTACAAAGTGAAAAGAACTGACCAATCTGTAGGAGAAATCATCCAGTTGAAATTAAATATAAGTTGAAACAAGCTGAAATAAAAGGAATAGTCACTAGCTACCTCACAATTGCACCCATTGTGAATTTTAAGAATTTGTATACTTCAACTCCAGAATTCCCCAGCCAACTATGTTATGCTTGCTGGGGAATTCTGGGAATTGAAGTCCACAGCTGTTAAAGTTGCCAAAGTTGGACACCCCTGAACCAGGGGTGGTATTCACTTACTTTACCTACCAGTTTGCAAATGTGAGTGCCCTGTCCACACATGTGCTCAGCCTTCCACGCATGTGCTTTGGCTTGAAAATGTGCCTAAATGGGAAGTCATAGAGCCTACCCGCGATTTCCACTACCGGTTTAGGCAAACTGGTTCGAACTGGTAGAATACCACCTCTGGCCTGAACTTAGTCACTAATGAAACCAGCTTTACACAGAATCACATATTCATAGTTATATAGGTGAAAGTTCTTGGAACATCCCTTTAGCAGAATATAAAATACACACCCTCAAAGCTCACATATTAATGTTTATGTATTTTATGCATTTACTTTAGATAAGAAAGTTATATCCCGGGGAACGAAGGCAGATATATAGCTACAAAAACATCTATAGTGTCTGAAAGGAAAAAGGATTATTTTCAATCTTTGTGTTTAAAAGAAGCAAGCCTTACAAATCCTCTTTTCTTGCTACCTTTCATAGTTTTTCAGATCATGAAAGAAGGAACTCACTCTTAAAAAAACCCACCCTGAAATTCTAAATATGGTTTCCAGAAGGAAGCCAACTGAAAACGGTTAAGTTTACTGTAGAGTAGACATACATGAAAAACATTGCTTAGAAAAATTTATAATTCAGTCTAGATACTATTTAAATATCCTTATAGATTATAAAACCTTAATATTCTGGTAAAGAACTAATATTTTATATATATCCAGTGAAAAAAAGAACCAGTTTTCCAACTGAAGAAGCAGAAGAGGGAAAACCATAGTCTAACACAAGTCTTGCTACCACAAAAGTGTGCAATTGTGGGCATGGGGGAGGTATCCTAGATTTTGTCTCACCTTTATTTATACAATTTATTTATTTTTCTACAATTCTTATCTCACCATATTCCATAAGACACTTGAGGCAATTAACAGTAACATATAATATAAACAGTTAACAATCATAAAAACTCAGAGTCAATGTGGTATGAAGAACTGAAAATATGAAGATTTTGATTTCTTTTCCTAAAAGCAGAAGGCATTTGCAGCTAAGTGAATCCTAGAAAACCTAATTCCGTAATTTGGGAGCAACGCAGCACAAAAGGCTATCTCAGGTGTGCTTAACAAACTAAGCACACAAAATGGGGAAATCTTTCACTTTGTGAAGGCTTTTAAATGAAACGTAATAATGTCAGACCGACTGAGTTAACCAGATAAACTCTTCGCATGATTACATTCTCAACCATTGAAAGTTCTAAATTATTATTTAAATTGCTCCTCGTGGGCAGGACAGGTTTAAAAAAAAGAGAGACAAGCTTTTATATTGTTGCATGCAGAGATTCCATAGGTTCAGCATCTCAGAAGGTCTTATTGTATAGCAGTATTTTTCAAATTTGGACATTTTAAGCTCTGTGAACTTCAACCAGAATTCCCAATCAGAATATGGGAGTTGAGGCCTATAGTAATTTTCTGCTCCAGGCATGTAATAATTACAACTCCTAGAATTTCTAATTGGTGAAATATGCATCTGGAAGCCTCTAATTGGGGAAGGCTGATCTCCTTTCTTTCTTTATTCTTACATTTAAAATTCTTAAGATAGTCATTGCCTCAAGAAAACCAAGGCAAGTATATTCCTTTATCAAATATGTGTGCAGAAATTATATATTAATACAAATCCAGTAATTTCTACATTAGACTCCTTTCTGTTCTTGCTTCAATGAACAAACTATTAAATTCAAGGAAAGCTTTTGTATTCATTATTATCTCCTATTGTACGCAAAGCTTTCCTTTCATTTGCTCCACTCCTTTTTCCTAATTACGTTTCATGTTGTTGTGGTGGTTTTTCCTTAATTTCTTTTTGGTTTTGCTACTGAATCTTTAGCCCTTCATGTTGCCGACAGTAGTCTTTTCCATTATAGGGAAGAAATACTATCAGAAAAAGCGTCATTTCCAAAGTTGTTGTTGAAATTGAAGGCATATTAATTTGTTTTATATTTATTACATTTCCTAGTTTGTATAATTATAGATAAACTGTTACGTCAGTCTAAAGAACTACTATGCATGTTGATACAGAAATAAGCCCTAAGAATGTAATAGAGGTTAATCCCAAAGAAGAATGCATAGCATTATAGCCCTGGTGGTGAATTAATATTCTCTTGAGATACAGCAATTCTTTAGGCACATATTCCAATCCCTTAGCCAGTGGTAGCTAATCTTTTTGTCTTGCACACCGAAAGCACACGTGACAGCGCATGCACACAAACACACACCCATACTGCAATGCGCAGGTTACACCCCCCACTTGCCCCACCCCCATGTGCATGCACGTACAACCTCCCCCGTGCCTGTTTTGGGCCTACTAGGCCTCCCTGCACCCCCGGCGCTCCCCTGCCCCCAAGCATGCATGTGTGTCTCCCACATGTGTCCCGCCTCCCGCACATGCATGGTAGAGACCCAGAAGATCAACTGGCCGGCAGGAGGCATGCATGCATGCGCAGTGGAACTGAGCTGGGGCGACGGCCGCATGGTTTAGGTTTGCCATCATGGACCTTGGCAGTGCTTCTGCAGGGCTGATGAATACAGTACAATACAATAGCAGAGTTGGAAGGGACCTTGGAGGTCCTCCAGTTCAACCCCCTGCCCAGTCAGGAAACCCTATACCGTTTCAGACAAATGGCTATCCAACATCTTCTTAAAGACTTCCAGTGTTGGGGCATTCACAACTTCTGGAGGCAAGCTGTTCCACTGATTAATTGTTCCAACTAATCTTTGTAAGCTTTGTTGCCTGAGATAATTATGGACAGAGATACTCCATGCTAAACTTGGAACAAACTTGTGCGTAAACTTGTGCGTAAAAAGGATCAGGTAAGTTGCCCACCTGGCATCTTGAATGTCTTCCTGTTCTTTTGGAAAGATGGAGATACTGCTCCTATTTTTTACCTGTGGAGAGCTTAAAGCTACTGCTTTTGTCCCAAACAGAGAGTAGGATCTCACTAGATCTGTCAAGGATGAGATGCTTGATGGTATCTTAATCCATACTAGCATTTAGAATCTCTGTCTTTGAAATTGCAAATCTCATCTTATTGCTTTCATTGTGCTTAGGAAACATCTAGTTAAGGTTGAGGGGACAGCGTGATCCTGCTGACTTGTCCATGTTTGGCAAATAATTTGTTATTTCCGGGCCTGTTTCTCCTATCCTCTTCTGTCAGTTACCTCTTCTAATGAGCTTCACCCAGCATATCTTCCAGTAGCAGGGCCTTAGGCCAGAGCCTCCTGCACTTATAATATTCATATGGTTTCCAGTTTTTCTTTTCTTTTTTTTGCCAGCCTGATCTTTCTAAGAATTAATCACACATGACTGAGGAATGAGCTCAGATGTAAAAGTGACACCCAGATTGCTAAATTGAAATATTCGTGAAATAAAAGGACTGCATCTTTATAAATCACAGCAATGCTATCGATTCCCTCTCTTTTGTTCTTGTTACATTTCCAAAATGGACTCATAAATCTGTATAAGGCAAAACAACACAGCGAGGGAACTAATTTGTTTTCTGTTTGCATGGCTTTCCCATTTGGCTGTTCATGTGTTCCCCAATTGGCGAATACATTGTCAAGATGGGCAACTATTGGAAACCAGTATTTCAGTTTTAAGAACATGCATTGATTGCCTAGATATTTCCTATTCATAAGCTTGAAAGCTTATGAATAATGCCCCAACATTGGAAGTCTTTAAGAAGATGTTGGATAGCCATTTGTCTGAAACAGTATAGGATTTCCTGCCTAGGCAGGGGATTGGACTAGAAGACCTCCAAGGCCCCTTCCAACTCTGCTATTGTATTGTATTGAAAGCTTCTTGAAGCTTAAATGCTGAAAAAAATGTGAATTTTATTCATACTTTGATGGACGGAATAATGTTAGAATGCTGTGCTTTATAAAAATACATTTGAAACTATAAGGTTATTTTGCATGTGACAAATTTCTGACACCGAAGGCACTTTCACAGAGAAACTTGAATATCAATCGCTACATTAGACAAATGTGCATGCTTGTCTTTTGCAGACCATACATGCTCTAGAAAGTTGAATGTCATGTAACAAATATGTACAGCGCAAAATGCATGTCTGTGATCACACATGCAGCTGTCAAATGTCGTTGGCTGCTATTTCATAAATGGAAAGCATTTTATTAACTTTTCAAAAGTGATGTGCCCAGTACAGCAATACCAACATTTTTATAATAACCTTGATTGTGAAATTAAATACGATACCCAATCATTCTGTATAATAATGCCCCAGTGAAAAAAAGCATGCACGCAAACATCTCTTTAATCTTAAATGGCCTAATAATTTGAAAGAAAAAGGCAGTTTCATGTTAATGGGCCACAAATTGATTTAGCATGTAGTTAAACTGACAATAGGTAATGCAATCCTGCAAAGGTGACAAAATTAGAAATGATCTATAAGCAAATAGAAAGGAGAGCTTAAAATGTTTTTCAGCAAGCCAAGATTTAATCTGCCAGGCAAAACAACATACATTATGTGTATCAAAGGCAAGTAAGAAAAATCATTTTAGGAAAGGATGTATTATCACAGGGGCTAATTGGTTAAACAGTTATATATTCAAGTATATAAGTATTCAAGATTTTTTTCAGCCATTTATGAGATTTTCTTCATTTTCATATATCAGGAGTTTGGAAAAGCGAAGAAAGTGACAGAGGGGCTATTTTTAGCTGCACAAGACCAGGCCTTAAGAACAAATGCATATACAGCTAAAATTGAGAAGACAACAAAAGACAGCAAAGAAGCTGAAAAAATAGTAGACTACCTTGTTAGCTGCTGGAAGACGATCACATACAGGGACTACAAACAGTAGCAACAACGGTGCATTGGAAAATCTGCAAGAAGTATCACTGTAAGCAAGAAATTAGTGTAAACACAAAATAAAGAAGTAATAAAGTAAAGTAAAGTAATAAATAATGAAAATAAAGTAATAAAGTAATAAAGAATGAAGACGCTAAAGTGCCTGGGACTTTAGAATTTAAACAGACAAGCCCTGCCACATAATGCTCCAGGCTTAATAACTGTTGATTTAAAAAAGACAAAAATGTCTGGACAGCAGACACTGCAATACCTGGAGACAGCAGAAGAGAAAGAACTAGAGAAAATCAGAAAGACCTGAGAATAGAAGTCAAATTACTGGGCCTCAAAAAAGCAAAAATAGTACCAATAGTGATGGGAGTCTTGGATGCAACTCCAAAACATCTGGAACACTGTTGGCATTGGCAAAATCATCATCAGTCAATTGCAAAAGGCAGATTTATTTGTAACAGCTTACATTCTCACAATATCTTTAACACCATTGAAGAACATCTGCCTATCCCAAGTCTTTGGGAAGGGCTCAGTAGATGGATAAAAATGCCAAATCTTGTCTAAACATCTGACTGAGTGACGAGCCTTGATAATAGTTTCATTGAATGAGTGTTGCTTTATTTATTTTTAAAAAAAGCAAAATAATTGTTCTTTTTGTGTAACTTTTTTTTCACTGAAATTATCTGAAGTTACAGACAGATACATCTTATTTATTCTGGCTCCATATCATGAAAGTGTCTCTGGTGTAACTGGATTATCCTGTAATGGTTTGATTCAGAGAGAATTCTTCCAAAGGGCAGAAAGGTCCTTTGCACATATTATTCTGACTCCCTTATAATTCTGTGACCTAATTACATCCACTAAAGGGAACGGCTGGTCTCACCTTTCTGGGAAATAATGTTATAAAGCCAGAAACCTCCGTGGTTATTCATATGGACTGAATTATATGTCTGGGATTGAAAACATTTGTTTTAAACTTCCCGTTACAAGGGGAAATGGTAGCTTGCCACATTATCACCTGTCCAAAATGAGTGGAGTAATGATTTGTAAGCTACGTTCTTGTGTAAAAGATTCAAAAGTGCAGTGATAGCAACCTATCAGCTTCTTTTAAAAGGCAGCAGAATCCACAGCAAGTTTTGCAGAGCCCTTAAATTAATGCATGTATTATGGCATCAATCAGAGTTACACAAGTGAGAACCCAGGGCATGTGTCTCCCTGAAGCCTTGTCTGTGGAAATTTGCCCAATTGTGGATTTTAATGACGCTAGAGGGAAAATACTAATTACATGGGCACTAATTATATCAGTTATTATAGCTAAGATTTTAGTTAATTTCTACTAAGTAAAAAAAAAAACCCTGAGAATATAGTGTTAAAGTATTAGCAATAGGAGACTTATATACCGCTTCACAGTACTTTGCAACCCTTCCTAAGCAGTTCAAAGAGTCAGCATACTGCCCCCAACAATCTGGGTCCTCATTTTACCAACCTGGGAAGGATGGAAGGCTGAGTCAACCTTGAGCTGGTGAGAATTGAACTGCCAAACTGCTGGCGGCTGGCAGTCAGCAAAAGTAGCCTGCAGTACTGCATTCTAACCACTGCACTATCAAAGCTCATAGACCCGTGATGGCGAACCTATGGCACGCGTGCCACAAGTGGCACGCGGAGCCATTTTTCAGGGCACGCGAGGCGCTGCCCTGTCAGCTGGCCAGCGCGCATGTGTGCACTGGCCAGCTGAGTTCACCTTTTTAAAAGCTATTTTTCGCCTTCCCCAGGCTCCAGAGGCTTTATAGGAGCCTGGGGAGGGTGAAAAGAGCCTCCCCCCCGGAGGCTTCAGGGACCATCCGAAGGCTCCGGAAGATCCCTGAAGCCTTCGGAGCGCTTAAAACGACCCTCCGAGCAACCCAAAAGTCACTTCCGGTTTGCTCGGAGAGTGGTTTTAAGTGCTCCGAAGGCGTCAGGGAAGCCTCCGGACGGTCCCTGAAGCCTTCGGAGCACTTAAAACGACCCTCCGAGTAACCCGGAAGTCACTTCCGCTTTGCTTGGAGGGTGGTTTTAAGCGCTCCGAAGGGAAGCCTCCGGACAGTCCCTGAAGCCTTCGGAACGCTTAAAACGACCCTCCGAGCAACCCGGAAGTCACTTGGAGCCTCTGGAACCTGGGGAGGGCGAAAAAAGCATGTAAAAATGGGGGCGCGCGTTGTGCACGCATGCGCACTGGGGGATCGCGCATTTCCTTATGGGTGCTGCACACCCACACACGACCCCCCCTGCGCTCCCCCCACTTGTGGCACGTCAGCCAAAAAAGGTTCGCCATCGCTGTCATAGACTAAAACCAGGATATTGTGGGTTCAAGTCCCACCTTATGCACAGAGCCAGCTGAGTGACCTAAAGCTGTTCAGTTTCTTTCAGTTCTAGAAGTAGGCAATAGCAAAGCACTTCTGAAAAGCCTTGCCAAGAAAACGTCAGGGACTTGTCCAGACAGTCTCTGAGAATTGGATACAACTAAACAGAAGGGGAAAAAAAAGAAAGAAATCCTAAATCCTAAAATTGCCTTCACCTTATTTGCAGACCAGCTTATTTTGGGTAGAATGGCTTTGACATTATCATCTAAAGAACAATCATAGTCCGTTATAACGCAGAAAAATAATTGTGCCGTTGCTAATTTTGAGGTGCCACAGTTTCCTCTTTTTTTTCTTTCAAATTATATACTTATATGGGTCTTAATACACTGGTCTAAAATACATTCACTGTCTCCGCTTTAAAGGCAAAAAAGCCCTTTATCATGTGTATATAGCACTTTTTAAAAATTGTCTTAGGCTATTTATAAAAAAAATATTCTATCAACAATAAATTAAAATAAACCATTTAAAAATATTCTATGCTCAATACTTTTAAATAAAACAATTTAAAAAACATTTTACTCCCTAAAGCAGCTACATCTTTTCCTAAGCTCATATGGCTGCCCTCCTTAGCTGCACAAGGATCCTTAAAGAGATATGCTTGGTTTAAGAAACTGTAGACCTGCAGCACTCGAGCACACAAGCACACACACACAAACACACACAAGGTCTCCTAAGCATCTTTTGTCTTTGACCCTGAAGCTTCAAGGACCACATTGAAATGAATCCGATCATCGAGATCTCTTTGCTTCATCCAGTCTAAAAAGCTACGCACAAGCATTTCTTCTAAAATGAGAAATCCAGAAGTTCTGCACTCAGGCAGACAAACTTTCTGGATCGAAACAGCTGCTACCAGTATAAGACACATGAAATTCTGCAAAATATTATACAACGCTAAAGTGAAATCTACTGCAATATTAACAATCCCTTTAGGCTGAAGGACATTGGCATGCGAATCCAATTTGAAGACATTATATATCTTCTATGTTTCAATGCACATCTAATCTAGCTTAGTATAACCACAGGACAGAATACAGCTAATGCAGTATATCATCAATCAGCATGGAGGCATATCTGCAAGTAGTTCCACTGTAAAGCATATCACTCATCCATTTTTTTTTCTCATCTTGTCCGGAGGAGACTGTTGTTCTATTGCAGGGGTGTCCAAACTTGGCAACTTTAAGACTTGTGGACTTAAAGCAGAGCTGGCTGGGGAATTCTGGGAGTTGAAGTCCACAAGTCTTAAAGTTGCCAAGTTTGGACACCCCTGTTCTATTGTGTTACATCTGAGCTCGGGCATATGCAAAATTTGAAAAGTTCGTTTGTTGTACTTGCCTGCTCATTTCAATAGGCAAATATTAGAAGTGATGATAATGTATAACCACTGCCCCCCCCCCATTAATCATATTCTCATATTATTGGCCACACTGTAATCCCTTGTAAGTCTCCCAGACCACTTGATTAGGGGTGTCCTTTTGGAAAGTCCAATGTTATGAAGTTAGTACCATGTTTCCCCGAAAATACTACCCATCTTGAAAATAAGTCCTAGCCTGATTTTTTGGGATGGGCTTAATATTTGCCCTACCCCCCGTGAAAGGGGTAGGCATGGCTAGAACAAGAGGCAGCCTGGGGTGGGTTCCAGCAGTCACTACTGCCAGTTTGCTTATGGATGTGCCATGCACATACAATTGATGCACACTGGGCACGTATGCACAGTGCAATAAAAGTTGCTCTGCACATGCGCAGAAGCAAAAAACAAAATGACAACCGGTTTGGGTGTGTGGCAGGCCTGGGTTGCTGCCGGTTCCAGTGATCCAGGCCACCAAACCACTACTTGTTTGGCCAAACCACTAACACCACTGTAGACAGCCCTTCCCTTCCCCAGTCACTTCATGGCTGCTTGGCTGCTTGGCTCCTTAACCATGGTCTGCGGATCAGCTGATCCGGGAGTTCTGTCTCTCTGGGTACCTGGAGATGTTTCCAGTGCAATCCTGCTGGGCCCAGCCCTGCTCACGGTGCCAGGCAACCTTGCCACCCAAGGCCCCTCTTCCACAGCTCACCTTGTGGCTCTGGAGCAGTGGCGACCACGGTAGTATAATTTGTGATGTCTCACTCCTAAGCCTGAAGTTTCCTTCAAACCTTGGCTCTGTTCAGCAGACATTATTTTGTTTCAGGAGACTCAGTAGCCTAATTTCATACAGGTCAGCAGCCAATGCAACATGCAGCAAACATTCTTTTTTTATCAGAAAGGCAAAGGAACCGAGCATATTCGCATAATCGGAAATATTTCAATGACCTCTCATACAGGGAAAATGAAAACGAACCCTGTCATTGTGCTATAAATGAGAGTTACGGCCTGCTTGGTGTATTGTACTGTGTTTCACTTAATCAAAATACGTGAACTGAACTGAATTTTATTGTTCAACCTCAGGGAATGTTCTGTTAAATGGAATACAGCCATGGGAGGTGACACTGTGTCCTGCTTACTGATGGAAAAGGCATTCCCTCTGCATCTTGCATATTAGAAATATATTTATATTCTTCATTTCAGGGCAACTTATGCATTCAACCCAGGCAGTGGTGTCAGCTCCTTGATATTCTAAGCTGCTGAAGGGATTAATCATCCCTTTTGACAAAGAGAGCGCAAACAGTGGAAGAATGCGAACAAATATGAACAAATACTGGTAACAACTACCCTTTGATTTTTAGTTTGTGGCTGTAAAGAATGAGGTCAAATTCAGATGTAATCCTGACCTGGCCACGGTCCCTGGTAGGAAGCTGACTGCTCTGAATTAGGACTAAGGAGACCCAGCTGCAAATTTCTGATCCTCCACTAGACAGCAGCCAAGAGAATTCCATTCAGATTTTTGCAGCCCAAATCTGCTAGCTCTTCCTGACGGATGATTGACATTAAAGAGGGATATTCTGTTTTAGGAATGCTCTGAATACATTAACTGGAGAATCTCAGGAGAGCTGACCACGAATGATTTTTACCTACTTAGTCTGGAGTGCATAACAATTTGACTTCACCTTGGTTGTCAGCTCTGGCCCTTCTTAGTCACCTGTCACGGTAATCGGATAAGTGGTGTCCCCCTGCCATGGTGGCACTTCTCCTTTAGAATCCATTATCTACGGGGGCACCAAAAAACATATGAAGAGTCCTAAAGATCTTTTAAGGAGTTAAGACTGACTGTTTCTTTTAAAGAGTGATTGATTTAAATGCATGTTTTTCTGTTGTTTTGCTTTTATTAGTTAGTAGTTGACTAATTTAAATTATATTAACTGATGTTTTAGGAATGTTGTAAGATGCCTTGAGAGGATTATCTCACTTTATAAACCAAGGGTGGTTTCTGGCTGGCTTTACTGCCGGTTTGCTCGTGTGCGAATTGCTTTGCACATGAGCAGAACTCAAAAACAAGATGGCGACAGTGGAGACCGGGGAACCGGTTCGGGGGTGTGGCAGGCCTGGGTCACTGCTGGTTCCAGTGACCCAGGCTATCATACCACTACCGGTTCAGCCGAACCGATCCGAACCAGTATGAACTCACCTCTGTTATAAATGTTTATTGACTTCTTTAGACACACAAATGTGGTGTAGAAAATGTGGGAGACACAGATTTCTGCAGACATTGCTTTCCCAAGGTTGCTGTAAGCGGCTTGTTTCTCATATTAAAACTGTCTAGAAATGAAGCCAGCTCAATCGTGGATGTTTGAAGTCTTTCCTTCACCAACGCCTCCTGATACTTTCACCAATATCCCTCCCTAGGTTAGTGAATTTTTTTTTTAAGCATCTAGTTTTACCAGTCTTCTTGCCTAAGGAAGAAACCAGCAAAACAGAATTACAGGAAAATGGAAAACAGAATTAACTAAAATTCTGCCAAAGGGGAACTGACTCATTGATCCACCATTCCCATTTCATATTTAGCGGGTGTGCAGAGACATGCCAACAAGGACTCTCACTTTGATGCAGATTCCCAGTGCTGGATTTTTTTCCTCAGTTTTATCCTACTTATTTGCTAAAGAAATTAAATTTACCATGACTGGTAATCTGCTAAGCATGCTTGCACATCCTATTCCTCTGTGACATTTTTTTCAGAGTTATGGTAGAAGCATATTAGTTCCATCATCAGCAACTGAGCTCTCCTGTCCAGTTTCAAAGATGAGAATGTCATTGCTCACTGAAATATACAATAGCTTGTCAGAAGCAAGGAAAATGCAATGTAACCTCTATATCTGCTTAGCCAAGCACTTCTCCCTCATTAAAATTTGGATTCTAAGCACACCTTCTACTTTGCTTAACCTACATAGGTAGACAAGCACAGACAATAAAGCTCCTCTGATAGATGCCTTCTTAAAACCTTATCCTTCGGGATAATCGAGGCTTATTCTGGCAAAACAACTAGGTGGCTGCCCAACAGATGGGAATGAATCTGGAAATGACACAGATTATGTGTCAATTTCAAAAGGTTTCTACTAGGTGACTAAATAATCTTAAACTCCATGATATGTGAGGTCCTTCAGCGCCATCCCAGTTGAATTGCCGCATCTCTGTTTAGGCTTTCTGGAGTGGGATTCTACTGTTGGAAAGAGAAATTGCTATAGGCCAGAAGATAGGCGTAAGATACAGAAGGATCTTGACAAACGTGAACATTGGGCGCTATCTAACAAAATGAAATTCAATGGTGAAAAGAGTAAGGTTCTACATTTAGGCAAGAAAAACAAAATGCACTGATTGTCAGGGCTGTAGTTATGTTTCTTTTAGGATCTTTGGTCTGCCACACTTTCTATTATTTTCCTACGCTGTTTCATTAGTGTAGTAGTTGGGAGGGGGGGGATAGAAAGGAGTAGAGTTGTGGAATGTATTGTTGTCATTCTTTCTAGAAGCTCAAGGTCATCTTTTGTCTCTGCACTTCGACACCTGACCGGAAGCAGAGGGGTGTAGATGCCAGCGTGGAAGATGAAGATTGGACCATGTGATGGATAATGGGTGTGGGGATAAGATCATGAACTTTCAACTGGGTGGAATCCCAGGAAGCAAATCAGATTTGGGATTTCATAGCACAATGCCAACATGTCTGTCTTATTAAATTGGAGTTTTAAGGATAACTCTGCCTTGGACTTTGATTTAATTCTGCATGATATTTGGAACGCTGACACTGGTACAATATATGTGGTACCTTGCTCAATAGTAGTAACTGTGAGAGGGATCTTGGAGTCCTAGTGGACAACCATTTAAATATGAGCCAGCAGTGTGCAGCAGCTGCCAAAAAAGCCAACACAGTTCTAGGCTGCATAAACAGAGGGATAGAATCAAGATCACATGAACTGTTAATACCACTTTATAATGCCTTGATAAGGCCACACTTGGAATACTGCATCCAGTTTCGGTCGCCACAATATAAAAAAGATGTTGAGACTCTAGAAAGAATGCAGAGAAGAGCAACAAAGATGATTAGGGGACTGAAGGCTAAAATGTATGAAGAACGGTTGTAGGAACTGGATTTGTCTAGTTTAATGAAAAGAAGGACTAGGGGAGATATGATAGCAGTGTTTCAATATCTCAGGGGTTGCCACAAAGAAGAGGGAGTCAAACTATTCTCCAAAGCACCTGAGGGTAGGATAAGAAGCAATGGGTGGAAACTAATTAAGGAGAGAAGCAACTTAGAACTGAGGAGAAATTTCCTGACAGTTAGAACAATTAATCAATGGAGCAACTTGCCTCCAGAAGTTGTGAATGCCCCAACACTGGAAGTTTTTAAGAAGATGTTGGATATCCATTTGTCGTAAGTGATGTAGGATTTCCTGCCTAAGCAGGGGTTGGACTAGAAGACCTTCAAAGTCCCTTCCAACTCTGTTGTTCTATAGGCTGATGTACAACATGAGGAAATTACTAACAATAGGTAATTCCCCCTTTGGGGTTAATGTCCTTTCTCTGATCTTAGAGGGGAATATTCGTGAATTTTATAGTCTAAATCAGTGGATAATTATGTTCCAATCCATGCGTTAGCTCAGGAAGTGTGAATTGAACCAATTCAGATTAAAATTCCTGAATGTGAACTGCCACTTGCATCTCAAGCTAAGCAACAACTAAAGAAAGTTGGTTCAAACCTACAAGGCTTTGACTAAAGGGCAAATATTTGTTCCTTCACAGCAGCTTTGTTCATTCCACACTCACAATAATAAACATTTCAGAATCCATAGACTGTGACCTACTCAACATTTCACATTATGTGATAAAGCTTTGGCGTTAGGAAGAATTAAATAGAGGATGTGATTGGCAAACATATTTAACCCTGCCCAACCTTTTCCACTTAATAGTGGTCCTGGCAGCATTAAAAGCAGATCTCAGGAGCATTAAAATGATATATTAAAAGCTTTGGAGAATTCATAACGGTAAAGAGATGATTGCTTCCCCCTTTTCCGTCGAAACATTGCCCATTAGGAAATACGACAACGTGTGATCAAAGTAAATGAGAGTAAAATATTGCCTTTTCTTTTTTCTTATTTTAATCTGAGGTAAAATGTATGTCTCCCTGATTCTTGAAAAGTATCACTTGGAACTTTTAATTATTCCATTGATGATTTTGGACTATAATACACCAATCCATATATTTCTATATAACTATGTGGGCAAGGGTGGGATTCTACCGGTTTAACAACTGGTTCGGTTCGCTTGTGCCTGCCCCTGATGAGCTCTGTGTACACAGGCAATTTACAGAGAAATCACCTTCTGCATTACTGCTGGGGAGGAAAACAGTTGCTCCGTGGCAATCCACTCCACCCCACCTATCAGCTGGGCTTCAGAAAAGGGAATATAGATGATTTTAGCGCAGGTGAAAGCAGGCAGGCCCAGCTGAAGATCAGAGCGAACCAGTTCGCTCCCAGCTGATAGTCTGAGTTACCTGAACCGGTCCGAACATATTTATATTTTTATATTTTATTAAATTTATAGACCGCCCCCTCTCCCCAAAGGGACTCGGGGCAGTGTACAGACCACAAATAAAACAATATACAAAACTTAAATATTTATAAATACCCATTAAAACAAATTAAATGGTAGGCTGTACAGTATAATTAAAAATTAAAACAACCTAAAAAATCTATCCCTAAAAATTTAAAATACAGGCTGGAGGGACACAAAAACTACAGTTAGGCCAAGCCAGCTAAGTTGAACAGGTGGGTCTTAAGTTTCTTACGGAAGAAGCGGAGGTCCATAGTCGTTCTAATGTCAGGGGGAAGGTCATTCCAGAGGGTCGGGCCAATCACAGAGAAGGCCCTACTCCTGGGCGTCGCCTGCTGGCACTGCCTAGTGGACGGCACCCGGAGGAGTCCCTCCCTGTGAGAGCGAATTGGCCGCAAGAATTTATGGGGCAGGATGCGATCTCGCAGGTATCTAGGTCCTGTGCCATGGAGCGCTTTAAAGATGATAGTCAACACCTTGAAACGCACCCGAAAAGCCACAGGTAGCCAGTGCAGCCCGCGCAGGAGAGGTGTTACATGGGAGTATCTGGTACCTCCCATAATTGCCCACGCGCCCGCGTTCTGGACCAACTGCAGCCTTCGGGTGCATCTCAAGGGAAGCCCCATGTAGAGAGCATTGCAATAGTCCAGTCGGGATGTCACTAGTGCATGGGTGACTGTGTGCAGGGCACTCCGGTCAAATAGGGGGCGCAATTGGCGCACCAAGCGAACCTGGTGGAACACCCCCCTTGCCACGGCCGTCACATGGTCATCCATTGACAGCCGGGAATCCAGGAGGACGCCCAAATTGCGCGCCCGCTCCATGGGGGTCAGCTGTTCGCCCCCGATGGCCAGTGATGTAACCCACTGCTTGAACCGCAGCGCCGGTAACCACAGCCACTCCGTCTTGGAGGGGTTGAGTTTGAGTCTGTTACTGCCCATCCAGACCCGTACGGCCTCCAGGCACCGGGACATCATTTCGACGGCCTCGTTGGGGTGGTTCAGGGTAGATATGTACAGCTGAGTATCGTCAGCGTACAGATGGTACTCGACCCCAAAACCACGAATGATCTCACCCAGCGGCTTCATATATGTGTTGAACAGGAGAGGCGAGAGGACCGACCCCTGCGGCACCCCACAAGTGAGCGGCCTCAGGGTCGACCTCTGCCCCCCCGTCAGCACACATTGCGCTCGGCCAGAGAGGTAGGAGGAGAACCACTGCAAAACGGTACCCCTCACCCCCAACCCCTCCAGATGGCACAATAGGATACCATGGTCGATGGTATCAAAAGCAGCCGAGAGATCTAATAGGACCAGGATGGAGGAGCAACCCCCATCTCTGGCCCTCCAGAGATCATCCACCAACGTGACCAAAGCCGTCTCCGTGCTGTGGCCGGGCCGGAAACCGGACTGGCGCGGGTCCAGATAATCAATTTCATCCAAGTGGCGTGGGAACTGTTGTGCCACCACACTCTCTACAACCTTCGCCAAAAAGCAAAGGTTGGAGACAGGACGGTAGTTAGCTAATATAGCTGGATCCTGGGAAGGCTTCTTGAGTAGGGGCCTCACCACCGCCTCTTTTAAGACGGCTGGCAAGAACCCCTCTCTCAAGGAAGCGTTGGCTAACTCCTGGAGCCAGCCTCGTGTGACCTCCCAGGATGCCAGTACAAGCAGGAGGGACACGGGTCCAGTAAACATGTGGTGGCTCGCAGTCGACCACGCAACTTGTCCATATCTTCGGCAGTAACAGAGTCAAACTCCTCCCAAGATGGTCCCTCAAGACTCGCCTCTGGCGTTCCTCCTAGACCACTGCAGGGGACCCACTCGCTGCGGATCTGAGCGATTTTGTCCTGCAGATATTCCCCAAATTCCTCTGCTCTACCCTGCAAGGGGGCTTCCCGTGGCCTCTGTAAAAGGAGGGAGCGGGTCACCTGGAACAGGGCGGCAGGGCGGTTGTCTGCGGACGCAATAAGAGCGGCACAATATCAACGCTTGGCCACTCTTAATGCCACAAGGTAGGTCCGTAAATAGGCTCTTACCTGTGTTCGGTCAGATTCAGAGCGTGAAGATCTCCATCTGCTCTCTAGGCATCTCTTGTGGTGCTTCATCACCCTCAGCTCCTCGGTAAACCAAGGGGCCTGGGTGGATCGCTGCTGCAGGAGAGGCTGCAAAGGCGCAACCCGGTCTAAGGCCCCGGCAGCCACACTGTTCCATGCGGCCACCAGGTCCTCCATCCGGGAGCGGGTCAGGACTACAGGAAGTGGCCCAAGCTCCGTCAGGAACCTATCAGGTTCCATCAGGCACCTGGGGCGGAACCATCTAGGACATTCCGGTTCCGCCTCCCCGCGATGGGGGGTAGCGCCCAGGAAGTCGAGCCGGAGAAGTGAGTGATCTGACCATGACAGGGGTGTAATAGCTAATTCCCCTACTCCCAGATCACTCCTCCACTGGTCAGAGACAAAAATAAGGTCCAGGGTGTGGCCTCCCTTGTGTGTGGGGCCCTGAATTATTTGGGTCAGGTCCATGGCTGTCATGGAAGCCATGAACTCCCAAGCCACCAGTAGACTCCCACTCCTGGATGTAGAGATCGGCTGCATTCTTATATGCACCCCGCTTAAAAAGAAAAAAAAATCTGCATAATTCTTTTCAAATGTGCAGAATACAAAAAGAGGTCAATGGAGTACTAAAATAAATTCTGGTTTAAATTGTTACGAGCAAGAGATACATTTGCTTTCCAACCTCAGTTATGGATGGAGCTGATTCAGTTTACCTTGAATTACAAAGTAAAAATAAAGGGTCGTTGCATGTTAGTTTCCATGTTGTCCCGTCCCCGCTGCAAATATTCCTACAATAATGCAGGTAACCCTCGATTTACAACAGTTCATTGAGTGATCATTTAAAGTTATAGCAGCACGGAAAAAAAATGACCAATGACTGTTTTTCACACTTATGATTTTTGCACCATCAGATGCTTGGCAACACTCATATTTATCACCATTGCCATGTCCCGGTGTTATGTGATCACTGTTTGTGACCTTCTGACAAGAAATGTCAATGAATAAACCAGATTCACTTAACCACTGTGTTATTAACTGAAGAACTGCGGTGATTGTGGCAAAAAAAAGTCATTTAACAAAGTGGTTTTGAGCAAACCATGTCAGGGTTCCAACAGATGCTCTAATTAAATCAGGAACTTCAAGCCAAGTTTCAAAAGAAATCCAGTCATTTATTAGTAGCAATATGTCATCACGCCGCCTAGTGAAGCCAGCTCTGACCCCACGTAATTTACAGGCCAATTATGACCCTCTCCCCAGGGTGTGCCATAAATCACATTCTCCAATGGAGCACTTTGGTGGGCTATAGAGATCACACCCCTCCAGCTGTTGCAGGTAACCTAGGATACAGCATTGAGAAAGGTATGCACGGAATGTGCTTGCTCTTTCAGTGTTACCCCCCTCTTGCCTATGGCAACTCAAGAGCAAGCCGGGGATGCTTTGCGAGTTGACAACTGACTTAAGAAATGTCTCGCTTAGTAATAAAAATATTGGGCTCTGTATATGGTTGTAAATTGAGGAATATTGATATGTGTGATTAAGTTCCAAATCATAACTACTACCTTATGCTTCTTTCAGGAAACTGAACTGAAGAGTCAAATCTGAGTTTTTGTTATTGATAGCATAATAGACATACCGTATTTTTTGGAGTATAAGATGCATCTTTTTCCCTCAAAAAAGAGGCTGAAAATCTGTGTGCGTCTAAAACACTGAATACAGCATTTTATTTCCTCCCAAAACCCCACCCCCTTCCCCAAAATGGCTGTGCATAGCCTTTAGGAGGCTTTTAGAATGCTCCTGGGGGCTGGGGAGGGCAGAAATGAATGCAAAAGAGGCCATTTTTTGCTCAATTTTGCCCCCCAACCCCGCAGAAGCATTCTATAAACCTCCTAAAGGCTATGCATACCCCTTTTTTATGACAAAAAATGGGCTCATTTTTGCAAAGAATGGGCCTTTTTTTGCAACAAAAAGGGGCATTTTTGCTTGTTTTGGGGGATCCCCACCCTCCAGGAGTACTCTACAAGCCTCCTAAAGGCTATGCATGCCCTTTTTTTGAGAAAAAAAACAGGCCCAAAACGGGCCTTTTTTGGGAGGTCTGCAGAGTGCAAAAACTTTTTTTTTAATTTGCCCCTTCAAAATCTTGGTGCATCTTATACTCCGGTGCATTTTATACTCCAAAAAATACGGTAGCTCTTTGTTTAAAGTAGGGAAAGTGGAAAAATGGAACAAATGCTTATGTGGCTATTACCACCCTACCAAGAATCACAATAGAGCATAGGAGTCATTGTGTGGTTTGGCATATGGCAGGTGATCTCATAATTTGTTGTAGATGGTAGTCAGTCTAAGTTCTGCTTCGGAATATGCATAGATCAGCTGTAACTATGCCTGCCTGACATTTGAAAACCTCCCTGATTTAAAATCTAAAGAATAGTAAGGGGAGTTACGATCATTAGTTCTTCTACTTGTCTGTCAAAATTGGAAGTACACACTTTAGCGTGGGCTAACTCTTTATTAAACCATCTGCGCTATCCTTGTAGTCCTATTTTCTCTGGAAGAAAAATACAGATTCCAACAACAAACACTTTTATTTTCTAGAACCAACATTTATAATGTTTCTGTGTCAATTTCTGTTAATATAAGCCGTGTCTGTGCACCCTGCCTCATCCTTTTTCTGTGTGTAGAATACAAGTGGCATTAGTTTCCTATTGGAAATATATCATTTATTCATAACATATGTTCATTTTGCTTTTAGCTCACTTTGCATTTTACATTTCCTTCTGACCAAAATGAATCTTGTACTATATTCCAGCTCTGCAAATATGTTGGTGGGAAGGGAAATTCACCTTAGCGCCTGGGGACTGATATGGTTATATCTATAAAAACTTTAACACTAATGGTAGGCAAAACAGGAACAAGAGTCATATTTATTTCACAAATAAATGAAGGTCCCATCCTTTTAAAAAGAATTGATGATAGATGCTGAAATCCAACAAGTATATATATGGGATGCTTTTTTAAAACTAGGTTATATATTTCATATACAAGTCCTGAGTTTTCAAGGCGGTATTATAAAATCCATGCACGTCTGGTTTATTGTCTTTTCTTTTTGTACTACTGTCATTTTATTAGCAGCCACTAAAATTTTCCTTTTACTGATTCTATAGATTTGACTTGATTGATAGGAGAGTACATTATTTCCACCACAGCCCAAAGCATAATTTTTAAAACTCTCATTGTATTATTTTTAAATATACTTTTTTCTTATAAAGAGACAGGATTTGTGTGGATAGATTATATTGTATCAAAGAAAAGGGGAAAATAATGATTCTAAATTAGGCTGACTTTCCAATAACAATAATTCCAACGAAAGAATGATTTTATTTGCTGGCATAAGCAACAGACATAAGTTAGAGGTCCTTGGTGCTCTCTGAGCTTGGTTGTTGTCTGGCAGATATTTCATTACCCATCAGCATGGATGATGTTACCTAGTTGGGTAATGAAATGTCTGCAAGAAAACAATCAAGCTCAGAGCACACCAAAGACCCCAGTTAACTTTGTGTGAGCTACAATTATTTTCTTCTATTGATAAGACATAAGTTAACATTACAAATGTTGATGTGATGTAGAGAGATAGGAGGAGGGGCTACTACCAAGTCAACATCAGATAAAGAAGGACTGAGTCCAGAGCAGAAATGTAACATGAGTAAAAGTCTCACACAAGCCCTATCCAATTCTCTCCAAGTTAAAAGAACAGTGAGGGGAATCACACCCAGACATGCAAGATTCTGTTACTATAGATTTACACTAAAAAAGTACTTTCTTAAATGACGTTGGATTCCTGGTCTGATTTACCTTGAAGACTTGACACATGGAAATTGAGAGACATATTTTTTAAAATGCTCAGTCTCCGTGGAACGCTTATTATCTTTCTCTAATCTTACAAAGGTAAAGATTACATAAGGGATGCAGTGGCTCAGTGGCTAAGATGCTGAGCTTGTCGATCAGAAAGGTTGGCAGTTCAGCGGTTCGAATCCCTAGCACTGCGTAATGGAGGGAGTTTCCGTTACTTGTCCCAGCTTCTGCCAACCTAGCAGTTTGAAAGCACGTAAAAAATGCAAGTAGAAAAACAGGGGCCAACTTTGGTGGGAAGGTAACAGCGTTCTGTGAGCCTTCGGCATTTAGTCATGCCGGCCACATGACCACGGAGATGTCTTCAGACAGCGCTGGCTCTTTGGCTTTGAAATGCAGATGAGCAGTGGGGATGAGCACTAGTCAGGAATGACTAGTATGTATGTGCAAGGGGAAACTTTACCTTTAATCTTACAAACCATTTGCTAATAATTGCTGTTGGAATTTGCCTGTTGTGGTAAGACATTACATGTGACTTTATCTATAAACTTTTCTTTTACCATGTATGCATTTCAAACTTATCTGTACATTTCTAACTGACAGCTTCAACAACTATCTTGTTTACTGAAAAGGTCAACAGGAATTAAAACTTTGGGGTAGTTCCCACATCTAATGGAAACTACTAGAGTTTTGCTATTGTCTGAAAAGGTGCTTTGCTTTAATACCGACCTGATTTGTAAACTTTGCCCCTTCACCTCCAACAGCAGAATGCTTGCATTACTTTGCTTTGCCTGTTCTAATTGCCTCTTTCAGCAATTTGAATTATTGGAAGACACAGTGGTTGGCATTGCCTATAGAAGTTTCAAGGTAAGCTAAAGTGCTTCACTAGAGGGAGCCTACCTCTTTATGAAGTAAAGCTTTGCATATATTATGATATATTGCAGTCTAGGATCTGGTTAGAAAAAGATAACTTTGGGTCCAATTTCTGCAAAGAAAACACGTCTAACTCAATTGGTCAGCCTTCTCTTTGCCTCGGTGGTTTGATGGGAAGTTTTCCTGAATTCAGAATGTGTCTGCTTTTCTTCTTAATACAAGTTTAGGATCTCCAAATCAAGGTAAGGTAAAGGTAATGGTTCCCCCGCGCATGCAAGCTAGTCATTTCCGGCTCTAGGGGCAGTGCTCATCTCCATTTCTAAGCTGAAGAGCAGCACTGTCTGAAGACTTCTCCGTTGTCATGTGGCCAGTATGACTAAATGCCGAGGATGCACGGAGCGCTGTTACCGTCCCACCAAAGTGGTCCCCATTTTTCTACTTGCATTTTTTTACGTGCTTTCAAACTTCTAGATTGGCAGAAGCTGGGATAAGTAATGGGGATTTGAACTGCTGAATTGCCAACCTCCTCATCAATAAGCTCAGTGTCTTAGCCACTGAGCCACTGTGTCCCTTCCAAATCAAGGTAGTGATCCCTTTATTGGAGTATGACTTTGTTTTGTAGAAGCAGAGAGGTCTATTGCATCCTTATCAAATGACTCAATATTATTTCATCATCAGTGTTTTTACTTCATTTTACAATTCTACACAGCCTATTTCAGCAGCAATACATCTCTGACTGCACAGTTGTGCATACTAGAATTGGTGAACTTCCTTAGAGATCTGTTTAAACAGAATTTGATCTGTCCTGCCACGACAGAGCAGTGAGGCAAAGCTAGGTCTTCGGCAAGTAACAAAATTCATAAAAGACAATTAAGAGTAACTACCGTCCAATCTGAAAGTCATAATCCATGGGACTTTATTTGGTTTTTAAGAGATGGGACCTAAGAGGCTTTAGTGTGAGGGTGATCCACCATCAAGAAATCTACAGATAAGGTTGAAATTTCAGAGCATAGAAACTCCCTGTGAGTCAAACCTCTACTTATACCTGAAATAGCTGAACAGGTCTATGTTGGCTAGTTAAATCATAATCAGCACCTCTTAATATCTGCAGATATTATCTCCCAACCATGCATTTATTTGCTAGCCAACTTGCTGGGTTTCAAAACCATAGTGTCCTATTGGAGTTAATCCAGCAGTACTTACACTATATTGCTAAAAGTATTCACTCACCCATCCAAATAATCAGAAGCAGTTCTGAGCAAATACTTTTGGCAATATAGTGTATTTAGATTCTTTGGAATATATTATCCAGGATCAGACCCAGGCTCTGTGCTAGATTTTAGATTGGGATGTCCAGCCTTGACAACTTTAGTTCTTATGATTTCAATTCCCAAAATTCCCCAACAAGCCATTCTGGTTGGGGAATTCTGGCAGTTGAAGTCTACAGGGCTTAGAGTCAGACACCCCTGCTTTAGACCCTAAGAAGAGTGGTATTCCACTACCTCAGTTTTATACTGTGTATTGTCTTGGGAACTAAGCAGGGTTAGGCCTGCTTGTTATTTTAATGGTAGATCACCAATTGTCATTTCACCAACAGAAGAAGATAATGGTAAATGGCTTTCATGTTGCTTCTGAGGGAAGTTAGCACCTACCCCTCTACTAGTAAAAATGAAATGTTTTTGGAAATATTAAAAGGATAAAATATTTCCCCTCAGAAGAGAAGGAGAAACTCAGAGAAGCAGAAATTCAGACCCCTCCCCTTTGTTAATGGGCCATAAAGGCCTGAGCCAGTCTATTCTACATAACAAAAATCTACCCCATTTCAGTGCTCTTCATTGCACCACCCACCATGTTTCAACCAAACTTAGCACACAGACAACCTACAGAGCTAGCTATGACCTCTGACAGCAACCAATCAGGATATTCTTCCTGGAAGTTCAAAGCCCAGAGAAGGCATAAAACCCAGGGACTCTCAGCATCTCTTCCCTTTTCACCCAGGAACGCCAAAGCATGTGATGCATGATGGGATTCAAATAATTTAACAACCGGTTCTCTGCCCTAATCATTTCTTCCAACAACCAGTTCATCAAACTGCTCAGAAAGTTAATAACCGGTTTTCCCGAAGTGGTGCGAACTGGCTGAATCCCACCACTGCATATGATCCTGTCCACCATTAAACCAACTTTCCAAACAGCCTCCATGTTTCCAGTTTGTTTTTCCCCACTTGGAATTGAACCCATATGGACATTTCTTCCAACACTTCCAAGAAACTAAACCTAAATGTGTCAGTGGAGGTTGACCTGAAATAGAATATATATTACTTTTTTTAATCCATGAAAACCTTTAGTAAATCCCAAAGCAGAAAACAAATGCAAGGAGGAAACAGGGGACATTTCACCCCCAAATGTACCGCTATGTATTAATAACAGGCTTCCCAAAATGGATAAAAGGGCGGAGAGACAAGAGATAAATCGCAGAAGATTCATTGTTACATACTGGATACTTGGCAAGACATTAATTTGTCCACTTCCGAAGAAATTCTAATCATCTGGCAACTCAACAAATAAATCTGGCAATCCCCTAATACAGAGTAATAGAGAAGTAGATGTGTAAGTATCCTAGTTAAATCCCATCCAGCAGTGTCCAACATACCTTTATCAAACTGCATGCAGTATAAAATCCCATGTACGAAGTAGGTGGTCTGCTTCTTTGCGTTTAAAAATAAGTGTCAGAAGTGGTTCCCCGCCCCCCAGCAAATAACACAAAGAGAAAGAGAAGCTTAAACTCTCTCTTACCTGGTTTTTTCCCCCTTTAAGTCCATTTCCAGTGGCATTTTCTCCTATAGCCTATCTGGTGGCAAGATCAAATGAACTTCTGGATTTTACAAAATAAATAGTTAATTACCTAGGAGAAAAAATTAACCAACAAAAAATGATGGAGGCAAAAGAATTATATTCTTGCCTGCTATCCATTTGCTTATTCACCTCCCTGTTTTCCAAATAGATGTAAACTATAGAATTTTATTGATCAGAATTTCCTTATTATTATTGGTAACCTGGAACATGGTCTCTAAACTAAATTAATACTTGCTGATGTTTTTTTCTACCATTATTATCAAACCAGAGAATGCATGGCAAAATCAGTTGGAAGAAGGAGAGGGAAAGAGATGACAACGCAAATTCCTGAGAACAAATATCTTGGACCTCACAGAAATTGATGATGTGTCCTAGAAACCCTAGAAAATTATAAGATATTATGTGACACTGATTAAAAATGATTTTCTCTCAAATTGTTCTTCCATCAACAGCCAAGCAATGAGTCACATCCAAAGTCAAACTCTCACTCTTTGGCAATTTAAGCTTTGTACTCTTGGATGAGATCCAGCTATGCTAACCTCTGAAATAGAGGGGAAAAAACATTGCTAATTTGACAATGGAAGTAAAAACTAAGCTTCAAACACCATATGGAATAAGCCACTTTTCTGAATGCATGACCGAATAAGATATTATGGAAGCATTGCTTTATAGAGTCAAATAAATCCAGTAAAGGACTGATTGAGCCATTAGAAATCAGAACATCTTTCTTAGATGGGGCAGAAGGAGGTGTGTGTGTGTGTGTGTGTGTGTGTGTGTGTGTGTGTAAAAGGAGTAAAATAGCTAAATTATATTTATCACAAAATGAGATTTAATCTATTGTCTTCCTTTCATTGGAAAAGCGATCAACACTAGCAGAAATTGGAGTATCAAAGTGAATAGAGAACATATTTTTCAGCCCATGGGAAATGTCTTATACTGTATTAGATTGCTTTGCTAATATATATATATATATACAGTATTATGTATTTATGTGTTTGGTAGAAAAGGAGAGATAATTTTATATGAATTCAGAGGTGTTTGGGTTTTTTTAGATGCTAATGTTCTGTAAATAGATTTCTATGAATTTTTCTTTAAAGACACAAAGAAAGTAAGAATCCCATTGTATAACATTGTGTCATCTGGCATAATTTTGTCAAAATGGACAATTCCAACAATCACCACTAATTCATACTTAGAATTATATTCCAGGATTGCATCCCATGTGACTTTATTACAAAGCGGGGCAGATCTGAGATCCAATTAGATCCATGTTTTTGCTGCTGCTTTTTTGCTGTTTTCTGAATTCCCTCAAGTCTGATCAATAGTGACAATATTCTCCTTACTTTCAAATGCCCTAAGCAGGGCTGTGGTTGTGTTACCTGGAGAATGTTTTGTGAGGCAGAAATTGGATCACAGAATACTCCAATACTTTAAATGGAATATATTTCTCTATAGATGAAATGGCAAGGTTACAAAATGGCTACAAGGAAGAAATGAACAAAAAACGGGAAGCAATACATCAAGACAAATGCTGGGGGTGGGGGAATATTTATAGTTCTACACTGGTTATTTTTAGTTAATGACTGATAATTCTTCATGACATCATCCAATTGAAATACAATAAAATGTTGTTTGTGCACAGTAGTGATGGAATGAGTCTAGAACAGTGTTTGTTCTAGACTCATTCCATCAATATCAACATGACAGCTGGGGAATTCTGGGAGTTGATGTCCACACACCTTAAAGTCACTATAAACTGCTGGAAAACATCCTCTCAGATAAATTTTGCTATAATAGAACTGTGCAAAAATCTGAATTCAAGGATGACAGATGATTTGAGGAGAGGCATCAGATCACACCTGTTGATAGCTCCTTAACGGAATTTGAATTAAGAAGGTACCAACCCGTGTGCGCATTCCCTCACAAACTTTAAGTTACATTTCCCTCATCAAATCTAGATCATGGCCTTCTTTAAACACAGAACAATTACATTTTGAAAGAGCAAGAAACATCCTACGTAAGCTAAATTTGAAAATCAAGCCACCCTAGTCCCATCAGGCACCATAAAATCTCTTTTAAATTCCACCCAAAGTTTGAATAACACTCTCAAAAGTGGGGAGAACCACCAAGCAAAGATTTTTGCTATGCTAAAAGTTCCTACACAATCATGACTCGATTTGTTATCACTCATCTCAGTCTATCTCATAATAGGCTGGTTGTGAAGATGAAATGATGGGAAATATTTGAATGTACAGAAAAGGAATATAAATGTAATGGAGCAAAATTCAAATTTCACAGGACTCTTTGGATAAGCTTTGAGGACACACCGCTGCTGGCTCTGACCCTAACATGCTCTCCAGAGAATGAAAAACACCCTCTCAAATTTGTGATGTAAAGCACTGCCTCCAGTGCTAATAGATAAATGCCAAGAGATATTTCAACATTAGACTGAGTGATGTCATTTCCTCAGGCAATCAATTTGGGTTCTCGGGAAAAAGGTACATTTTAAAGCTCTATTTAATGCAGAATGGTGACTGCTTTACTCCCAAGGAGAAGAGATAGTGCTGAGTTGGATTTCCTACTTTGGATGAGGTTGGGTGGCCTTTGAAACTTTGCACCTTGACTTGGGGAGAGAAGCAGAGAAGAAAGGGACAGCACTTACTCCCCTGTCCCAGATAGCAAATAGCTAGAACTCTAGTAGAAAAGCCACAAACAATTCAGTCCTTACAATGGCTGTTTCACAATAAGCAAATTATGGCTGTTTCAAAAAGTTCCCTTCGCCCAGGGGTGGATAATTCATTTTCCCAAAGGGTCACATGAGAAACTGGAACTATGAAGGTGCTTAGGCATGCACAGTCATATATACTTGAGCAGTGGTGGCACAGTGGTTGGAATGTAGCACTGTAGGCTACTTCTGCTGACTGCCGAATGCCAGCAGTTTGGCAGTTCGATTCTCACCAGGCTCAATGTTGACTGAGCCTTCCATTCTTCCAAGGTCAATAAAATGAGGGCTCTGATTGTTGGGGGCAATATGGTGACTGTGTAAATTGCTTAGAAAGGATTATGAAGCACTGTGAAGCGGCATATAAGTCTAAGTGCTATTGCTACATAAATTGGAAAAAAAGAGCAGTCAAAGAGCAACCCACAAGGGCCTGACAGGGACAGCCAAAGTTGTGGCACAAGAGCTGTAAAATACCCAGGTCTGCCTTCATCTATATCAGCGGTCCCCAACCTTTTTGGTGCCAGGGATGGGTTTCGTGGAAGACAATTTTTCCATGGACCAAGGGGAATGTTTTTACATGCAGCCTAAATCCCGCATATAGGAAAATGGTGTTTTGCTCACTCACACATGGCTCATCTCCAGCTGCGTGGCCCAGTTCCTAAGAAACCACAGTCCAGGACCAGTTTGTGGCCTGGAGTTTAGGGACCCCTGATCTATATGACATGATTTGTTTTGTAACCTCTTTTCCCTCCTGATGATTTTGCTTTTTTGTGGTAGTTTTGATGTTGATGAGGGGGAAAAAAAACCCTCTCCTGTTGTTTGGAGTTGTTGTTGTTGTTGTTGTTGTTGTTGTTGTTGTTGTTGTTAAGCACACATTGGCTGACAAACCCAATGTGTTTGTAATGTAAATCGATAGCCATCGCCAGAGAGTTTTTATGAATGCAGCAGTGGCTATTATTTTCAGTTTGCCCCGCTGACTCTTTCGTCACAGGGATAATACCAGGAGCCACATATTGATAATAGCTTTTTAAAAAGCAGGTTTTTGTAGGACTAGCTGCCAGGAGACGATGACATTTTTGCAGAACCCATTTATAATACAGCATCCCATTTTACAACTGAAGGGAAACAAAAGTAGCTTCTATTTATAGGGTTATGTGAAAGGAGAGAGAAACAAAGAACCTACGCTGGCATTGGTCAAGTGAGCAAGTCAGGAACCGTAGTGTTGAGAGATAGGAATTGCTCTACAAGAGTCATTACTTCTATTTATTGAATAGCCTACTAGTTATAAAAGCAAAAAAAAATCAATATGAATGGCCAGAACATACATTCAGAATGATCTGAATACTTCTTATTAATGAAACAGTATCCCCTGTTTCTTTTCAACGAAAGGATTGTTTTTCTGTTCTAGTCCCAAAGGTGCTTTTTCAAGAGGCAACTGGACTTTCTGGTTTTTCTTTGAAGATGTTTCATTTCTCATCCAAGAAGCTTCTTCAGCTCTCCTGACGACATTTTGCTTCTCATCCAAGAAGCTTCTTCAGCTCTCCTGACGACATTTTGCTTCTCATCCAAGAAGCTTCTTCAGCTCTCCTAAAGAAGCTTCTTGGATGAGAAACAAAACATCTTCAAAGAAAAAAACATAAAGTCCAGAAAAAACACCTTTGGGATAACCGTGACCTGGATGACTGAGAATTTCAATAGACATTTAGCAATGCACTTTGGGATGAACTCCCTTCGAATGGTGAGTGAATAGGAACAGATTTCCAGAAAAATTGGAGAAGAACTGAAGCAACTTCTTGGATGAAAAGCGTACCGTCTTTTTTAAAAAAACCAAGGAAGTCCTGTTGCCTCTTGAAAAAGCACCCCAGGGACAACCATGGCCTGGATGACAGAATCTCTATAGATATTTTCTGTTCTAGCAATTTCTAAGTTGGTCCTTTTAGAAGCAATCCTTTGATGTATATCAAAAATATTCTCAGAGTTAATCATTTGATGTGCACAAAGTATTAGGTTTGACTCTCTTTTTCAAAATTGAATCTGGATCGGTCTTCCAAGCTTTTGGACTCATGCTGGAAAGAGGGAACTTCTCTCTACTGGAATACGTGCTTTGGACTATTCTCTGAGTTGCAGTGACGTGCGGTGAGGGTTATGGCTGGGGAGGCTGGTGACGTCATCAGGAAGGCGGGGAATGGGACCACGTGTGCAGCACATGTGGTCCCATTCTCCACCTTCCTGAGTGAACATTAAGAGGACCGTGGAGTGCACTGATCCGCGTAGCATTGCTTCCTCCACCGGCGCCAGTCCCTTCCCCCCCCACTCCTTCAAGGTCTCCCACCAACCCAAAGCCCGATCCCCAGCTCCCTCGGGCAAGGCTTGAGCGGGGTGAATGGGAAAGCAACGTAAGGGGCTGCGCTTTCACCCCACTCAAGCTTTGCCGCCTGCAGCCACCGCCCGCCCTCGCTGCCCCTTTCGTTGCTTTCCCGCCCACCTCTAAGGCGCGCCAAAGCCTCCTTCATTCCCCCCAGCGCACGCCCTTTTTATTTCCCACGATACCACCCCCATTTTGGGAAAGCTTTCCCCATTGCCTGGGGGGGTGAGGGGGCCGGCTCCTCTCCCCCCACTCCCTCCATCCCTGCCTCTCTCCTCAGCCCCAAAGCTCCATCCGCGCGACTCACTTCCAAGGCGGTGGCTGGAGAGGCGCGCAAGAACGGCGAGCGGTTTCCCACCAAAGCAGCGTTTTGCGTGCAACAAGGAAAAGTCCGCTTTGTCGCCCCGAGCTCTTGTTTGCGCTTCCGCCCCTTTTTCTTCACTCCATCCCGCTCCGGCTCTGGAAGGGCCGGCGAGGTTGGCTCCAGCCGAGAGCAACAGGAAGGAGAGGAGGGGGTAGCTGTGGGCTACCTTTCGCCCCTGCTGTGCGCACCTCGCTCTTGTCGGAGTCTTGGCTGCCCGCAGCTTCCATTGAGAACCGCAACTCCGCCCGCCTCGCCAAACCAATTTCGAAATCATTCTTTATTCCAAATGCGCACGAAAAGCTGGAAAAGACAGCTGGGTAGATGCGTGTTTGCGTTCCAGCTACCTAGTGCTCTTTTCCACCAATCGCGGACGCTTTTTGTGCGCATTTGGAATAAAGAATGATTTCAAAATTGGTTTTGTGACCCTCTCTGCAGTCCCTCACTCTCGCCAGCGAAGGAAGGAGGGATACACTCACTCTCTCTTTCTCTCACACACACACGAATGGCAAATCGAGCAGCCGCTGTTGGGAGCCCGTCACATACATTCGGGCAATGGGGGGGCCAGACTAGAGGGACTGCAGAGAGGGTCGCCCCGAGTCTAGGGCAGTGAGTCATTCGATGGGAAAGTTCCCTCTTCCTCCGCCCAGCCCTCCTTTGCTTAGGCTTCTTTGTCAAGAAGCGGCTTTTGGGGCTAATGGGAGAGGAGAGTGAAGAGAGAGAGAGAGTGAATGGGAGAGAGAGAGAGAGAGAGAGAGAGAGAGTGAATCCCGTCACATACATTCGGGCAATGGGGGGGGCTTTCTTGCACGCCTTCAGAAAGCTTCTGAAGGTATGCAAGAAAGCCCCCCCCCCATTGCCCAAATGTATGTGATGGGCTCCCAGCAGCAGCTACTCGGATTTGCCATTTTTGTGTTTGTGTGTGTGTGTGTGTGTGTGTGAGAGAGAGAGAGAGAGAGAGAGAGAGTGAATCCCGTCACATACGTTCGGGCAATGGGGGAGGGGCTTTCTTGCATGCCTTCAGAAGCTTTCTGAAGGCGTGCAAGAAAGCCCCCCCCCATTGCCCGAACGTATGTGACGGGATTCTCTCTCTCTCTCTCTCTCTCTCTCTCTCTCTCTCTCCCTCCCTCTCCCTCTCCCTCTCCCATTAGCCCCAAAAGCCACTTCTTGACAAAGAAGCCTAAGCAAAGGAGGGCTGGGCGGAGGAAGAGGGAACTTTCCCATTGAATGACTCACTGCCCTAGACTCGAGGCGACCCTCTCTGCAGTCCCTCTAGTCTGGCCAGACGAGAGGGACTGCAGAGAGGGTCTCCGCAGTCTAGAGCAGCGAGTCATTCGATGGGAAAGTTCCCTCTTCCTCCGCCCAGCCCTCCTTTGCTTAGGCTTCTTTGTCAAGAAGCGGCTTTTGGGGCTAATGGGAGAGGAGAGTGAAGAGAGAGAGAGAGTGAATGGGAGAGAGAGAGAGAGAGAGAGAGAGAGAGAGAGAGAGAGAGAGAGAGAATCCCGTCACATACATTCGGGCAATGGGGGGGGCTTTCTTGCACGCCTTCAGAAAGCTTCTGAAGGTATGCAAGAAAGCCCCCCCCCCATTGCCCAAATGTATGTGATGGGCTCCCAGCAGCAGCTACTCGGATTTGCCATTTTTGTGTTTGTGTGTGTGTGTGTGTGTGTGTGAGAGAGAGAGAGAGAGAGAGAGAGAGTGAATCCCGTCACATATGTTCGGGCAATAGGGGGGGGGCTTTCTTGCATGCCTTCAGAAACGACTGAACGGAGAAGCGAAGAGGCAGGAGAGACGAAGCGGGAGCCAAGCCGGGTTATTCCTTCCAAGAGGCAACTTTCCCATTGAACGACTCGCTGTCCTAGACTCGAGGAGACCCTCTCTGCAGTCCCTCTCGTCTGGCCGGGATGCTTTTTTGAGCCTTTTTTTAACAGTTAAGCAGAGTCATCAGCAGCTAGCTCAGTCTCGCCTCAGCTGTCGCCTGAGAGGCTGAGCGCGCTAAAACCTCACAGCAAGCTCTCATATGTTTTTTTTTTCATGATGAGAGGTGAGGCTGTGCCTCACTTGCCTCACCTGACTGCACGTCACTGCTGAGTTGTACTTATGTGGTGCCTTCCTATTGACTGATTGGTAGAAATGATTGAAGCCTGGGAAACAGGCACCTTGTCAGTTAACAGGAGTGCTGCTTTACCACCAGCTTATCAAGTACTTAGGAGCCAAGGACTTGGCAACACAAGGAAATAACAGCCAATCACCCAGCCATCAGCACACCAATCAGCCAATAGGAAGGCATCAAATAATTACGATTGACAAAATAGCCCAAAGCACGTATTCCAGCAGAGAGAAATCCCTTGAAGTTGGGCTCCAGTATGAGTTCGAAAGCTTGGAAGAATAAACCTCTGGTCCTGGTGACCAACCCTGATTTGATCTAGCAACATCATCCTGGGACACATGTTTGCCTTCATTCATGATTCTGTTTCATTTGGAAATCCATCTCAGTATATCATTAAAATGTTAGACTAAGAATCAAATTCAAACTCTTATCAAAGCATACAATCTATTGGAGTTCCTTAGCATAGTAAGAAATTCATAATTGAGGGAGTGATATGCTTATACCCGAACCCCTTGTTGTATCATCGCAGGAACTCCATATCTTTTCCTTGGATCTTGTGAGTTTATTACACTGGCAAGCTCTCTCCAATACACCTTTTTCAGCATTGGATCTGAAGTGCTATCCATTCCTATAGACAATCTGCATCCAGGACCAGTTTAAAAAATTTGGAAATTGAACACAACATCAGGTTTGGAGGGACATCAACCCAGATTAATATGGCTGATGAATTCCTGCAAAAATGAGATGTTAAACTGAAATTAGAGTGGAATACTCACAGATACTGAACTAGAATTAAAGAAGCGTCTAGAAGGAATTTTTGCATGAAGTCTCCTAGCGCTAAAAATCCTGCCTAGGAGAATGATCTCATTTTTTGTTTGTGGTTTATTTATTTATAATTGTTTGCATGATGACTCCATCCAAGACCTGGAATGGCTCACAGCACCATAAGCTATAAAATAACCAAATATAAAATAATAAAAATAACAATAGTCTCACAACATAAATATCACAATAAAACATACAATGGTGTTGTGACCCAGCAGGATCCGTTGCAGCTGCTGAGCAACTCAGATAGCGACAAACCCTATGAGTCGGCTATGGAGGAGGTGCAGGACCCTGGGGCAGGATTCAGATGCAGAGCAGGGACCAGAGAGGTTGGTTGGCCACCAGGAGGCGCCTGAGGCATGGAGCAATGGGGAGGATCGGAGGGAGTTTGTCCCTGACGTAAGATTAAGAAGGGTGGAGAAGTGAAGGCAACAGCTGCTCCGGAGACAAGCTCCTAAGAGATAATCAAGTTCAGGTGGTTGTGGCGTGGCCCCTCCCAAGAGCATATATAAGAAGGAACTTTGGGAGGAGGCTTTTCGCAGGACACAACCGTTCATAGTAATCCGACACATCTCTTTGTCTGATCTGCCTTGTGTTTCTGTTTGTAACAAGCTGGAGAAGCTCTTGTCTGTATCTGTTGGAGTCTGGGTTGCTGCCAACATCTTGTCTGTAAACCGTGTTTGGACTTTCAGCCAACAAGATTATAGTATTGTCAATAAAGTGTGCAGACAGCTAAGCCTGTGTCCACGTTCATTACAAGACGGAGGGGGGTCAGAACACAATGGTACCTTGGTACTCAACTGCTTTGAAACTCATCACATTCAATACATTCAATGTTATTCAATGCATTCTGATGCAAAAATTTTGTCTTGGTACTCATTGTTCATTTGGTACTCAACACACAAGCTAGAACTTGTCAGTGTTGGCTGCCTTGTGACTCACTACATTATTCCTTATATCAAAAAATTGTTTGGTACTCATCATTTTTGGTATTCATCGTGCCTCCCGGAACTAATTAATAATGAGTACTGAGGTTCCACTGTATCTCAGTTGTCAGTCCACCATATAACCAATTAAGAGCGCCCGAGAGGGTCAGGACCAACAATCTAGATCCTCATTTTACTGACCTTGGAAAGATGAATCAACCTTGAGCCTTGTGAGATTTCAACTGCCTAATTGCAGGCAGCTGGCAGTCAGCAGAAGTAGCCTGCAGTATTGCACTCTAACCACTGCGCCACCATGGCTCTTAGTAGTGAGCTTCCTTTTTTTCCCCATGCCCTCACATGTCCTTAGCTACTTAAAGAACTTTCATTTTCAGCTATCCGGTACAATTCCCTATTTTACAATCTCTTTAAACTGGTCTTGTGTACCTTAGTGAATTTCTAAGAGCATAAAAATTCATTTGGATTGGATACAGAAGAGGAAAAGAGTAGAATGAAAACCTTAAAGGAAGTAGGAGTTCAGCTGCGATGAAATCAGTGGGAAGCACATGATCAAGTTTCCTGCTTTTAGATCCAAGTAATCTGAAATCATGGTTACTTAGAAGAACAGGATGAAAAATCAATTTATTTCATCCATTGCCTGATAAATGATGAAGTCATCCAGAGTCCCTTGAGATAGCGGGGACATGTACATTTAATATAAATAAAACATGTTTAAAGCACACTTATAAACCACATACATGCATATATATCAGATATTTATTTTCACTTAAAACTAAATTTTATATAATTTGAAGGAAAAAAAAGAAATATGTCTTTCTTAACATTTCCTACACCCGTGAGCCCTATCTTACAAAAGATATTAGACCTTACAAAGAACTTTCAGCCCATAACGTCTCCGTCATTCACAAGGTCCCTCTTTCCAAACGTCTGCACAAAGAGATGATTTTGTTTATTCCTATCTTGTACAGTCATATTGTGCTTCCTCTTTATTAATTCAGCACCAGCCTAACAAATTAATAAGTGTTCCGTTCTGACCTGTAAAATTGTTTCATGAGAAGCAGCTTAAATTTCCCTGCATTAAGGCATATCTTCGCAAGAAACTCCATGAGATCCGTGATCAAATTTCAAAGAGGTGGGTCTAATCACAGATGAAACTAATCTCTTAATAACAGAAGGAAATAGCAGCCAGCCCACTGGTTGAAAATCCAAAGAACATGCCATGTTATCAGGAGATTTCTCAGAGCAGAATAGGGTGGTTTTTTTTAAAGCATTTACATAAATTATACAAAATAGGGAGGCTTATGATGCCTTGCAGTGCTTCCCAGCTGAAATAACTGCACAAAAACCCAGCCTGTCAGTTTGGTATATTTGCATTTCAGATTAGCAAGCCAAGTCTGTGTATTCCACTTTGAGTGGTCAAGTACTGACAGCTTAGGACATCAATATGTTGTCGGGGGATTTTTACATCCATTATACCTGAACTGCATTGTACATTGATTTATGTCTATCACCAGGATTTATAACTACAGGCAGAGAACTACAAACAATTTAGCTTCAAATTTAAATCTCTGGGTAGTCACTTTTAGAGTATCAAAGCTGCTGTTTCTGCTTTAAAGGACTCCACCAAGCTATTTGTAATAGTATCATTTTCTTTCTTTCTCTTCCTTCCTTTCTTTCTTTCTTTCTTTCTTTCTTTCTTTCTTTCTTTCTTTCTTTCTTTCTTTCTTTCTTCTTTCTTTCTTGCTTTCTTTCTTGTTTTCTTGCTTTCTCTCTTTCCCTCCCTCCCTCCCTCCTTCTCCTCTTTTCTTATCCAACTGCAAGTGTTTACCTTTACACTTCGGTGGAGCAAATATTTTTCTAAAACATTAATTCAAGAGTATGCATTTCAACAGGCAAAATCAAGTTCCTCATAAAGTAACAATGATCAAAGCATTAAAAAAATGTAAATTTGAAGGAAAATAACAATGAATCTACCATTCCTGCAAATTGTCCAACTGTTCCTTTGGTTTATGAGTCCTGCTGATCATAACTAGGTGAGTCTGATTTAGAACTTGCTTCATAGATAATTTAAAACAAGACTTGCATTTAGTGATAACATCACTAATGTATAAAATGAGACAGAGCTGATTATAACTGGTTCGCCCCTTGATTTATTTGTTAAAGTTGTCTCCCTCTTTACTTCAGAACCTCAAGGTAGCTTAGGGTTCTCCCTCCATTTTATTCCCCCAACAATTATTTTGTTGAATGACTAGCACAATCATTCAGTAAATTTCTATTTTATAGACATCTACATTTACTTCTATTTATTTTCTATTTCTATTGAAATTTACTGAGGGTAAATTTGAACTTGGATTTGTCCAATCCTAGCCCATTATCATACCTATTATACACACTCGCTCTGACTACATTATTCAACTTTATCTGAATGAATATTTCCAACCTGGGTCACGACTGGCCCTCTGAACACTAATCAACTCCTGTCGTCATGAAACCAATATCATTGCATAATGGACAATCTCTACCAATCATAGGAAGAAATGAAAGCACCAGCTGTTGTAATATGCCTACTCTGAAAGATGAATTGGTCAAAAGGGATCAATTCAATTGTCTTCAGACCATATTTGCTCCAAAGGATCTGCTGAAAAAATCAGAATGCACAATATACTTATTGAAGTAACCAATTTAAATAACCTAATAGCTACTAATGATTTCCTTGCCCTTGTCAACTTGAATTGATGAGGTCATGTGAAAGGGAAGACCTAGAAGATGCTTCAAAACCTGCTATATTACCAACTATTTTTCTGGAGGATGTTGGTCTGAAATTTGTACGTGTCTGCATATTTGTCAATTGCAGGAGTACTCTCGTCACAGGAGACCATTGCATTTGTTATTGTCAAAAAGCTGAGAAGTCATTTGTGTTTCTCACAGCAGTCATATGGACGTCATGACCATTGTCAGTATCATCATGGGTTCATGGTTATGAGGTGGGGTGTTTTTTTGCTTTATACCACAGTTATAGAAGTTGTTCAATCAAATGTCTAAGACCCCAACTCAAATTTCCCCCCTCTTTATTAAGACTGATTTAACTGCTAATTTATAACTGAGAAGCCATCTCTCCCCAATGGTAAAAGTCCAAGTTGTGCCAGTGGAAGAGACTTGCTAGAGATCCCATCTTCTAAGGTCAAGGAGAAAAGCAAGGGTGGGCTGCTACAGAGTGCCCGGGTTCAGGAGAACATGTAGCTAACATTATGGCCAGAAAAATCTCACCCCTGACTGGCCCCGCCCAGTCCACCCAGCCTCTCCCAGCCCAGCCCAGCCCTCCCAGAAGTTTTCCTGCAGCCCATTTTGGATGCAAAGTAAGTGCAAGGGCCACGTGGAGGCTCAGGGAGGGGAAAAAATGGGCCTCCTGGAAGTTCCAGAAGTGTGCCCATTTCCAGCCTCCAGAAGCCTCCATAGCCCAGGGGAGGCAGTTTTTGCCCTCCCAGAGGCTCAAGGAAAGCCTCAGGAGCCCGGGGAAGGCAAAAATGCCCCCCACTGGGGTACAGGAGGCCGACTAGGTCACACCCACCATGGCTATGCCCATACAGCAACCAGGCAGAGGACCCGTTGCTGAAATTTTGAACCCCATCCCTGGAGAAAGCCTTTTCTGGTGTGGCTCCATCCCTGTGGAACACCCTACAATCCAAGGTGAGAACTGTCCCCTCCCATTTGGCCTTCCAGAAGGGCACTAAGTCCTGGCTTTGCCAGTTGCCCTGGAGCCTCAAAGGGAGTACTCATCACTGGAAATGGCTGGTGGAGTAAGAAGACCTCATCCTCATGCCATCTGTCGCTTAGCTCTTTCAGTTTTGGTTTTAGTACAGTTTCTGATAATATTTTAATCTGAGTGCTTTTCAGGCTTGAATATTTTAATTATTTTTATTTGTTTTATAACATGTAAGCAGCCCAGAATCACCTTGCATAAAATAAATAAATAATTCAACTCTGCCATCAGAAATGTTGAACTGAACCCCTCATCTTTGAAGTTTCTTTGACTTTAGATGATAGCTTAACTTTGAAATAAAGTTTGAGTTAACGCTCTGGATGTCCATGGAATATCAAGTCTCCACCCCCTATGATATAATTCTACTGGAAATAAAACAGGTGATTCTCAGCATAGACTTACAAAAGGACCTAAGCTTTACATTACAAGGATTCAATTTAGGCATGCTAAGGATATCATTTGTATTCGCTAAATATCTGACCATTTTACACCCCAAATACAGAAGAGTGTTTACTTTAGCTAGACCTGATATCTTACCTTCGTATCTTCTGGAAACGAAATTCAGCAGATCATCTACAGAAGATAGTTCAGGCCAACTTTCTTTGGAGGAAATCCAGTCAATAGCCCTTCATTGAAATTGGCATAAAGGTATGATTAAGCTAAGGTGACCAGATTTTAACATTGGTAAAGCGGGACACCATTGATGGTGGGGGGGGGGCTCTTGATTAAAAATTTGGTCTGTATCCTTACACCCCTAACCCTTTAGGTAAAAAACCCCCAGGGGTCTTCAAACCTGACAGCTTTAAGACTTGTGGACTTCAACTCCCAGAATTCCTCCTCCAGTCATGTTGGCTCAGGAACTCTGGCATTGAAGAGTGCAAGTCTTAAAGCTGTCAAGTTACAAGACCCTTGCACCCCTAACCTTTTAGGGAAAAAAACCCCAGGGGTCTTCAAACCTGACAGCTTTAAGACTTGTGGACTTCAACTCCCAGAATTCCTCCTCCAGTCATGTTGGCTCAGGAACTCTGGCATTGAAGAGTACAAGTCTTAAAGCTGTCAAGTTACAAGATCCTTGCACCCCTAACCCTTAAGGGAAAAAAAAACCACGGGTCTTCAAACCTGACAGCTTTAAGACTTGTGGACTTCAACTCCCAGAATTCCTCCTCCAGTCATGTTGCGGCGACATCATCTGCGTGGATCTGCTCCATCTTCGGTTATTTTCACCAGGGGCAGGGCTGCCACTGAAGATGCCGATGAGCCCCCGCCGCCACCAGAATAACTGCTGCCGCCGCCGCCTCCTCCTACTCCTCCAATAGCACCACCACATTTGCTGCCCAGTGCTGCGGCTGAGGTGAAGCTGCTAAAGCTCCCGCTGGCGCCTCTGCCCGTGTCAGTGGTGGTGGCGCCACCCCCTCTGCTCAGAGCACCTGAGCTGGGCCCCGTGTTACCCCTGCCTCCTCCTCCTCTGCCGCCATGCTTTTGAGAAGCCATGAGGCATTTTTTTCCTGCTCCCGCCCCCTCCGCCCCCTTCCTACTGGCTACCACGGCCTCATGGCTCCTCAAAAGCATGGCGGAGGAGGAGGGGGCAGGGGTAGCGTGGGGCCCAGCTCAGGTGCTCCGAGCAGAGGGGGAGGCGCTGCTGCCATGGGCAGGGCCGCCAGCAGGAGCTTTGGCGGCTTCACCTCAGCCGCAGCGCCGGGCAGCAAATGTGGCGGTGCTGTTGGAGGAGGAGGAGGAGGAGGAGGAGGAGGAGGAGGAGGAGGAGGCAGTTATTCTAGTGGTGGCAGGGGCTTTGGGGGTTCACTTTAGCCGCAGCACCAGGCGCAAGCGGCTAGGACTGGCTGCCCACAAAGGACCTCCCCAGGCTTGCTTTGCTGAACACGGGGCGACTGACAATAGTTTGAGTGGGCGCTGCTGGTGCAAACTACCCTCAGTCGCCTCACGCTCATCAAAACAAGTCCGGGGAGGCCAGTTCTAGCCGCCTGCAAAGGACCTCCCCAGCTTCCGGAGCCTGTGACAGTAGAAATCACTGCGCGGCAGTTGCAAACTGCTGCATGGCGTTTTCTTGCCACATGCATGGCCGCGCACCTTACCAAAAATTGGGACTTTTTTAAAACACCGCGGGATGTGGGACAAATTATTAAAAATCGGGACTGTCCCACCAAAAGCGGGACATTGGTCACCTTAGATTAAGCCTTTTTTAAAAAACCAAATACAGCAACCTAAGTGCTGATCTTGCACTTCCCCTCCTAATCAGGGGTTGGCTGCTGGGGGTTCACATGGGTTCAAGAGAACGTCTAGCTAAGATTCTGTGCAGTTTGGAGAATCTCCAAATCTCACTCCTGGCTTGCCACGCCAACACCACCCCTCCCCTCCCAGGAGTCCCCAAGTGTCCTGTTTTGGATGCAGGTAAGTGCAAAGCACGTGAGGCTCAGGGAGGGCAAAAAACAGGCCTACAGGAAGTAGGGTCCGTTTCCGGCCTCCAGAGGGCTTCCGGAGTCTGGGGAGGCCATTTTCACCCTCCCGGAGGCTCAATGAAAGTCTCCAGAGCCCGGGGAAGGCAAAAATGTCCTCTCCGCCATGGTGCAGAAGCCAACATGTACACGCCCATCCAGCAACCACGCAGAGAATCCCTTGCTAAAATTTTTGAAGCCCACCCCTGCCTCCTATCATACATTTCAGAATTGACCTTGAAGAAAGTTGCTAAATTTTGTTTGGTTGCCACTATTATTTGTCATGAGATAGCTGAGTCTTCCCTGTTTAGGACACCATTTTAAAAGTGCCATGTTATAATTTTGCAGCATTAAGAAACAGTCAAGTATAGCAATTTGCATTATTTTAACCCAACTGCTCTGAGTAAGCCAGCTGTTCTTTAAGGATATAGAGATGTACACAGTTCAAAAATGATGAGCCAGAACATGCTTTGGACACTGTACAAGTGCAAATGCATGGCATTATTCATTAAAGCACATCATTTTTTCCAGACCTGCTCAGAAACATGAAAAAAGATGGACTGGTTTAATGAATACCAGAGAGGTGTTATCCTCTGCAAGTTTTGAAGGAACTTACTTCTAATCATGTTCAAGCCATGCACAGGCCTAATGAATATAACTTCCCTGAAGGTATCCTATTCCACCTATTGAGGAATTCACATAAATTCAAAGATCTTTGCAAAAAGCATTAGTCCTTCCATTACCATAGGGAAATAGTCTATCTGTCCTGGTGGATATAAAGGCAACTGTTGGTCAATAAATCATCCAAACTGCTAAAGACCAAGGAGAAGACCCTTTACGTGTAGTTATATTCTTGGATTGCTCACAGAGGAACGTTTGACACATTGGATTTCAACAAATGTTATGGTCCTGATAAATGCATGGAAATCTAGAGTTTTCCTTTGTTGGGAGGGAATGATTAATTGTCCTGGGCAGATAACTAATTTTTATTTTGGAATGTGCCTCTCGGAGAGAATCATAACTTTCATCAACAAGAAAGGCATTTGCTGAGGTTCAGCAAAGGGGACCAGAGGACTTGGAAACATTCAAGCAAAATGCAGAGAGCAGCTCACAATAGAGCTGGTACCATTTATTTGTACTGCACCCAGCAATTGACATGTTAAATTATTTGGGACGGCCAAGCACAGCTCAGTCTTGGAGGAAAACTATCTGATAACCTGGACGGAAGCAATCAGAACTAATTCAAGCACAGTGGCAGATCCCTGCCATAGAAGTGGGGATAGAGGGGGAATGTATTTAGCCAAAGCGCCTTGAGTTTTTCTCACCTTTTGGGGAATATATTAGGGGGGGAGGGTCCTGTGGGTTGTTTCACTCTGAAAGTTGGTGGAAGATGACCCTGAGAACGCTGGCTTATCTAAGTTCTCAGGAAGGTCATTATGACATCTCCACACCTGTGGATTGGCTGAATCCACATCAGACTGGAGGGGGGGATTTCTAATGCCTTATGTCTAACTTTAGGGAATGCAGAGAATGCTTTTGTTCTGCTATCACTTCTACTCAATAAAAGGTCCCTTTTGAAATTCTTCATTTCAAGAGTGTTACTTTCTTGAGTAGGGAGGAGAGGCAGGACCTTACACACATTGTTTTTCACACAAAAGTAAACTCTACAATTGGCACGTTTTTCACATCCATTAATCCACTTGGAGGATATATTTTCACAGCGGAATGTTCCTTGCATCCAGACATGATCACAACTGATCATGTGGAAAGATTTGGCCCTAATGGGCATCAGGTGAGACATGTATGCTATCTAGGAAACTAAGCTAACCATTAGCATGCTAATGCTCCTTATCTTGTGCTTGCCATTTCTACCTGAACATCTCTCCTTTGAGCCATGATAAAGGAGAAAAAGCATCTTCTCTTCTCTACAGCTCACCACCTTGACAGAGACAAGGGAAATCTACGGGTGCTTGACCATCCTTAGAATAGCAAGATAGTCCTCCAGGATTGGTCAGGCATCCATGAATTGTATAGTCACTTACAAACCTAGGAATCTTCCTATACAGGAAATCCTAAGGTGATGAGTTTGAAACAAAAAGTGTACATACAGAAGATCTGGTTTCTATACCAAATACACTGCTTTATTCTGTGCACTGGCTGTTTCTAGCTGCATTGTTTCAAAAGGTCCATGTGTTCCATTGCACCACAATTGGATTTATAGTCTCTGTCTTGCGACTAATATTTTAACTTTATTTTCCGAAGAGATAGTGATTATATGCTGCCGCTATTGACTGCAATGGGAAGTTTGGAGACTGGATAAAAGAACTATTTAATATTGGCATTTCCTGATGATGTTCTGTCCATGTAACTCAGGTTAGTTTTTCTGAGGGCAAAGTTGATTAGGTAATGTCATCAAGCCAGCATATATCTATGATAATATTGGTTATTTTGTTAAAAAAAGGGGTAAAGTTTAAAAAAAAACAGTTTCTCTTGAGAACATTTGAGGAATCTGACTTTTAATTCTGAAGCTAACCCTTTTATATTTCTTGCTCCCTTTTATTAGGTCTAAACATAGGAAGAAGACTGCCTAGTGAATAGCAATAGCACTTAGACGTATCTACTGCTTTACATCCCTCTCTAAGCAGTTTACAGTCAGCATATTGCCCCCAACAATCTGACTCCTCATTTTGCTGACTGCAGAAGGATGGAAGGCTGAGTCAACCTTGAGCCGGTGAGGATTGAACTGCCAAACTGCAGATAGTAGAAGTAGCCTGCAGTACTGTATTCTAACCACTGCGCCACCGCTTCGCTAACTGGGAAAAAAAATACCGACTATAGAAAGCTGGTATATTAGGAATAAAGGTTTTCTTTCCGGCAAACTAATTTTTATTTTTTTTATTTTTTTGCACACAGGGAATTTAAAAATAGCTGGGCAGGAAACTCATACGCACACAATCCTCTGTTTATAATATAAAGTGATGCACTTCAAGCACTGCTAATATATGATTGTTCTCCGATGTCTCATTTGGTTGAAAAGCAGAAACATCATGAGAAGGCTAGTCCTAAATTCAAACCCATTCCCTCTGGCCCTTCATTTAAAACAAATAGCTGGGAAGTGAGGAAATCCAAAGGTTCAGCATATGATTTATACAGAGCTCAGAATATTGGTGGTTAAATGCTGTTTTCCTCATTCTTTGCTCAGTATTAAAGCATCTGTAAAACTTGGCCAGAAATCTAATGAGAATATGTTCTTTCCACAGGATTCCTGGCATTCTGTTTTAAGGTCCCAGCTGGTGACACTAACAAGCATAGCATCATGCCATTGGTATTCTGATATATTTCGGTTCTTGGTCCTGGCAAGGGAGGAAATGGTTGCATTATTTTCTATTGGGAGATGGAGAATCCATATTATTTTGTACTTGGCACTAAGCAGACGGCTAAAGAAAAGGGCTAGTTTTCCCAAACTGGAGAAGCCAGATTTAATAACTTCAGCAGAGATGCAAATGGAGAACTGTTTGCCATGTTTATTTGTGTAATATCTTGCATCTTATATAAAACATATAAAAAACAATAGCTGGAATTGGGTATGTCTAGTTTAATGAAAAGAAGGACTAGAGGCAGGGGGGGCTGCTACTGATTCACCTGGGTTTGGGAGAACCCATAGCTAAAGTTATGGCCGGTTTGGAGAACCTGCAAATCCCACCCCTGGCTGGCCCCACCGACCATGCTCCATTCCTGCCACCCACCCATGCCCCTCCCAGGAGTCTCCATGCAACCCGTTTTGGATGTGAGGTAAGTGCAGGCCCTGCACGGGGGTTTAGAGAGGGGGGAATGGGCCTCCCGGAAGGCCTCCGGAGCCTGGGGAGGCAGTTTTTGACCTCCCAGAGGCTCAGTCAAAACCTCTGGAGCCTGGGAAAGGCAAAAATCCCCCCCCCACTGTGGTGAAGAAGGCTGACTAGGTCAAGTCTACCATGTTCACATCCACCCAGCAACCGAGCAGAGAACCCGTTGCTGAAATTTTTGAAGTCCCTCCCACCCCCGGACTGGAGGTGACATGATAGCAGTGTTCCAATATCTCAGAGCTTGCCACAAAGAAGAGAGAGTCAAGCTATTCTCCACAGCAGGACAAGAAGCAATGGATGGAAACTAATCAAGGAGAGAAGCAACCTAGAACTAAGAAGAAACTTTTTGACATTTAGAACAATAAATCAGTTGAACAGCTTGCCTTCAAAAGCTGTGAATGCTCCAACACTGGAAGTTTTTAAGAAGAGATTGGACAAGAGATTGAAATGGTAGAGGGCTTCCTGCCTAAGCAGGAGTTGGACTTGAAGACCTCCAAGTTCTCTTCCAACTCTGCTATTCTATTCTATTCTATTCTATTCTATTCTATTCTATGAGTGTAAAAGCATATAGGAGGCTTTACCTGCTATTCCCCAAACACATTTGATCTAATCTGGCAGTTTATGGGATGTGGTGCCAAGGAACAGTTCAAATATATAAAGCAAATAGAGTATTTGCAATGTTGAATGGCTTGCCAATTTAAAGCATTAATTTTAAATCTCTTTTATTTAATTACCTATCTACTTTTCTGCAATTACTCCTTAGAAGCCTTCCACATCATTAGGGACTCATACCTGTCACCCAAACTTTCATTATTGTAGGCATTTTGGAGTTCACCTTTTTGAGAATCTGTGTTTTTAATGGTAAACCATCTCCTCTATAAATCCCACATAGCAGACTACTTGGAACAATATTAATATTAATAATATTAATTCTTTGCCCAGAATTGTTAGAATGGGGAGTATCTTGGAGATTTAATGGGTGGATCTAGGTATGGGTAGATATTCAATGTAGCTTCTTCCTTTGTCAGTTGCTTTCAGGTGTTTTGATTTACCAATATTCACACGGAACATGGCAAAAAACAATGAGCATTTCATTAAATGTGGGTGCAGTTAATTTATTTTTTTCACTATATTATTCCCCTCACGTTGGTAGATGTTCTGACCCCCCCTCTCCACGCCTGTGAATAAGCCAGAACACAAGGTTGCCACTATTTAATGAAGGAGATAGCAAGTCCTTTGGCTGAGAGGCCAGACCACTCATGTGCCAACAGAACAACACAGATAGTCCCCAGGAACAGACACAACTGGAAATACACAGAGCTTCTCAATCACCAATTCTAATGGTTGTTTCCTGCAAATGTCCCCTCCCAACGCCTCACCTATAAGCTCGCTTGGGAGGGGAGGGGCCAATCTACAATCACCTGTGCTAATTATTGTTTGTGAGCCTGCCTACGAAGCTGCTGCTTTCGTTTCTCAGCCCTTCTCACTCTAGCGTCAGGGACTGACTGCCTTTAATCCTCCCCACTGCTCCATGCCTCAGGCGCCTCCTGGTGGCCAACCAGCCCCTCTTGTCCCTGCTCTGAATCTGCAACCTGCACAGGGTCTTCCACATCATCCAGGGCAGAATCAAATTATCATCAGCAGCTGAACCGGAACCTGCTGGGCACAACAGGTAGATGTATATGTAGATCAAGTGGGTAGAGGGCTGCACAGACAGACAAATGTTTTAGAGTTGCTGTAACCAAGGGTGGGTTCCGGCTTCTGCTACTGCCAGTTCGCTCAGGGATGCGCTTCGGGCACATGGGTGTTTTGCGCGTGCACATGCGCAATAGTAAAAAATGCTTCTGCACATCTGCAGAAGCAAAAATCAAGATGGAGGCACCATCGGTGCTGCCAATAAAACCAGTTCGGGGGCATGGCAGGCGGAGTTACTACCGAACCAGTCTGAACTGGTAGGAACCCACTTCTGGACTTAACTCATCATGATGGCCATGCAAAGTCTTTTATTAATTGATAGACAAAGATTTGCTCTCATTTCTTATTTCCACCTGGCTATTCTCCTGCTTCTATATTTATCCCACCCTGGAGTCCATAAATGGAAAAGTTGTACACTCACGGCATTCATTATATGTGTCTGGTGTGAAGGTGCTGATATCTCCATCTCTCCCTCTTTGGAATACACAGAAAAGAATGTGGAATTCTCCCATTAGTCTACCTCATTTATTATTATTTTAAGTCTATTCATATATAACTTTTCTGTTTCTAGTAGCACCGTCTTTCCCCTATTGTTTCTCTGTAGGTTCAGTCAGTGCCTGAAAAACCTGAAAGCAACTATGTTATTATTTTTATTATCTCTACCATGGGCATATCATCATCATCATCATCATCATCCTTGATTTCATGTATCCTAATAGGCAGACGTGCAACTTAATGAGCACCTTAATTATACTCCTTAATCACACTGATAAAAGGAACAGAGTGTTGCTCTACAGCTAGTGCAGTCCTTGGGTGTGAAGGGGGCCTGGACTCTACAATTATGTGATTCACATCAACATTACAAAGTGAGGAAAATTCAAATGATAAATTTGGAATTATTTATGGTAATATTTATATTTATTATTTATTTATTATTTATTGGCCAAGTGTGATTGGACAAACAAGGAATTTGTCTTTGGTTCATATGCTCTCAGTGTACATAAAAGGAAAGATACATTCATCCCGAATCATAAGGTACAGCACTTAATGATAGTCATAGGGTGCAACTAACAATCAAATCATACTAGGAAACAATAAATATAAATCGTAAGGATACAAGCAACAAAGTTACAGTCCCAAAGTTCCCAAAGTTAAGTGGGAAGAGATGGGTGATAGGAACGATGAGAAGAGTATAGTAACAGTAATGCAGCCTTAGTAAATAGTTTGACAGTGGTGAGGGAATTATTTGTTTAGCAGAGTGATGGCATTCAGGAAAAACTGTTCTTGTGTCTAGTTGTCTTGGTGTGCAGTGCTCTATAGCATCATTTTCAGGGTAGGAGTTGAAACAATTTGTCCAGGATGCGAGGGGTCTGTACATATTTTCACAGCCCTCTTTTTGACTCATGCAGTCTACAGGTCCTCAATGGAAGGCAGGTTGGTAGTAATTGTTTTTTCTGCAGTTCTGATTATCCTCTGAAGTCTGTGTCTGTCTTGTTGGGTTGCAGAACCAAACCAGACAGTTTTAGAGGTGCAGATGACAGACTCAATAATTCCTCTGTAGAACTAAATCAACAGCTCCTATAGTTTGAGCTTTCTGAGCTTTAGGTGTTACTTTAGTATTGGTTGCAAAATAAGAAACTGGGCAGGCTCAGTGGACGCCTAAGGTAAGAACATTTTGATAACAATTCCAAAATTAAGGAGCAGGACTTCTTAGCAATGGTACCATTGGAGACAAAGGATTATACTTGTGACAACTCTGTGATGCTCCTTTGTTATATGTATTATGATGGGGTGATCATGTACATAAAGGAAGAGCTTGTATCGTCATGCCACAATGAACCATCCCGACACAACCGGCAGATTCAATGGACACCTCTGAATGCTCTTAATGGAAACCCCTTCCAAGGAAAATTTGACAAACCATTTCATTTGGAGGGGGGGTGTTTTTCTTGCTTTTGCAGCAGACATTTATGAGAGTACAATAGTTTACCATGTTCTGATGATCCGTTGCTATTGTTTTCTCCTCTGTGTTCCATTTCAACCTGTAATTAATTGTTATGTTTTATTGATATCTGTAATTATCTTAATGTATTTTTCACTCATTTCAGCGCTGCCCTAAGGGCCTATTTAAAAAGGAAGTCTGCAGCAGGGTAGGAATAGAAATAAATAAACAAACAAACACTTCTAAATGTCATTGAATGAACTAATTATGCCCAAATGGCCCAAAACAATTTAAATCCAGTAAGTATGTGAAGAAAGGGCTCCAGACAACAAGAATTTAACAATTCATTAGATTAATCAGAATAAAAAGATGGGAAGCGTACATGAAACTATCACAACATCAGTGGCATCAGCTAACAGATGTTGCATTAGTCGAAAAACAAAACTGCACAGAATGTCATTTTTATCAATGGGTTTGCGTATTTCAAAAGTTGTGCACTTTTAAAATGTATTAACAGTTTTTACAGTTCATAAACTATTTGGCTGTGAACCATGTTGTGAGTGCTGGAATGTTGCTCTCCTAAAAGACTCTCCCACCCACTTTTGAAAAGGGCTAGAGAAGATGAGAGAATTTTATTTAAAACTACAGAGCCATCTGTTTTTAACTCTGAACATGTAAGAAATCCCATCAGACCAATTGAACAGACACTGTGATGCACAGGTTCTACTTAGACCTGGAGTTAGAAGCAAATGGCTCAAACATGTTTCTTGGTTTCCAATGACTTTTTGTGCACACTACAAATAATTAGACTTTGGTTTTCCATCGGAATGCAATGAAATATTCTCAAGTGCATGGTCCTAAAGGATCACGACTCCCTCAAAGAATTGAATATTTTGTA
>NC_138552.1:77646091-77808591 GCF_964273705.1 Natrix helvetica
TGAAGTGAACATGTTTTGAACCATCCTTTAAAGTTTTGCCAATATTTTGCCTTCCAGAAGTTCTGTGCATTCATTTCTTAGCCTTTTGGCATCTTTTGTAATACATTGCCAAAAGAAATTAGTAGTTTTGTTAAGAGAATTTGGGTGGTGCAATTTTGAAGTTCTCTAGAAGCCAAATGTGGGGGGCCAGTGGATCGTATCTGTCCCATGGACCATCCATTCTGAGATACAAAATTGTATTTTTTTAAAAAAGAGTTCTTGTTTTATTTCTCAAATGAAGAAGGTCTTTGCCACTTTAGCTATGTTCTCCTCAACAAACAGGGCATTTAGTCAAAGAACTCTAAAGCAAAATTACCAGGACTAAACAGTGGGAGGAAAACAGCCATTTCTGGACCAAAGAAGATGTCATTCAACTGTCACCAGATACTGGTGACCTGCTAGCAATGACGTCACCTCAGAACACAGACCTTACTAAGTGAGATCTCTTGATGGACAACTGAGGCTCATAATTTGCTTTCATCCACAAGTTGCAAAAGAAAGGGGCAAATTCAAATTTCTGGTATGCGTATGGACTGGTCAGTTGAGATCTATCCTGAGCATGAAAATTGACTGGATAACTTTGGGCTTTTCTCTGTCTCTGTCTACCCACCCCTTTTAGCAGGAAGAGGGTGAGTGCAGAGGAATTGCAGAAAGGCATATTAAAGAAGTCACGCTGTCCTCCTGGAGAGAAAGAGATATAAATTTGAGAGAGAGAGAGAGAGAGAGAGAGAGAGGGAGGGAGAGGGAGAGAGGGAGAGAACTTGGTGTGTGTTTATTCCTTATACACTTGCCTAATAGTATCTGATAGTATTAATTGGCCAAATTAAAAATCTGGCGGAATGGACCGCATATTTAAAATGGATGGCTGAACAAAGCGATCGTTTGTCAGTGTTCTCTGTGGCATTGTTAGCAAGACTAACATAAATGCACAGGAAAACGAATAGCTCCAGTTGTCATGGATACAGTTCTGGTAAGGGGTACATGTTTGCTTGCTACCCTGCCTCTTGGTGCTTCTCCCCATGCTATTTCCCCCCCCCCTCTTTCTGTTTTTTTCATCCGATCCAAAACATTGTGAGATGGGACGTTTTGTTACATGGACAATGAAGCAATGCCTGAAGACTGATCTGCAATTACTTGGCATTTAGGAGCAAATTATGAGCATAAGTTACACTATGACACAAAGCACATTCTGCTCACTTTTTCTGTGGTTAATGTGTGATGAGCAGACTAATGAAACTTATTGTAATACAGGCATATCCTAGTGGGGAGTGTTTTCTGGGGCATAGTCCAGAACACAGGAAGTGTCCCCCAATTTGCAAAAGCCTTCCTTCCTTCCTTCCTTCCTTCCTTCCTTCCTTCCTTCCTTCCTTCCTTCCTTCCTTCCTTCCTGATACATTTAATTATGCATGATAAATATTATATAAAAACAATCCTTCACTCACCCCTATATTAAATATAAATACATATTTATCTGGTCCACTAACCTTCCTCCCCAGAGCTTTAATGATTTCACTACTGCCGGCTTCTCCTTTCCCCCTGAAAAGGGAAGCAAAAGAAAATTGGGATCACGAGGGGATGGGAGATCTCAAAAGAGAGAAAAATAGATTTTTAAAGTGTGAAAGGAAGCAATCCTGAGCCTAGCGTTTGGTTTCACTCTGTTCCTCCCTATCTGCTTCATGATAGAAGAGTTTAATCTGTTAAAAGTTGCAACCGTTCAGAATTCAGAACTGTGAAAGATTGTATGATAAAGTCTTCTCCACTGGCTAAATTGGCTTGAAAACCTAGCATGTGACGGAGAGCAGTTATTAAAAAAATGGTTGGTGAATATTTGAAGCCACATTGTATGAATGTCCATTATAGAAAATTTTAAATGATTATACCCCTAAAGCCACACACAAACAAAATATTGAATAAAAGTATTACACACACACACACACACACACACACACACACCACATGTGTGTTTGTAAGAGAAAGGGGAAAAAGCATAATGGAGTCTAAAATAATTAAGAATATACAGTAGTTTCTAAAATAAACCCAAGAAACATGTGATTGTAATTCCAAACCTAAATATTGATACTGGATATTGTACAAATGGTAGTAGAAATCAGGATGACTTGAAAAGTTATTTTTGAGACCTGGTCTCAGAGTAGAAACACTAAGTAGAAATCACCCTCCCTAGCTAGAAATTCCTTCAAGTCAGGATTGTATATATGTAATACTTCCTTTATTCAGTATTTTGTTTGTATGTGGCGTTAAAGTACAATTTGTTCTGTAATAACTTTGATCTGAATTGAATATCTAAAGCAGGAGTGTAGACTTGAATGCACCACAACATTTCGATGTTACAATTGTGAAACATTTTGGTATGGTTTCTAGTGATTTTGGAATGGGAGCAGCAGCCACAATTGATACTTTAAATTAATCTTAAATCAAAATATCTGGATGGCTGGGAAATGAGAGAGTAACAGGTTGGAATAAATTTATAGTACAATGGAAGGCACCTGGATCCCATATGGATTTACTTGTATCTTCAGAGTAGATGGAGGTTTATGACGAAACCATTTTAAATTAAAATACAGATCCAGATTATTCCCTTGCTGATTCCAAGGGTTTTAATTTATTTTGTGGCAGGGATTATGTCAGATATGAGATAACATTAGGCTAGACACATTTCTCTTCCTCACAGGTACACCGTGATAATAACCTGATTATATTTCATCTCCATTACGAGATCCAGAGGTATGTCTTTGAGGCAGCCATTCCTCCTTCTTTCTTACTGAGAGTTGCATTCTTGCTAATTAAATCATGCCATCATGCCGCAGAGGGAACTTTGATAGGCAGGCAGCCATCCCTGGTCACTACTTCACACAGCCAAGAAATCAGAGTCTGTTAAGAATCATTCTTTTGCCTGCTTTCTGAAAACATCTTTCCTGTAACATGGCCACCGACTGCAAACTTATATGGACATTGTTTATGATACCCCTGTTAGCCTCGCTTGGCCTCAATCTGATTCTCCAGATATTACTTAGGAGTCCTCCTGATTTCAATGAAACCTACGGAGCTACTTCACAAATCATTTCTTAAGCTCCGGCTCAGACAGGCATCATAATAAAAAGCTTAGCCCTTTAAATGACAAAGAAACTTCCTACTGCTGCACACCACTGATTATTAGAAATGATTCAAAGGACTCTATTGCCCTTGCTTTTGCTTTAATCTAATCTCTAGAGCGTTTTCCTCAGGGTTTCGAAACTTTTGCATTCATTCACGTAGTCTGTGAAGGGCTCTTTGTCACCAACATAGCTGGGCTGTAGTGGTGGGTTGCAGGGGGTACGCACTGGTACAGGTCTACATGTAGATGCCTGCTGGGAGTACAGGGTACCATTCCGGTACAGTGCTCCGGAGGGTCCACCCACCATCCTTACCTGTATTTGAGCTCTTTGACGATTCCACGCATGCACATGGAGTGTACAGCACTTGCTCAATGCACCGCTGAGCAGCTAGAGCATCGCGGAGGCATCACGGAGGGTCGCAGGAGGTAAGGACGGATGTGAGTGCTGTGCCATTCATGTGGTGGATGCCGGGGCCCATTGCACCGTACCAGTTGCAACAGGATCCGTAAGCCACCACTGCTGGGCTGGTAATTAAGGCGCCAGGCTAGAAAGCTGGAGACTGTGAAATCTAGTGCCATTTTAGGCATGAAAGCTACCTGAGGACTCTGGGCTTATCATTTTTTGTCTCAGCTCAAGTCACCTCACAGGATTGTTGTTGTTGTTGTGGGGAATATAGGAGGAGGATAGAATATGAGATATCTATTTACTCTAACTCTATTTTTTTGTCTTTTAATGACCCCTTAATCTCTTGCATCGTGGTGGAGTCGGGGCAACTGAATGGAGCTCAGTGTTTACTGGCCGAATGCCATTCCTGAACTCCACATTGGCGACAGGAAGGGCATCTGGCCAGTAAATGTTCAGCTCCATTCACTTGCCCCAACTCTGGCCTGATGCAAGGGATTATGGGATCATTAAAAGACGAGAGAGAGAGAGAGAGAGTGAGTATGAGGCATGTTCATGACCACTTTGAATTATTTATACAAATAATAAGGGTAGGAAATAAATATAATAAACATGAGAAATCAGCAGGGAGCAGATCAGGACAAATTATGGTTCTCATATTTTCCTTGCTGGTATCATTTGGCCCAATGGTGAAATGCAAATTTGTTTTCTGCCGGTTCTGTGGGCGTGGCTTCGTGAGCGTGGCAGGAAAGGATACTGCAAAATCTCCATTCCCACCACACTCTGGGGCCAGCCAGAGGTGGTATTTTCCAGTTCTCTGAACTACTCAAAATTTCCGCTAATGGTTCTCCAGAACCTGTCAGAACCTGCCGGATTTCACCCCTGATTTGGCCCCCTCATACAAAACAGTATTCATAGTCATCTATCTAAGCTTACTGTCTACAATTTGGGAAGGAAAGAGTGAACGTTTTTGGGCCTCCATGTTCAAGATTTTGCCAGGCTGATCTTTCTTTGTCAATCAAATCATTCATTCTAGAAGTTCCATGATGATCTAATTTTAGCTGATTGGAAAAACTGAGTTCAGGGTTGTAGTGTATGGGTGTGACCTTCAGAGCTTTCATGCTTTGGAGGGAGGGGAATCACCAATGAAGGGGGTCTTAGAAGGGCTCAAAATTTACTCTTGAATGTTTTTTGAATTCCATCCATAGGCCTAGTGTAGAAAGCCTCACCGTTTGCATCTTTCTTTCTGCTTAATGGACTGTGATATCTACAAATAAAAGATTTTGTGCAGAGGCATCCAATTTTGGCAACATTAAGAGTTGTGAATGTCAATTTCCAGAATTCCCCAGCCAGCGTGGGAATTCTGGGAGTTGAAGTCCACATGTCTTAAAGTTACCAAGGTCAGACACCCCTGCACAAAATCTCAATCAAGAATTCAACACAGCAGCTCCTTGGTGTGGGAAGTATATAGAACAGCTATTAATTTCAAGCAGTCACTGCTTAACCTTCTAATTTTGATTAAAATAGGTTGCCATCCATTTGCTGGAGATTAAATTTATACTTTGGTGGTTTCTCTTACATCAATTAGGAAAAGTAAATCTTTTCTGGAGAAATTGCACTAGCACTCTGCCTGAATACTAGCTTAACCTACTCTGTGACTCTCATTCATCACCCCAAAATAGTGCCAGGCTGTGTGGGGGTGTCCTTAAATATAACCCTTTCAAATGTAACAATTCATATTCAATTACCGGCACATGATTCATGGATTTTACCATCCATGCATTCTGTGCTATACATCACAAGCAAGCAAATCACCATTCTGTGTGGCTAAGCCTTAAACAGCTGGCAAAGGTTTGTCATTCATAACACTCGAGTTACGATTCCCTATTCCGACGGTATAGTGGAGCTTGCCTTGTGTTGGTTCATATCCCAAAGATCAACCATCTCAGCCACTCCATAAATCACAGCATTTAAATTGGCTGGCCTTCATTCATCATGATATCGGTGACAGCAAGATTTTCCCAAACTTTTAAGTGTATGGAGACGATAACCCTTGAATGATGCTAATTCCCACAAAGAGATTTTTTAACTTTCTGAAAGCTAAACATGGATTCTGCCCCCCCCTCCCCCGGTTGCTTCTTACATATGATGTCCTTTCTGTGTAACATTTCCTCAAAAACGAAGGATATTTGTCACATATTGTTCCGTGCTTCTATCCTGGAGGGGTGATAAAATACTCCCCACTGTCTTGGCTCAGCTCTTGAGAATGAAAAAGAGAGCTGTCACCTCAAGAAACCGAATGAGACTGACTGCTGTGCAGGCTGGCTTCTTATTGCTGACACACCCGATCAATTAAGGGGAGAAGCAACCACCCTGGATTTGACCCGTCGGTGTTTAATTTAGCTTTGATGATGAACAAAAACTAGATAAAACAAAGGCAATAGACCTTTCCCAAATTTGTTAACTCTATTGTGCAACAAAAAGCAAGATTCGGAGCCCGTGAAGTGGTTACACTATTACACAGTCATGATATTAACCCACCAGTCCATCAGCAGGGTTGGAGGGTAAATCCAGATAATCCTCACTTAACGACCGTTTGTTCAGTGACCATTTAAAATGGCAACAGCTCTGAATGAATGCTATTTCTCTCCCCAAAGTTAAAGTTAGGTCCCCAAAGTTATGGCTATTGCAGCACTCCTGTGGCCATAGGATCAAAATTCAGGCACTTAGTTGTCCACAAACACTTTAAACCATAGGGCCATTCCAATACCCCTAACCTTCTTATCTTACTCCAACTTTGCCCTTTTGGCTGACCTGCACAGGGGGATTCCTTGGTGGCATTGGCAGTGTTGAGAGGTACGGGAACTTCAGCAATCTCAGCTGCCACCACCACTGCCAAGGGTCATCTATTCTCCGGATCACACGTGCTGTTCTTGCAATGCTTCAAAAAGCTTTCCAAAAGCTTATGAGGTCTTCCAAAGGACTATGATTATGATGCACATGATTTAGAGAAGAGGGGACACTTGTTCTGACCGAGGCTTCCCAAGAGCATGAAGCAAATTCCTTGTCCGGACAAAAACCCCTTTTATTAATTTACTGTGAATTCTGCTCATTCATATCCAGCAAAGTCTTTCAAGGGAGGATTTACAGCCACAGACGTTATCTGTCTTGGAGAGCTGACAGGCCAACATCTGCAAAATTTGGCAAAGAGTCTCGGAGAGTCACGAACCAATTAAGCGAACTAATTATCTCCTGCAAATTTCACTCCCCTTTTGCTCCTCTTTTATTTCATCTGGGAGGGGCCATTCATTGTCCACCTGTGGCCTTACTCCCAAGTCAACCCCTGTTCTTTAGCTGTTCCCTTCTTCTGGCAACTCTGCGCATGCGCACACTGGAAACAGGTTCCAGCTGTTCATCTGCCTTCCTGATGTCTGACTCTGAACGTAGCTAGTACCTGGCATATGGCTCTGGCTCCCTCTCTGCCTCCAACACAGAGCCCTCATCAGAGCCTTCCCCAGACTCCAGGACTGGCCCATGTTCCTCCCCAACCTCCTCACTGTCCGAATCTGCTCCCAGCTCCCCTAGCCGCTGGCAGGCCACAACTGTTCTTGCTGTTTTCTTGTGAGGTTCTCCTGCTTGAAGACAGAATTGGACTAGAAGTCTTCTTCTGACTCTATTCTGATTATTTTAGGTTACAGAAGGCTTCAGGTGGCTTCCAAAGCATCCTGAGGATGAGGCATGTTATTTTAAGATTGGGAAGATGGCTGGCATAGACAGCAGTTGCCTGACATAGGGCCAAGCCAAACACACTTCATCGCAGCAGGAGGAAAATGGGGAAGATCACTGGGTGCAACAGGGCCATTGGAGAACAGGGTTGTGGGGATGGCCATAGCCCTGGGTGGCTGGCTGTGGCTTGGGACTTGAGGCGGCACTCAGTGGTATTGCTGATAGCAAAAGGGCTGAAGTAGAAATCAAGGATTGGTGGCAGCTGGCCGAGACTGCTGTAAGCCTATACTTCAGCCACAGTACTGCCAAAGAGTGTTGCCCAAAGGACAGAATTGGGGTGGAGATAAGAGAGTGAGGAGAGTTTCAGAGAAGGCAGGGGAGGAAATCCCTTACTTTTCTGATCTTTAAGAGTGTGAGAGACCAAGCCAGGAATAGTTTGGAGTGTGGTGGGTCCTCACCTAATGACTTGATGGATTAAGTTAATGATGGCAACCTGAAGCTTTATGATTGCATTGTTTAAACACTGGTGACACAGTGATTAAAGTGCAGTACTGCAGGAAAACTCTGCCCACAGCCTGAAGTTCAACCCTGACAAGGCTCAAGGTTGACTCAGCCTTCCTTTTCCTGAGGTAAACATGAGGACCCAGATAATGTTTATATTTACAAAGAGAATATCTCTGAGAGGCAGTATATAACACTAGATGTTACTGCTATTGTTTAGTGATGGAAATCTGTTCCAAATTACCACTGTAATTACCCATATTATTTAATCCCTGATGTTGAAAGGTTTTCTACTTGTAAGGAAGGGAGTCCTGAACCATGGAATTACATTCTGCTTTTCTGTAGAGACACTTGCAATGACCTACAGCTGTGTGAAAAAGTCCTGCATGCTTTCCATTTTAAGCTGTATTTACATGTTTAATCAACTTTTCACTCATAGAAACCACACAAAATTAGCACTTTGATGAAAATGTCTGTAGTCAGATTGAGATGCATAATTTTTATTAATATAACCAAAGTCTTTTAAAGGTTTTGAGTGAGTTTATGTGAGAAAACAAATTGAATTTTTGAGAATGTTAGGATCGAAAGTAGCCAATCAGCAGCGAGCTTTGGCTGACCAATGAAAATGCACAGAGGCTAAATCTATGAGCCAATCAATGTTGTCATACTCTCTGACTATAAATAGGCATGAAAAGCATCGAAAAATTTAATTTAGCTGTGGCTGCTGGCAAGGATGAAGGCCTTTGCTTTCACCAGTACTGAGCAGCGGCATCGCATCATTGTGCTTCATGAAGAGGGTTACTCCTGTACAGAAATAGCCAAGAGAGTGAAATGCCATCGCACCACAGTGAGCAGAGTGGTTGAAAAATACCAAATAACTGGTTCAGTTGATGACAGGCTCCATTCTGGAAGACCAAGAAAGTTGACAAAACAGCAAGATCGGGCTCTGCAATGCATTTCGATGGCTGACAGGAAGCTCACCACACCTCAGATTACAAGAATTTGGGGTAAAACATGTGATGTAAAAGTGTGCACAAGCACAGTGCATCGGAGACTGCTTGCCAGAGAACTCAAAGGCTGCAGGGGTTGAAGTAAACCTTTGCTCACAGACGCTTACCTCTCTCGTTGATGTGTGTGGGCCAAGAAGTATGCCAAGTGGACCAACGAACAGTGGGCCAAGGTCATCTTCAGTGACAAGAGAATTTCTACTTGACTAGGAATCAGTGCAATAAGTATGTCAGAAGATTTCCAGCTGAAGAATTTAGGCCGTACTGCCTGAATCTATCTTTGAAATTGAAATTGAAATTGAAATTTAATTTGTTAGCCGCACCCTCTCCGAAAGGACTCGGGGCGGCGTACAATAAAACACATACAATATACATATATATACAATACATATACAAATACAAATAAACACATACACATACATGTACCTGGAGGAGGTAACACTCATAAAATATATATAAAAATAAAATTAAATAACTATATAAAACACCCTCAGGTAAAATTACAAAATTTAAAAAACCCGTCAGGAGCAATAGGATAAAACTATGGTTGAGCCAGGCCAGCTAATTGGAAGAGGTGGGTCTTGAGCTTTACATGGAAGGAGCGGAGATCAGAGGTAATCCTGATATCAGGGGGGAGGTCATTCCACAGGGCTGGGCCCGCCACAGAGAAGACTCTGCTCCTAGGCGCCGCCCCCCGACACTGTTTGGTGAACGGCACCTGGAGAATTCCCTCTCTGTGTGAGCAAATTGGTCGTAGGGATGTATGGGGCAGGACGCGATCCCGCAGGTAACTAGGTCCTGTGCCATGGAGCGCTTTAAAGATCGTTATCAGAACCTTGAAACGCACCCGATAGACCACAGGAAGCCAGTGCAGCTCGCGCAGGAGAGGTGTTACATGGGAGTACCTAGTACTCCCCATAATCACCCGCGCGGCCGCATTTTGGACCAACTGCAGTCTCCGAGTGCATCTCAAGGGAAGCCCCATGTAGAGAGCATTGCAGTAGTCCAGGCGAGACGTCACCAGTGCATGAGTGACTGTGCGTAAGGCATCCCGGTCCAATAGGGGGCGCAATTGGCACACCAGGCGAACCTGGTGGAACGCCCCCCTTGCCACGGCTGTCACATGGTCATCCATGGACAGCCGGGCATCCAGGAGGACGCCCAAATTGCGCGCCCGCTCCATGGGGGCTAGCTGTACGCCCCCGATGGCCAGAGATGGAAACAACTGGTTGAACCGGGGGGCCGGAACCCACAGCCACTCCGTCTTGGAGGGGTTGAGTTTGAGTCGGTTGCCATCCATCCAGACCTGTACGGCTTCCAAGCACCGGGACATCACTTCGACGGCCTCATTGGGGTGGTTCGCGGTGGAAATGTACAGCTGGGTATCATCAGCGTACAGATGATATCCCACCCCGAAACCACGAATGATCTCGCCCAGCGGCTTCATGTATGTGTTGAGCAGGAGTGGCGAGAGGACCGACCCCTGTGGCACCCCACAAGTGAGGGGTCTTAGGGTCAACCTCTGCTCCCCTGCCAACACACGTTGCGTCCGGCCGGAGAGGTAGGAGCTGAACCACCGCAAAACGGTGCCCCGAACCCCCAACCCCTCCAGTCGGTGCAACAGGATACCATGGTCGATGGTATCAAAAGCCGCCGAGAGGTCTAATAGGACCAGGATAGAGGAACAACCCCTATCTCTGGCCCTCCAGAGATCATCAACCAACGCGACCAAGGCCGTCTCCATGCTGTGCCCGGGTCGGAAGCCGGATTGGCGCTGGTCTAGATAATCATTTTCCTCCAGATGTCGTGGAAACTGAGAAGCTACCACACTCCCTACAACCTTCGCTAAAAAGGGAAGGTTGGAGACAGGACGATAATTGGCTAGCTCCGTTGGGTCCAGGGAAGGCTTCTTGAGTAAGGGTCTCACCACCGCCTCTTTCAAAGCGGCCGGAAGAGACCCCTCGCCCAATGAAGCGTTCACTAGGCCCAGGAGCCAGTCACGTGTAACCTCCCAGGATGCCAGTACAAGCCAGGAGGGACACGGGTCTAGCAAACATGTGGTAGGTCGCAGCCGTCCACGCAATCTGTCCAAATCCTCGATGGCAACCAAGTCAAACTCCTCCCAGAGTGGTCTCTCAAGACTCGCCTCGGACGTCTCCACTAGACCACTGAAAGGGACCCATTCCTTCCGGATTTGAGCGATTTTATCCTGCAGATATTTACCAAATTCCTCTGCCCTGCCCTATAAAGGGGCTTCCCGCGGCCTCTGAGACAGAAGGGAGTGGGTCACCCGAAACATGGCGGCAGGGCGGTTCTCTGTGGATGCAATGAGAGCGGCAAAATATTGACGTTTGGCTGCTCTCAATGCCACAAGGTACGTCCTTAAATGGGTTCGTGCCTGTGCTCGGTCAAATTCGGAATGGGAGGATCTCCAACGACTCTCTAGGCGTCTCTTGCGGTGTTTCATCACCCTTAGCTCCTCGGTAAACCAAGGAGCCAGGGTGGTTCGTTGCCGCAGGAGAGGCCGCAAAGGCGCCACTCGGTCTAAGGCCCCGGTAGTCGCGTTGTCCCATGCGATCACCAGGTCCTCTACCCGGTGGCGGGTCAGGTCTACAGGAGGTGGCCCAAGCTCCATCTGGAACCTATCTGGTTCCATCGGGCGCTTGGGGCAGAACCATCTAATATCTTCCGGCTCCGCCTCCCCGCAGCGGGGGGTAGCACCAGGGAAGTCAAGTCGGAGAAGTGAGTGATCTGACCATGACAGGGGAGTGATGGTTAAATCCCCTACTCCCAGATCACTCATCCACTGGCCAGAGACAAAAACAAGGTCCAGCGTGTGGCCTCCCTCGTGTGTCGGGCCCTGAATCAATTGAGTCAGGTCCATGGCTGTCATGGAAGCCATGAACTCCCGAACCCCCTCGGACGCTTCTCCCACTGATGGCAGGTTGAAATCCCCCATCACTAAAAGTTTGGGGGTCTCAACCGCCACCGATGCGATCAGCTCGAGGAGTTCAGGCAGGGCCGCTGATGTATAGCGAGGAGCCAGGTATACTATCAGCAGGCCCAACTGTCTCCCTGGGCCCCACCTCACGACAAGGGACTCACACCCGGATGTCTGCGGCACAATGGACTCCCTCGGCTCTAAGTCTTATCTGTGAAGCATCCATTACATGTGATGATCTGAGGTTGTATCGCTGCTTCTGGTATTGGTTGGATACAAATCCTGCGGGGAATCATGAATTCCAAGCAGTATGTTGAAGTCCTAGAAAAGACCATGCTTCCTTCAGCTCAGCAACTTGTAGGGAAGGACTTTTACTTCCAGGATGACAACGCTCCTTGTCATCGAGTCAGATCCGTCCAGCAGTGAATGAAGAAGCATGGTGTTCGACTCCTGGATTTGCCGGCTCAAAGCCCGGATTTGAACCCAGTTGAGAACTTGTGGGCCAAGATTGGTTATGAAATAAGCAAGAAGCATCCAAAGACCAAGCAGAGTTGATTGAATCCATTATTGCAGCCTGGCACCACATTGTCACCAAAGATCACATGCAAAGGCTTATACAGTCTATGCCGAAGCAATGCCGCCTGGTGATAAGCAATAAGGGCTGGCCAATTTCATATTAGCAACCATGTTTGGTTACCTAAATGGTCCTTTTCAGGGCCACAAACAATGAAGATATTAACAAAACACTAGCATTGGCCTTAATAATTGCAACACGTATTGATGCCACTGAGTATGCATCAGTTAATCTGTTTTCATTGTCATTGTAAGCATGCAAGAAAATTCACAAAACCCATCCAAACAGCACCAAATTGCAAAATGCTTATGCTTTTCACTTAAAAACCACCAGTATTTATTTAAATATAATAATATTTGCATAGCAGTTAGCATAAAATATCATAAAATCAATGGCCTATCCAAAAAATGTCATAAACCATAAACCGTAAAGCATGCAGGACTTTTTCACACAGCTGTACTAACTCTTCTTCTTCCTGATCAGATACAAAGAAAATGCAACTTCTTGTGGTGGATAAAGATCTCCAGACAACTCCTGTTGTTGCAGAATTGTATTTGTAGCCTGTAGAATTCATTTGCTGCTGACAGTACAGTAGACAAAGCAAGATTACAGATTTGTTTTCACCATGCGTATTATGTAGAATTTTGTATTATATATTGTGTTTTCTTTTACACATGGGTCTGTGACCTGTAAAAAAAATTGACTGATTTCTCTGACAACTTGGCCCATGATAAACCACCACACATTTACCTTTCTGTTCTCCATATCTCCTGTGTGGTAAAACTAAGCGTGTTGACAAGTGGCTGTGTTGGGTGGAAAGCAGTAGATAATTCAAGTGAAGATAAGATCGAATTTTTGATTGGGAAAAGAGATCCTGTTTCACACAAACAAAGTATCCTCTGTATATTGTTGGTAACCATTTACAACACAATGACATGGTTAAAGAGCCACTCTTTCCCCCCCTAAATAGTCACCATCGATTTGGCTCCTTAAATTTCCTGGCCTTGAACCTTAGGAGAAATTGTTTTACGCTTCATCATATGTCTATACACAGTTATATGCTGCCTTGTAGCTGATGCTCATTTCCGTACTTTCTTTCTCTTAATTTATGACTATGTAAGATCCTGGAACTTCATTTATTTAATCTCCTGTGGGCTAGTGATACGTTTTGAAGCCATATGTGGGGAGGAAATGTGTGTGCTGAACTTTTCAGTGGTGTTGCATTCTTTTCATAAATAAAAAAGGCCATTAATTTAATCATTGCATTTTTCAACTCGGTGACCTATATATTGTGGATTATTGCTCCCGTATGTTTATTAGAAATATGGAAATGCATTTATTCCCAATAGGTTGCTGTGATGCTACTAAACTAAATTGGTATTATTGAAACAGGAGTAGATGCCTAACTACCACTGGCTTAGATTCTTGTTTTTGAAGTGCGCTCCTGATATCTAAAAATGGTTTCTAAACTTTATCAGAATTAATTCATCTGAGCCATTGTGTTCAAATGGACTATGTAGAAGCCATTGTGTAGGGAAAATCTTACTTGACCATCCACTATATATATGAATCATACATACATACATACATACATACATACATACACACACACACACACACACACAAACACACAAACACACAAAAACATACACACACACACATCACATATATATATATATATATATATATGTATATGTATATGTTCTTTATGTATATGTATGTGTGTGTGTGTGTGTGTGTGTGTGTATGTATGTTCCAGCATAACTCTGGAATGCCAGAGAAGGGTTGCCCCCGGTTTGGCCTGAATTGGGTGAAGTGGTAGTAGCGGTGGCGGGAGACTCTGCCGACTGCCCTGACATTTCTGTGCACTCGCAGAAGCATTGTCCGTGTGTGTGAGCGCATGCACAAGCATGCCCAAACCAGTAGTAAAAGAATTGGCAACCCATCACTGTGGAACGCCTTGAGCAATTTCAACCGAACTTGGTACACAGATGACTTACTCTCTGGAAACAAATACTGTGGGTTGGTAAGACACCCCTAACATCTCTCGGGGTGTGTGTTCTGTTAAGATACAGCCTGTTGTGCCTTAAAATGGCTTCTAATGTACAGCGCAGTGGAGTTTCCATGGTAACAGCTTCACGGTACTCTACAAGGGGGCTCCCTCTGGTAAGGGGAAAAATCCAACTTTAGAAATAATCCTGTATTAGACAGGATTACAATAAATAAATACCCGGACAACATCGGGTTATCAGCTAGTTAATAATAAAGCCTCTGTTACTAATGGGTTTGAACGAGATCAATTTTTGCCCTCAAGACTTGGAAGTGCTGCTAAAAAAATGGAGACACAATTGTTCCAGAAAGAACTACTTAAGTTATTCTTGTCAGAACCATCCATACTACTTTTCTATGTCAAAATTTTTAGGAGAGCCAAGATTGATTCCTCCTCATAGATGTCTGATTAGATTTTTATCCTGCTTTTATTACTTTATAAATAGCTCAAAGTAGTGAACATACCTACTCTTTCCTTCTCCCACTTTCTCCACAATAACTCTGTAAGGAGGGTTGGATTGGAGAGATGGGGCCAAAGTCACCCATCTAGATTTTGTGCCTCGGGTGGGACTAGAACTCACAGTCTCCTAGTGTTAGACCCAAAGTCTCCTGGCTGGCTTTCACCCCTAAGGTAGGACTAACAATCACTGTCTCCTGCTTCTAGACCAGTATCTTAACCACTATACCAAACTGACTAATGTCATGATGGAATTGATGAGATTCAGTTCAATTTCAATTCATTTGTCATTGTGACATCATGGAAACAATGCAACTCACATAATATGCCACCAACATGAATTGTAGACAGGGTGTTCTTTGTGCCATTTGCACAATGATGTTTTGAACCACAGTATGACTACCCCCACCTATCCCCATGTTCTTCCCTTGCCATGTTGCAAATTCTGAATCGAGGGAAGCCTTGGAAGCACACGTGGGTGAGTGGGCAGCATTCTGCCGCTGACTGATTATTATGGTTGCTTCATTCTACATCACAGTCAATCAATCATTGCGGACATGGATAAAATTAGGATTAGGGCTATCTACAAAATTGTGGGTAGGTTTTTTTCTTGCTTTTCATGCAGTGCATAATCAAATAGAAATAGGTACTCAGAAGCAAAAACAATACTGAATTCCTTATTCCAGGTAGTTTCAAGAGATAATATACAATTGGAATATAATTATAGGTTCTGTGACTGCACTGTACAGTACCGTACTATTTTCTCTCTGTCTTAGAGTTAAGGAGACTGAAGATCTTTATAAAACCTACTCACTTCAAAATATCCTTCTCTAAAGGTATCTTTATTACCAAGACATCTTGTTATTGTAAAACAAAGTGATAATAACTAAAAGTATATTGAATTATAGGTTATGAACAAAAAATACTGTCTTGGGTATAACTAAAGTACATTTCCAAAGGCTTTCTAAGAATTGCTTTTATTCCTCCTCCTCCCTTCCTCCAACTTTTTCAGATTAAAGTTGCTCCTTGAGAAGTTCAGTTGCCCAATATGATCTTCTTTCCATCTTTTTCTCTTTCTCTCTTTTGCCAAGGCATTAAATAGTTTGCATTTTTTTAATTTTCTATTGCATTGTGATGGTTTTTGTCTCCTAGCTGATTTTATAGCTAAGGTCAGATCCTCATTTTTATGTTATTTCTATTTGCATCAGATTGGCTTATTAGGTATTTTCAAAAGCATGCAAATACGAGTAGCTAAATAGGTATTTCCATGAGAAGGTAACAGCATTCCATGTGCCCTTGGCGTATGGACATGCTGGCCACATGACCACATAAATATCTTCAGACAATGCTGGCTCTTTGGCTAAGAAACAAAGATGAACATCACCCCCTAGAGTTGGACATGACTGGACAGGGGAAACTTTACTTTACTTTTACTTTTATTTAGATTTCTAGACCGCCCCCTCTCCCGAAAGGGACCTTTACATTTATATTTAGTAAAGAAATAAAACCTCTCTCCACGTAACTGCCTAGAGCTATACAAATATTAGACAGCAGTTGGCATTCCCTGAAAATTTCTCAGCACAAACAAGCTTTATTGTGTAGCCATATCTCATTTTTCCTCATCTAAGGGAATAGCATATTAAGCTCAAATTGTGTACACTGAGGGACACAATGGGTCAGTGGCTAAAACATTGAGCTTGTCGATCAGAAAGGTCGGCAATTTGGCAGTTCGAATCCCTAGTGCCACATAACGGCGTGAGCTCCTGTTACTGGTCCCAGCTTTGCCAACCTAGCAGTTTGAAAGCACGGAAAAATGCAAGTTGAAAAATAGGAACCACCTTTTGTAGAAAGGTAACAGCCTTCTGTATGCCTTCGGCATTTAGTCTTGCTGGCCACATGACCATGGAGACATCTTCAGACAGTGCTGGCTCTTCAGCTTTGAAACAGAGATGAGCACCATCATCTAGAGTTGGGAATGACTAGCACATACAGTATGTACACTATTTTCCATAAATCTAAAATGATGACTATTCAGACTTGCAGCAAAGAAGTAAGAAACGATCAGAGCTGGTGTATTTTGTTGGAGGGTAGGTATTTATTTTGGAATGATGAGGTATGACAGGTTGAAAAAAAGATCATGGCCTTTGATTCCTCTATTTGTAAATATTCCTGAGAATATTTATTTATACAGAAGTTTTGTATGGCTGCCCAACTCATTTGACTGTAACTTCAGTTGGCACAGGTCAATAAAATCTAAGGCAAGTCCAAATTGCAATTAAATCCAATGATGTCGACAAGAACAAGGAAAAATGGACATACTAATAACATACTGTCAGTGACCATCAAAATGCATTCCATCACCTAAGACAGGAATACGATACAAGTGGAACGAGGCAGCATCTTTGCCTCACCCAAGATGAAGGTGTGATGAGCTAGTAGCTTGTCAGGTGGAGAGAGAGAAATACTAAGTCTTGTTTATTAATTTTTTTGGTAAGGTTACTAAACTTTAATTTAGTTATAGTTAATAGCTCCTCTGTCAAAAGATTGAAGCAGAAAGAGAAGGTAAAGTTTTGTTTCTACTGTAGTTTGAGTAACATCTCTTTTGTTTCTTCTCCATCTCTGGTCCAACACCTGGAGAACATGCTACACTTCATTCCTGCTTCCACTGTTTACAGGTGTGACATCTTTGAGTGTTTAAATATGGGCCAGAGGAGGGCAGGTGTTAATAGAAAGCCATCAACTTTCTGTGCTTGTTTGGAAAATCCCTTCCAAGAACTCTTGTGCAACAGAGATAAGCATTTTCGAGATACCGCTAAAATCTGAGAGTGAATAATAATAGCGAAAGGACCTTTAGGTGGCTGGTTGGTTAATGAAATTAAAATCCTGAAAGGGATAAAAGTGCTTAGAAAAGTTTGTATTGTCTCTCACACAAGGCACCCCAGTCTATTACCTAACATATATTTTATAAGCAAGGATTTCTGTCACACCATAATATATGAGAGCGACGAATGACTGCTGTGGCTGATTACACACCAAAGCATTCAATCATTCACAAATGGCTGTTCATTTTCAATACACAAAGAGGCAATGGAGAGTGCAGTTGTGTTAGCATATCCATCTTTTCTACAAGTGTGTGTTGCTTGGGTATGAATGAAAGCGAAGCAGACAATCTCGTTTGCTGTACTTGAAAAAACAAAAGACGGCTCCAGAAGGTCTTTGTTTCCCATCTTCCACTCCATCAATTGATGGTTGGGAAATCTGCATATTCAAACCGGGTCTTCTGCGATTGTCAGGCAAAATCTTCAGCCTTTTCAATGGGACTCTGCTTTTCTATTAATCACGACTGTGGACACTGAAATCAGAATACAATTTATATTCATCTGAACCAATGAGGTGTATGAAACAGCAGTGGGGATGCTAATAGAGTTCAGCATTTGTTGGCAAGGAAACTTTCTATTGATTTTGTGGCAGTCCTCACCCCTCCCCCTTCTAATGTGCCATATAAAACTCAAGAGCGAAAATAGAAAGGGCTTCTTTACAAGAATGAAAATGAGTTGATATTGGCTAAAATGGAAGGAAAGAACTACAACTGAGATCAAGTTTCTGAAAAGAATTCCCACACAAAAATCCATAAACCAACACACATACCCTCCCCAAAAAAGACAATTTTCCAGCTCTTTAATTCATTAATTACCATCTATCCTAGACAATGATGCATTTCTGGGTGTTGAATGAATGCACATGTTAATAAAGTATTATATAATAATAAAAGTAAAAAGAAAAATGTAAATACTAATGATAAAGGCATAAAAGGATCTGGAAAACCACCTGAGCAGCATCGGCATTGACAAATTCATTTTCAGTCAATTGCAAAAGGTGACTTTATTTGGAAAAGCTTACATCCTGCAACAATATCTGTGACACCATCAAACATTCACATCAGCCTATCCCAGGTCCATGAAAAAAACTCAATAGACAAAAATGCCAAATCCAGTCTGAACATCTGGCTGATTGTGTGATAAACCATAAAGACATAAAAGGAACTGGAGCACCACTTGAGCACCATCGGCATTGATAAATTCACCATCAGTCAATTGCAAAAAGGCAGGTTTCCTTGGAACAGCTTACATCCTGCAACGATGCCTGTAACAAAATATCAACATCTGCTTATCCCAGCTCCTTGGGAAAGATTTGATAGGTGGAAAAATGGCCAAACCCAGTCTGAACATCTAGCTTACTATGCAACAAACTGTTAGATATTAGCATACATCGTAGTAAGTCTCCCCTCTGGTCCGCTGCTACAGCGGGAAACAGGTATCGTTCTGATTGGTCGAGGGGCGTACCCGATTCCTATAAAAGGGGAACCCTCCGACCACAGAGCAAGCTGGATCACTACTACTACTAATAAAGAGCTGTTAAGTCACTTCGTGTCCGCAGTCTGTCTCTCGTTGCCCAGATCTAACATTGGCGACGAAGGTGGGATCGAGGGGCAGATAGGACGAAGAACGCTACCTCCAGAATCTCCGGATTTGATCCAGCCCAGGAATTCGGCAGAAATTCCGGCAGCCATCTCAGATCACCACAGCGCGGCAATTTCAAACAGAGAAGATGGCGATGCATGCTCCCCCCGCTCCTTTCGACCCAGCAAACGACGAATGGGAAGCCTTCATGATTCGTTTCGAGTGTTTCCTCGAAGCGAACGAATACACGGGGATCACCGACGCGAGGAAGAAAAACATCTTCCTCGGCTACTGTGGAAAGGAAGTTTTCAATACGGCCAGAGACCTCACCGCGCCTACTCCAATACAGGCAGTATCGTGGACGGCGTTGCAACAGGCCCTGCAAACTCATTACGCGCCAAAACCTTCCCGCCATGTCTGCCGCAAGGAATTCAACATGAGGAACCAGAAGGCGGGAGAATCCATCAATCAATACGTTGCAGCCCTACGAAAGGCAGCAACTCACTGCGAGTACAGGGATCTGGACGAGCACATTTTAGCGCAGCTCATCTGTGGGTTAAGAGACATTTCTCTACAAAAGAAGCTGTTGGCAAACCCGAATTTAACCCTACAGATAGCGCTGAACGAAGCAAGAGCGTCAGAGTCAGCAGAGAACTCATCGGTGACCATACAACGAGGGGCCAACGTAAACCAGCCAGCACCGAGGCAAACCAGAGTACACTACGAGGACACAAGCCCCGACTACGAGAATCCCGAGTTCGAGGACAGTCACATGATGCGGAGCAGTCACATGAGGCCTGGGGGGAGACACGGATCCCGCTTGCCGCCCTGCGCAAGTTGCGGAGGGAATCACCCCAGGTCTACTTGTAGGTTCAGGAACGTTGTTTGTTCGCACTGCAACAAACTTGGGCACATCGCACGAGTGTGCCGGAGCGGAGTCCCTGCCCCATGGCAGCCGCCTATGTACCGCCAACAGAAGCCCAACCCAGGGGCTTGGCGGAATCAGAAAGGGCGCCCAGAGAGAAATCCACAAGTGTATACCCAGAGAGAAAATTCCCAAAGAGCTGAGCGAGCGTATCCCCAGAGAGATTACTCACAAGGAGCTGAGCGAGCGTATCCCCAGAGAGAATACACACAAAGAGCTGAAAGAGCGTTCTATCAAGATGCTCAACGAGAGTATTTTCAGGATGTAGACGATGAGATAGAGTTGACCCAGAGAGAGGAGTTGCGAACGTATCTCACCACGATACATCAGGTCCGCCCTAAGCGACCAAAAAGGCTGAGAGTCACAGTCCTCTTGGAGGGCTCACCCTGTGAGCTAGAAGTTGACACTGGATCAACCCTGACGATTATTTCATGGACATCCATGAAACAGGCTATCCCTAGCCTCAGAAAGAGCCAACTACGCGCTCCAGACGTCCTGCTACGAGACTACCAGGGGAACCAAGTCCCCATCGTGGGCCAAGGCACATTCCAAATCCGATTCAAGGACATCGAAGCCCAGCTGCCCGTGACCATCGCCAGCGCGCCATTGCAGAACCTTCTGGGGCTCGATTGGTTTGAAGCCCTGGGGTTAGAAGTCACCGGAATCAACACCGTGAGAAACAGCAGCGCTGAACAGATTTTTAAGGAGTTCGAGGATGTGTTCAGCCCCGGTCTGGGTAAGTATGTGGGTAAACCAATATCATTCAATTTAGACCCCAAGGTGGCGCCAATCCGACTTAAGCTGAGACGAGTGCCTTTTGCACTCCGCCCAAAAATAGATAAGGAAATAGATAAGTTAGTGGAGCAAGGAATCCTTGAGCCGGTAGATCACGCGCGCTGGGAAACACCCATCGTAACCCCAGTCAAGCCAGACGGATCAGTCCGCATCTGCGCGGACTATAAATGCACAATTAATGTCGCGCTACAACAGAGCGCATATCCTGTGCCTGTAGTACAGCACTTATTGCACTCGTTGGGACCAGGAAAGGTATTTGCTAAGTTAGACATGGCACAAGCTTACCAGCAACTGCCAGTTGATAGCGCCACAGCGGAGGCCCAGACTATAGTGACGCATAGAGGAGCATTCAAATGCAACCGGCTACAATTCAGTGTGAGTATTGCCCCAGGATTGTTCCAGAGCGTCATGGAACGACTTTTGCAAGGGATACCGGGAGTCGTCCCCTATTTTGACGACATCTTGGTGTCCGCTGCAAACGAGGAGCAATTAAATAAAAGAGTCAGAACTGTTTTGGCCAGAATCAGAGAAAAGGGTCTCCGCCTCAAAAAGGAAAAATGCCAAATTAACGTGCCTAGCGTAGAATTCCTGGGTTATAGAATCGATGGTCAGGGAATACACCCCACTTCAAAGAAAATTAAGGCGATCCAGGACGCCCCCACACCACGAAATCAGACCGAGTTGCAGGCCTTCCTCGGATTACTTAATTTCTACAGCGTTTTTCTGAGGCAGAAGGCGACCGTTGCTGAGCCACTACACCGTCTACTCCAGAGGAACGCACCATGGAAATGGGGACGAGCCGAAGCTGCAGCTTTTGCCGGGGTAAAGCGCCTGCTCACCACTGACTCACTGCTTGTCCAATACAGCCAGACCCTACCGCTGGTATTGACCTGCGACGCATCACCCTTCGGAATTGGAGCAGTCCTCAGCCACAGGATGCCCGACGGAAAAGAAGCACCCATCGCCTTCTACTCCAGAACTCTTTCATCGGCCGAAAGGAATTACAGCCAAATGGACCGGGAAGCGCTGGCTGCTGTCGCTGGAGTAAAGCGTTTCCACGAATACCTCTACGGCCGCGATTTTGAACTAATTACAGATCACAAACCGTTGTTGGGACTTTTGGCGGGAAACCGCCCCACCCCGATCTCCCTTTCTCCACGCATGTCCAGGTGGACTGTTTTCCTGGCTGCGTATTCATACAAATTGATTCATCGACCGGGCTCCACTCTAGGACACGCAGACGCACTCAGCCGTTGCCCATTACCTGACATTCTGCCAGACCCCACTCCAGAAGTACCGGTATTACTCATTGACTGTTTGGACTCGGGACCGGTTTCTTCATACGACGTTGCAAGATTCTCCTCGAAAGACAATGTAATAAAACAAGTTCAAACTTGGGTTTGGAGGGGGTGGCCAAAAGGAAATGTGGGCCCGGAATTCAAAATGTTTTGGTCAAAACGGGACGAACTCTCAGTGTTACAAGGTTGTTTATTGTGGGGGGATCGAGTTGTTATTCCGTATGTTTTACGTAGAAATGTATTAGAGGCTTTACATGTGGGTCATCCGGGGATTGTTAGAATGAAGGCGTTAGCAAGAAGTTACGTTTGGTGGCCAAACATGGACAAAGAAATAGAAGAGTGGGTGGCCACTTGCGACCCATGCCAGGAATCGAGACCAGCACCCCCGGAAGCGCCCGCAACAGAATGGGAGAAACCTAAAGCACCCTGGTCGCGAATACACATCGATTTCGCAGGGCCATTCCAAGGTCAGACTTTCCTTATAGTTGTGGATGCATACTCTAAATGGCTAGATGTAGTCCTAATGACTTCAACCACGGCAGAGGCAGTCATTAAGGTTCTACGGCGACTTTTCGCCACTCATGGCCTGCCCGACCTCCTAGTCTCCGATAACGGGCCCCAATTCACGGCCATGCATTTCGAAACGTTTTTAGCAGGTCAGGGAATTCGGCATGCCCTCGTCGCGCCATTCCATCCGGCATCAAACGGACAGGCAGAAAGAATGGTGTGATTCGCAAAAGAGGCCCTCGCTAGGATGGGTCCAGGTGATTGGCAAACACGCATTGACCATTACCTCCTAATTCAGCATATCACCCCAAGCGCAACGACGGGTAGGAGTCCTGCTGAACTACTCATGGGCCGCTGTCTACGGTCTCACCTGGACCGTCTTCACCCAAATTACTCTGCCACAGCTCCCCCAGACTCCACAAGTAAAATTCGGTCTTTCAGCGTAGGGGATTCAGTATACGCCCACAACTATGCAGGGGGAACATTGTGGATGCCGGCAAAGGTCATTGGCATCACGGGTCCACGATCGTATTTGCTAGAACTAGAAGATGGGCGGAACTGGAAAAGGCACATCGATCAACTTCGGGGTCGCCTCGCACACTCAGACCTTCGAAACGAAGACGAGAGTTCCCTGCCTACAGAAAGTCAACCTCGCGAGAGCCCCATCATAGAAAACTACGACACCTGCGAACCAAGCTTGGAACAAGAAAACACGCACGAAGCAGAGCAAACCCCAGACAACGCAACCGAGCAGACTCCAGAACGCCCGAGCAACGAAGGCACAAAAACCACTGAACGTGAAACAGGAAAAACACCCGATCCTGCAACCACTTCTAACCAACCCGAACTACGACGCTCCTCCCGAGCAAGACAAACTCCCACATACCTAAAGGACTATGTTACCTACCGCAACGTTCCATCTAGGAGGGGAGGGGTGTTAGATATTAGCATACATCGTAGTAAGTCTCCCCTCTGGTCCGCTGCTACAGCGGGAAACAGGTATCGTTCTGATTGGTCGAGGGGCGTACCCGATTCCTATAAAAGGGGAACCCTCCGACCACAGAGCAAGCTGGATCACTACTACTACTAATAAAGAGCTGTTAAGTCACTTCGTGTCCGCAGTCTGTCTCTTGTTGCCCAGATCTAACACAAACCACAATATAAAAGGGATCGTAAGTAGCAACTCATGTAATAAGAACAACATTTTCATGGACAAGTGTGCAGAATTCTTGTGAATGTTCAGTGGCCAAAACTAAGTTCATGTACCCTGTCACTGTACTCTTCTTCTCAGAACAATTTCCCATGTTTCCATAAATCTGAAGGCAACCCATCATGCAGGAATGTCTCCTAAGTGGCTCTTTTAAACCCGATGTGTGGAGAAGCAGGCAGAGAAGTTGCAAAGTCATGGAAAGGCTATACAGAAACATTGCCTAAAGCTTCAGAACAATACCCCCGGCACGAAAACATTCCCAGAAGAGATTCAGAATAAATTCTAACTATCCCAAGAATGAGATACAAAAAAAGGAAGAAAGAAAAGAAAGCTTGGGGGGGGGGACTTGTAATGCTGTTTTTCACATAATAGTAATACTGACTATAAGGATAGAAACAGAGTGCTATTGATCTGGAAAGAGGCAACTAGTATAGATAGTCCTTGAATTACAATTGTAATGGAGTCTGCCTATCATGGTTGTACATCTGACCCGATTTTATGACATTTTTTGTAGCAGTTGTTAAGCAACTAATAACTTGTTATGTAGGCAGTTCCCCCCTCCCAAAAAGCAGAACTGCAATATTTTGACAAAACTATTGTCAAATGCAGTCATGTGACTGTGGGACGGTGGGGGCAACTGTCAGAACTTTGAATCCAGGTCCAAAGTAACCCCAAGTTAAATTTGTTGTAACTTTGAACAGCTGCTAATCAACCCGTCATAAATGTAGGACTACTCATATCTTCCATTTGCTTACCTCTCCATTTTTCCTTGGCTTCTGCCCATGTTAACTAGGGCGTATGGCTGTTGCAATAGGAACACTCCAAAGATATTTGGTTTTGCAATAATGGTGAATATCTGTAGCTCAGGTGTAGGATGAAGGTAAAGGTTTGTTCCCTGAAGGGGTGGGCACATGCGCAGTACTGAAAAATAGCTTCTGTGCATGCACAGAAGCAAAAAACAAGATAGCGGGGCCTACGGCACCACTAAGAGTAACTGGTTCGGGGGCGTGGCAAGTCGAGTTACTACCTACTCAGCCGAACTAGTAGGAACCCACCTCTGTTTCTCCATGCTTGTGGGTTGATTTCTGAACCAGGTTTTGTTACCAGGCTAGGTAACATCTTTAGTGGAGTCTAGGAGATGTCAAAAGACCCTCACTTGACACACCCCTATCTGAAGCCCGATAAACAGAACACTGACACCCTCTAAACTCTGCTGAAGGTGTTACCTAGCATGGTAACGAAACGTTCAGAAACCAACCCACAAGCTGGAAGAATGAACCTTCACCCTCATATCAGGTTTTGTTTCTCTCTGCTACAGTTTAAACTGTAGAAGCTTTGGAATGACTCTACACATTCTTGAACGTGGGTGGTTGTACCAAGGGAAGGTCTACTTTCACATCATATTGACCGGGGTTGCTGTAAGTGAGCTGCTGCTTTAGGAAAGCAATTCTTGTAGCGGTAGATGGAAATTTTCATGTCTGCATAGAGGAAGGAACATTTCAAAGGAAAAAGGGGGAGAGTAGACCCCAATGTAATTTGAAATAAATCAAGAAAATGTTGGAGAAGGAGGAAAGAGAATAAAATTTCTTTCTTCTTCTTTTTTAAAATACGTTTTGACCATAACAGAATATATTTTAGTAGTTTGAAATGTTGCAAGAAATTGCAGAGCTTGTTTGTTAGGGATGCACACACAAGTCCTGATCCAATTAAAAGCTTCGATTTAATCTGGTTAATAAATCTGATTTGGAAGACTGAATCAAGTCCACAAGTTGGATCTATTAACTGGAACTCTCCCCCTCTCCTTCAATTTTGTCTATGCATAGAACTAATCAAGTGTTTGGAAGGAATCTGATTTTAATCGAAAACTCCCCCCCCCCCCCAAATTTGTAGATTCACCTTTGAGATATAATGTATGTCAAAACTCCATGGAGCCCTAAAATAGTTGAGTTGAACAAGAGAAAAAGAGAGAGAAGAATATTAATGAGTTACGGATACTGCATAAGAATTGACAAGAGATCTGAAAGAGAATCACTGACCCAGATAATGACACTAAAGTATCCTAATCTGGATTTTAACATCACCTACTAGGCCAGTGATGGCTAACCTTTTTGCCATCATGTGCCAAAAGCAGAGGGAGCATGGGGGAGGGGGTGTTGTGCACGCATTTGCCCACCCCCACACATGCACCCACAACCCCTGCTTTTGGTTCACGATGGCATGGTAGACCCATTTTTCATCCTCCCCAGGCTCCAGACCCTTTCTAGGAGACTGGGGAGGGCAAAAACACTTTCCCCACCCTTCTGGAGGCCCTCTGGAGGCCAGAAATGTCCTGTTTGCCAACTTCTGGTTGGACCGGAAGGCCCGTTCTTCCCTCTCCCCAGGCTCCAGAGCCTTTCTAGGAGCCTGGGGAGGCTGAAAACAACCTATTTCTTGACTTCTGGTGGTCCTAGAAGGCCAGAAAATCAGCTGGCTGGTGCGTGCATGTGCACCAGAGCTGAGCTCGCGTGCCCACCTATATGGCTCCACATGCTACCTGTGGCATGCATGCCATAGGTTCGCCATCACAGTCCTAGGCCATATCTCAATCTTATATTTTCCAGTTGTTTTTTCCCCCTAGGTTATCGTTATTAATCCATAGTCACTAGCCATTCTTAAAAATCATCCCATTATATATTAAAGGAATTTAAGTCTTTTATAAGCATGGTCTTGAGATGCTCTATTAAAAGGCATTTGAAGAGGTATTCAGGATAGTAAACCTGATCTCTTCACTTCTGCCATTGCCTTAATTCCCCAAATCAGAAACAGAATTGAACATGATCCTTTTGATCCAGGCAATAATGGCCAAAAAGGCGCAGAAATTCAATAGAGTCAGAAATGTATTTCCTCAAGTGCATCTCTCCTCTTTCGCTGTAGAGCCTTCACCAACAGGAATGAAGGAGAAATTCATTTAGTTCCCATTTTAGTGTCAGTATACATGCGTTTGCCCTTTTGAACTGATACATAAATAAAAGCGGTTCACTTTTGAAATCCATCTCTTTCAGAATTTTGCAGCTCATTTTGTAAATTTAAAATAACTCGGCACAAATATACAGAAGCAACAGGGCAAAATATAAAAAGTGGGGAGGGAAATACTCTGGCATTTGAGATCTACTGCTTAATTCTGGAAGTGAGGCCTGGAACAGAGCCAGTTCCAAGGCAATGGAACCTTTTATGTCCCAGAACATAATGGCCAGTCAACTTACAGCCTCAAGGTCTCTTGGCTAAGGCGGATGTGCTGGGTCACAATTTGTTGACCATGTTTTGCTAGCCATCCCGATTCTCCAAGAAATGCACCATCCAAGTGTCACTTGGAACCAGAGCTAAATGCTGTTTGAGGTAATAGCTTTGCCCTTGGAGACCTGTGGTTCTTGGGCTGTGGTAACATAGCAAAACGTGTGAGGTCAAAATGAAGACATGACATCAATAAAAATAAACAGGCTGCATGCCTGAAGGGTAACTAATCATTTTTTCTTGAGGTAATAGGCCTCCCTTACAAGAAAAAAAAATCAGAAATAGATCTTAAGGAATAAAATGGCAAATTCTCAAATAAGTAAATACATTTTCTCCTTTTTGGAGTTTACAATTGACTATCAAGTAGGAGGGCAAAGTTCTAATAGGAGACCATCAAACAGAACACGCATGCTAAATTATATAATCAATTCAACAGTCTTGGTTGACAAAGAAATCTATTTTCCGTCAGCCTTTATTTCTAAGCCTTCAATAAATTCTAATGTGAGAGCTTGGAACTTTTCCACGTTAAAAAAAAACAATAAATGAACGGTGGCACAACTGTGAATTAATTTCTGCCACCAAAACAGCTGGATGAAAAAGAGCTTTCTCCTGCATTAAGTCGGAAATCCCACCGTACAGGATTATGTAATCAACAGAAATGAAATGAATGTAATGGACATAGAATGGAAGTCTTGTAATTAAACCAGATTGCCAATCAGATTGCTTTACCTGAGGTCCTCAATGGGGGCATACGAAGGGCTCCCATTAGTTGGAATGAATTGTGAAGGCAAAAGACAATTGGCTAGAGAACTGGACCATCAATGCTGGACAAGTTACTACAGCAACCCAGAGTCACTCAATCTTCTTCCTAACATTTTGATATTTTTTTCTCCAATTCTTTAATTCTGATTTAAATTCTCAACAAATGTGAAAGACAATGTTTTCGTCCGGGGTGGGGTGGGATATGGGAGAAAGTTTTGTATTAAGATGGCGTGGGATGTATTAGTAATTACTGCTGGATTCAGTGGGTTACTAAGTTAGCATGCTGAAGAACAATATGTCTAGGAACAGAGAGCATTTGAAAAATTTTTGAGGCCCATGGTGGATCTATCCAGTGGTGGGATTCAATTTTTTTATTACAACTTCTGTGGGTGTGGCACTCCACTTCTGTGTCAGAGGGAAGGGACCCCTCAGAACGTGCTTCATTTCTGCCTTTTTTCTTTTTCTTCTTCGGCATGGTTAGAAAGTTAACCTCAGTAGCTATAGACCATTCTTTCTAATTAGCCTGGTCACTTATCTCTTGAAGATAACTAGGAAGGAAAAAGCCGTAAATTATGACCATCCTTCTGCTGCCATTTATTGTCAGAGGAAATTTCACCCTGAACTAATGAGGTGTAGACTGTTGGCTTTCCTAAAAAGTATATCTTCAGAAAAAACAAAAATAAGACCCGATAACATGTTCTAATTAAAAACAAAATTTAATATGAAAATAAGAAATAAACAAATCTATCTAATTGTTACATTTTGGCAAGAGCAATTGTCGCCCACCTTCTTGGCAGACGAACAGAAGATCAGAAGTAAAGAAGTCTCTGGAATGTGTGATGTATTAAGAAACGGGTTAAGAAGCATGCACAGTAAATCATTGCTGATAAGGCCTATGACCTGCGCAGTAACTATTCAGTTCAACTAGCAAACAATTAACGCAGTGACAGGTGTGGCAGGGGAAGGATACTGCAAAATCCCCATTTCCTCCCAATCAGCTGGGACCTGGGAGGCAGAGAATAGATGGGGGCAGAGGTGGTATTCACCAGTTCTCCGAACTATTCAGAATTTCTGCTACTGGTTCTCCAGAACTGGTCAGAACCTGCTGAATACCACCTCTGGATCTATCCCATGTCAGAAACAATATGGTTGTGACAGGCATGGAATCATGAGGAGAATGTTTTTAGAGGAGTACAAAATGGATGGGAAGGATCTTTATAGCCTAAAGGCAGCAACCATATAAAAGCAATTGGTTTGATCCTAGAAAATGGACTTAGATGTGACTATCAAGGAATTAGGTTGGAATCATGCTCTCTACAGACACATCCGTATGTTGACCCTTTGAGATAGTGACCCAAGGAGACAGCAAAAGCCACCAAGAAATTGTGCTTGAAAGGATCAAGAGTAGCAGGTTAAAGATATTTGGCTATCCTTAAGTTGCCCGCACTTGTGTGAAATTATAATAAGCAAATGTAAGATATGAGTAGAAAATTCAACTATTCAGTGCTGTATTTGCAGATTAGGCTATCTTTGGAATTTGCAGGTCCAAAATTTTGGGGTGTTTGCCCTTTTTTGCAAGGTTCTGAGCGGTAAGAGATCAGATGAGAAGCTGAAGACTCACTGTCCCATACATTCAACTGGATTTTCAGATAGGCAGGACCAAGTACCAATTCAGTACCTGAATCTGGATGCAAGGGTGACCTGGTTGCAACATCTATAACTACATTGATCACTAGGGTTGATTTGGCTAGCTAGGCAAGCCAAATCACCATTCTCACTTCTTCTCACACCACTTCATGTGCATCCCTACCAATGCTGTATGCTTGGTGGAAGAAGACGACCATCCCAGATAGGAGTGTATCAATCTTCATTCAAGAGTACCTTAACCCTACACTCTATTTGGCCCTGAAAAGCTTCCAAACTCTAAACTGGGCAAGAAATGTGGTCCTGCCTACTCAGGTAACATCACATTACTATTGTCCAGACCCTGAAAGTTTAACTTTAAACAAAAACATGTTTACGCATGGCATTAGCCAAATGAAGACTCTCTAGCCTTGCCTTAAAATGATACCCTGTTTCCCTGAAAATAAGACCTCCCCAGATAATAAGCCCAACTGGGCTTTTGAGCGCATGCACTAAAATAAGCCCTCCCCTGAAAATAAGCCCTCCCTGAAAATATTGCAACACAGCAGCAGTCATCAAGTGACCACGCTCGCCACCTCCTGCACCTCAAAAATAATAAGTCCTCCCCGAAAATAAGGCCAAGTGCTTATTTCAGGGGTCAAAAGAAAATAAGACCCTGTCTTATTTTCGGGGAAACACGGTAGCGAACACTTGGAATAAGTGAATAGAAGTAACTTAATTTAATTACTGATTTCTTGAACAAATATATCCTGCTAGAATCCAATAGACAGACAGACAGACAAACAAACAAACAGTATTGGCAATAAATATAAGATTTCTGGTATAAGATTTTGCTTGACTCCTAATTAAATATGTGGTGCATAATCCTACTACTTCTCAGAAAGGTTATCATGAACTTAAGCAGTAAAGTATGTGTTTATTTAGTCAGGCACATCTATATACAGGCAAGAGAACTCAAGGCCTTTGAGTCTATGGTTTTATGAGTCTTTCCAGCTGGATCACCTTCCTTGTGTCTAAATACATGTTAAACTTTTGAACCAGTTGTTAAAATATAAAGCACAAATTACCTATAGATAATCAGTATATTTGAGTTCTTCTGAAGAAGCACATGCTTGTTAGATGATTAGGAAATGCATGTACAGTAACATCAATGGCTGATGCTCTTCAGTGTTGTGATGCTTTCACTTTCTTTGATAGACTTTGATAGTTGACAACATGCACACTAAAATAAACAATGGGAAACTCAGGATCCAGTGGGTCTACCAACCACACACTCATAACATCAAAACCACAATTCCCTTTGGTTGACATTTCATTAACATAGGCAAGATTTGAATATTAATATTGTATGCAAAAAGTTGGAACAGCAATGAAATACTGACAATGGAAAATTGGATTATAAAATCAATTACATTTGAAGAAATAGCCAAGCAATGGCAGAGAGAAAAAAATAACCAAGATTGTTTTGTAATACTGGAAACCTTGCATGGATTTTGTCTTGAGAAAAGAAAATTGCAACACAAATTGAAGATTTCTGGATTTGGAAATTAAAAAGGGTTAAAAAGAAGAGGGGGAACAGATAAGATTATCATTACTTGATAGAAGGGTGGGAGGCTTAATTGTATCGTTCTCTCTTTTTTTCATTTTTTACATCATATTATTTTCTGCTTGTTTTGTATACTTTTACTCTATTGTATAATAAATTGTTGAATATTACTAGAATCTCCTCCGGGATTTATTTATCAAAAATATTTGCAGAATAAGAGTACACCAGAGGTGTTAATTCAGCATGTTTGATTTTTGGCCTCTGGATGTGACCTTGTTTAGCAGCTTTGTAACCAAAGCAAAGCAAAACACAGAGCTCTCTAAGGAAATCACAACCTATTTTCCTCCTTAGTAAGACAGGCTGCAAATCTGATGGTTGCATTAGAACTACCAAGAAAATATCAATTTCACTTTCACTTCCCAAGCCTTTAGTAGTGAAGGGAGGCCAGAAAGGAATCCTCACATTTCCTGCACCTGTATGAACAATGCCAGGGGTGTCAAACTCACGGCACCACGTTGTCATCATGTGATGTATAATTACTCTCCCCCCTTCCCGTCGTTAAACTGCGGGTAGGAATAGCCAGTGTGTGACACATCTGGCCTGCGGGCCATGACTTTGACACCCCTGAATTTGTCAAGACCCTCAATTCTCACATAATTTTACTACAGCAAACAGAAGGCATACATGAATGGGTTGCAAATATGGCATCTGTGCTGCTGCTTATTCAGTATTTGAGAAAATGTGCATGATTATAAGAAATTGTAAAGAAGAGTGAGGGAGGGAGGGCGGGAGAGAGAGAGAGAGAGAGAGAGAGAGAGAGAGAGAGAGAGAGAGAGAGAGAGAGAGAGAGAGAGAGAAGAGAAAGAAAGAAAGAAAGAAAGAAAGAAAGAAAGAAAGAAAGAAAGAAAGAAAGAAAGAAAGAAAGAAAGAAAGAAAGAAAGAAAAAGAGAAGGCTAATGATTGCAAGGAACTCAGTCTGGGTGGTGTTCATAAGTATCCCATTGAGGAAGATTTTGACCTCATTTCACCCTGAATCCTGACTGCGGGCCTGATTATCTGGGTGGGATGGCAGAACCTCAGTTGCCAGTGTAACAGTGATTTTTTTTCTCCATAAAGGTTCTGGCAGAGTGCAGGGGTGAGTTCGGTCAAACACTACTGCCGGTTTGCTTGTGTTTGCACTGTGCACGCTTGATACGCATTGCGTGGCATGCACAATGCAGTTAAAGTGCAGAACTGAAAAACAAGATGGCGATGCCTACCTTGCTGCCCAGAGAACCGGTTCAGGGCTGTGGCAGGCCTGAGTCGCTGCCGGTTCCAGAGACCCAGGCTGCCAAACCACTACTGGTTCAAACGAACTGGTAGGTACCCACCACAGGCACAGTGGTTAGAATGCAGAATTACAGGCCATTCTGCTGACTGCCAGCAGATCGATTCTCATCGGTTCAAGGTTGATTCAGCCTTCCATACTTTTGAAGTGCCAGAGATTTGGTGGCAATACGCTTACTCGGTAACTGCTTAGAGATGGTTATAAAGCACTATGAAGCGGTATTTAAGTCTAAGTGCTATTCCTATTGCTATTATTACTGATAATGCAGACAAACTGGGGACCGAGAGGGTTTTACACCCTGCATCATCTAGATCTCAGAAGTTATTTTTGGTGTTCTGGGCTTTTTCTTTACTTGATATTTCTCAGTCAAAATCAGTATGCTATGAAAAACTCTATATCTGTATTCCTTGTATTGACTTTGAGCCCCCAAAGTAATTTATGGGGATTATCAATACAAATCCACAGGCTCTACCCTTGCAAAAATAAACAATATCCACCAGGTTTAATCTTGGTTTGGGAAAATGGAGCCAGAGGCACACCTCCGTGAAATTATTAAAATGGGTGAGATAAAGTATTTTGCACATTGAACATATGTTTGTAACAATGGATGTCTTAATGACTTGGAAAAAATGATAACAGATGCAAATGACTGGAGAAATTTATGTTGCAAAGTCACTGAGCCACATATATTGTACTTCCTGGTAAGGTAAGCCTACCTGCTGCTTTACCTGACTGCTGTAATGATGAAAGGTCTTTTCCTGATATTTTGTTGACATAAGCCAGTTGAAATAAATTCAAGTGATAGCAAGAGCAATAGGTTAAAAATAAGTCTTTTATAGGTTTGATACATCATTATCTGTGCCCATTACACTGCCCGTTTTAAGGCTTTCCTAAGAAAAGCTGTTACCAGATGTTTCTGTACATATTTACTCGTTGTTGTGAGACCGTTGGAACTATTTCTATCCATTATTAACATCATCACAGATGCAAGCTCTTCCTTAAATGGAAATTTATTCAAACAGCAGTCTATACACACATAGTTAGAAAACCATTCTTCTACTCAAGATTCATTATTTCAGAATGCCAAAAATATTCTGCTTTGGCAATATAATTACTTCTCTCTCTCTCTCTCTCTCTGTCTCTCTCTGTCTCTGTCTCTCTGTCTCTCTGTCTCTCTCTCTGTCTCTCTCTCTCTGTCTCTGTCTCTGTCTCTCTCTCTCTTTCTTTCTCTCTCTCTTTCTCTCTCTCTCTTTCTCTCTCTCTCTCTGTCTCTCTCTCTCTTTCTCTTTCTCTTTCTCTCTCTCTCTTTCTCTCTCTCTCTCTCTCTCTCTCTCTCTCTCTCTCTCTCTCTCTCTCTCTCTCTCTCTCTCATTTTCTCCCCATATATACAGTATGTATGCCACTGGAAAGACCACCAAATACATCATTTTAATTGCCCCCCACAAACACCGTTGTAAGAATTAAAGGGGTTTCAGAATGAGGATAACCAATCTGTGCTAGTGGCAGAAATATCCTTCGTTGTGAGCTGTTCCAGAGAATAACAAGCACAATAAAAATACAACTGCTAGGCTGAGTTTGAGGCTCCCAAATCAATATTTTGTTCAGCTGCGAAGTAAACATCATACTGTTAGATCACTTAAGGCAGAACCAAGGCAGGATGTTTGCATTTTCAGCACCTGTTTTGATTAGGTTTCAACACTCAAGGACTGAATACACCAAACAAGCACTGTGTACACTCCATGGAGTGCCTGAACAAAGGCCCTGGATGAAAATTCCCCAGCCGTTCTTCAGAGGTGGTTGGTTCCCTAAAATACAGATACCTTGACAGCCTGAGGCATTTGTGCAGAAATGCTGGTTTCTTGCATTTCTGATGCAGCTGCTCACATTTCATGATTTTTTTATTAGGTGCATGTCCCATGCTATTGACCAAATAAGCGGTAAAGAACTCCTCTAACATTATTGCATTAAAAGGCCTACAGCTTGAACTATTTCTTGCAAAGCCTCTCTACAGTTGTGTGTAGATAGGCAACTTTAACATTAATTTATGATTGTGAGGTAAAAGTTTCCCTCACACATATGTGCTAGTCGTTCCTGACTCTAGGGAGCGGTGCTCACCTATGTTTCAAAGCCAAAAAGCCACTGCTGTCCAAGGACATCTCCGTGATCATGTCTAAATGATGAAGGCAAATGGAAAGCGGTTACCTTACCAACAAAGTTGGTCCATATTTTTCTACCTTCATTTTTACATGCTTTTGAACTGAAGCTGGGACAACAGGAGCTCACTTGTTATGTGGCGCTAGGGATTCAAACTGCTGAACTGCCGACCTTTCTGATTGACAAGCTCAGCGTCTTAGCCACTGAGCCACCGCATCCCTATTTATGATTGTACATGCAGATAATCCCCACTTGTGGAACTGTACATCTGTTCTAATATAGGACCAGTGTTTGCCAGTTTTAAGGCTGTTCTCCTTTGAAGCAATGGACTTCAAACACTGTAGCAGATGACCGTAAAATCCGTATTTCACAGGACTGTAGTCTCCACATTTTATGCTGCTACATAAAATCTCTGTCAAGGAAGCTTTTCCCCTTCTTATAGGAGGAAGAAAATCAAAGCTTTGGCAAAATGATGTATTATCTAATTTAGATCAAATATATTCTCTATTACCAGAGGCGATGCCTGCAAGAATAAGAAACTGATGAACAAATTTGGGACCATACGTGGCAGATAATGTCATGAAGGCACAGTGGCGTAGCGTAGGTTGTCAGCACCCGGGGCAAGGCAAGTAATTTGCGCCCCCTAACCCAAGGGTGGCCCGACTGCAGCTGCCCCTGGGTCGGCATCAGTCAAGTGAGGCTCTCCATGCTGGCCTCCTGCCTTCCTCCCGAAAAGGAGCTCGAAGGGCAGCGGGAAAAGGCTCGACTGAAGGGAAGCAGGTGCCGCGGGGGTGGGAGGCGCACCGGGGGCTTCAGGAAGGCGCCGGCTCCCCGGGGCGCTCCAGGCGGAGCGGGAGGACGCGGTGGCGTTGCAGCGGCGGGCAGACGGAGCGCAGCGCCGCTCTCCTTCGGCTCCCACGGGGGCGGTGTGGCGGGTCTTGCCGGCTCCGCTGGGAGTTAGGCGGTGCGCAGGAGGGGCCTGGGCGGGCCGGGGCCGGGGAGCTTAGTTTGCGGGCCGAGCCGGGCGCGGAAAGAGGTGGCCACAGTCCGGCAAAGGGTGGCGCGGGGCGAGTCAGGGCGCCTCCCCAGACGTTGCGCCCGGTGCGGCCGGCCCCCCCTGCACCCCCCACGCTACGCCACTGTGAAGGCATTAGGTCTTCCACAACCCAGAAAATTGCTTCAAGATATTGCTGTCCTTTCAAATGGTGGTTGCTTTGCTAGTGAACTCAGGCTGTGTCTGGTCATTTTTTAAACAGAGTATTTATTTTGGCCATTGGTCAGAAATGCAAAAACACAACTATAAATAACCAACACCTCATTTTTTTTTTAGCAATTTCAAGAAATTGACAAGCCCTGTCCGGTGGTATCTGGTGAAATAAAAAAAAACGAGGGACTCCGACAAGCAGAAGTGTGAGAAAAGACAACCAGGTTGCGTAACACTGACATTTTTATTAGAATTCATTTGTAACAAATGGAGCTTGTGTCAGCAAAGAACTGATTTCCATACAGACTTTCTTTCGCCACTAATGTAACGAAGTAAGAAAATAAAAAGCACGCCTTTCATTCTGTAAAACATTTACGCGTACTACTGATTAGAGGTAATTGTATTTTTTTTTAACAAGCCATTTTACAAGGTGTTTTTTTTTTTGTTTTAATTTTTCAGTCTAGGCATCCAAAACAAGAGCAGAGAACACAACTTGTATTATTTTTGTAAAGACACTCCAAGCCTGAATGGCAACGCCACATAACAAGATGGATGACGGGATCCTCAGCCCTCTTATGATAGTCTTTTGGAGTATCAGGGCTCTTAAAAATTAAAAGATTAAAACCAGAAGAGGGGGGGGAATAAAAAAGGGGGAAAATCTGTTTTTCATTGTTGCCCCTGCAAACTTTCCCCCTCTTTTATCATGTTTTTGTGTTATTTACATACACACAAGTGGATTTTCATAATCGTTTTTCTTACAGATGGGTTCAAGTAATAATACTATTGGGTGTAGAATCAATAGGGCAGTGCATAGTACAAAGATATAGAAAGTGCAGATCACCCTCCGTTGCCCATCCATCCTCACCAGCGGCTAACCATGCAAACCATGTTTTTTTTTAAAAAAGAGAGCTAAAATAAAAGTTCCGTACAAATAATTCTTATATAGTTTGTGTATTTCTCCATCATTAACTAATTACAAAATTATACATAACTACACATACATAGGTAAATAATAGCACCGTACTGATTATGCTGAGGAAACAAATGCCGACTATGGTGAATGACGATTCACGAGACCGACTCGTTGAAAAAAGAAAAGAAAAAGGAAATGAGAGAAGAAGAAAAATCACCACACCGCAAAGAAACCCAAATGGAATGCACATCAATGATTTGGATAGAAATCTCTTTAGAAGCAACTCCTGAATAGTCGCTTGGAGAGGACTGGCCATTTATTTGGCGGCTTTTCGGTGTCATGCGCGCCCTTTCTACTAATTTAGCTTATGATCTTCCTTAAAGAGCAAATGATTGTTGGAGAAAGGCTGGCCCTGATATGTAATGAGCTACCTTAAAAGGCATGTCTGCACAAGATGTCCACAGATAGAGCTGGGGCACAATTGGAGTCCTCCTAGACCAGGGGTGTTAAACTTGCGGCATCACATTTTCATCACCTGACATATTGTGACTTTTTCCCCCTTCACTAAACTGGAGGTGGGCATAGCCGGTGCATGGCGCATCCGGCCCATGGGCTGTGAGTTTGACACTCCTGTCCTAGACACATGGCCTCTACAGGGATGGTGGAAGGCAACTTTGCACAGATTCATCTTGTGCGCCAATTGCACCCTGTCCTGGACCAGGAGATCTTGATCTTGCTCACGTATGATTGCTTCCTAAGCCCCCACATCCTTCTGCCACACCTTGCTGACAGCTATACCCATCTTTACTAACTCCTTTGCGTCCCAGTTTCTGCAAGACCCAACTGATTCACATCATATGGTCCTTCTGTTTGGGGGGAAATTCTATTGCTTTTGGACCTTGCAGAGTTGTGCTTGAATTTAAGCCAATTCACCCAAAGCGTTTGTGCAGCCGTGCCTCTCCAGCATCGTTGGACGGCATGTCAATCTGTCGAGCCATCCTTTTGACTGAAAGTGTGAGTTCCATATATAGTCCGGCCCCCTTTTTATTTTTGACAGAAACAAATCAAAAAGAAACATGCAGTGCACACATTCATGTTGGATTCTGATGTAGAATTAAAGAATCTCACTCTGAGGTAGCCTTCTATAATGCTTATTTAAAAACTATTATACATATGTATGTGGATTTTTTTTTTGTTTTTTGCGCTTTTTAATTGATTTTCTTAAAATATATATATATATAAAAGTGCTCAAATAGAATGCTTTCTAGTGTTTGGTCTTTTAATATATTTATTTCTGGTAATGGTGGAAAACATGGAAAAATAAATGCTAATGTAGGTTCTATTCCTGGTTGCTTTTATATATGGAAACACATCTAAGAACATTTCTTTGTGATCTATATTTTGATCAAAATGGCGCCAGGTTGACCTAGTCCAATATAAGAAACAATGGCTTCTGTTCAACTGGCACAATCCATTTATTCAGTTGTCATTAGACAATACCACCGTAAGTCCTTTGTCCAGTCCAGCTGATCTCAGAGCCCTCCTAGCTTGAGTTAAAAGAACATGTTGTGGCCTCCAGTGAAATTCATGTACATGAGTGGGGATCCAAACCTAGACAAATTGCCATTCCTAAAGTATTAGGAGTATTTTATTATATTTTTAGAATAGCAGCATGTCTCTAAAACAGAACAAAATAAAATTATAGTTATGAATGCCAGCTGGGGGCATTTTTGAAATAGTTTGCCTGTGCCTACAGGGTGCCTGACTACCCTCTGGTATGGATGGAAAAAAAAATATCAATAGTGAAAACTTGGAATGAATATTGTTAAGAAAAACTTCACGTGCTGAAAAGAGACTGTGTTAATTGGGGAAAAAATGTTGATGAGAAATCACAGAGATCCTGTTGGAGCAAACATAGACAAAAGAAATCGAAGCAATGCTATCAAAATAGGCATCAAATATAAGGCACTCTAAATGCAAAAATTAAAACTGAAAAACAGCATTTCTAACTGGTGCTGTCTGCCAGAAAATATTCTGGCCTACAGAGCAATGTGTGTTTGGCTTTGCCCATTATATGCCGTCATTCCAAAAACCGTATTCTATACTGCAGACAATTTTATAAGTGGATACATTTTAAAAACCCTTGACAACTATTATAGCATTTTTCTTCCATTAGGGATATGCACTGACTTCCTTCGTATGCCTACTTCCTATACTTATTATGGATGCTATTGCACTAAAATTTTCGCAATATGAAATCTCACTGAGAGCTATAACATGATAATGCAATGCAATCCCTAAGCAGGTTTATTTAGAAGTAAGTCCCACTGAGTTAATGGGCCTTCTCTTCTAGTAACGGTGGATCAAACCTTAATGTGCATGGGTGATGAATGATATGTGTGCACATGATTTCTACCCATTAGATTTGGGTAAGGTTGAATTTCAAGTATCACTGATGTGCATTCCTCATTTCCCCATGGAAATTGAAAAGAAAGCAAAACAAAAAGATAAAAGAAACACAAATCTCTCAAAAGCAAACCTCGAAATGCAGAGATGTGTAGAAATATTGTATGGTCTGAATGTATCAATTTGGATTTCCCCCCTACTACTTCAACAAATCCAAGTCATGGAAGAACTGATACATGTATATTTATATTTATATATTTATATTTATGTGCATTTCTTTCTGTCTATCTACGTATTATTGTTGTAGATGGATAGAGAGAGAATGAGAGAGATATACATATATTTATAATAGAAAGAGAAACGTGTGAGAGTTAGTAGCAGCTTTATACTTGCGCTTCCCTGTTGATTCCAAAAGAAATAAAAACAAAATCTCCCATATGTCAATTAACTGATTTATATTTCATTGGAAAAAAAAATCAAACGTAAAAGCAAGATCTAAATGAGAATGTAGTCCTGGAGATAAATATAGGGCTGCACAAAAATGTGCAAATTGTCAAAATTATTTAACATTTCTACAGCAAGATATTACAGGTAACAGTTCTACAGCATAAAAAAACTACAATTCAGAAACCAACAAAAAAATCGAACAGGTATGCACTTTTTGTTTGAATTTACTTCATCGAATGATAAACCTTTGTCGTTTTTTTAAAAAAGGAAAAAAAAAGTTTACACAGTTAAAAATGAAGCACAGGTCAGCAGTATCTTTACAATACTAGAAAACTAAATCAAGGACTTTCTTTTCAAACATTTGCCCTTTGCCCTCCCAACCCCAAAGGTTACTGATGAGCAATATGGCAGGAAGGGGGGGATGTTGGAACCAAGAGGTGGTTTTGTTCTGGAGGAGCCGGGACGGGCCTCCTGACGAACATCTGGCGCTGAATTGCAGAAACCTAACGTTGGCATCGTTCATTATCATGCGGTCCTGAACGAGATGATCGTCCTTGGAAGGAATGTCCTCTTCCTTTTCATCCAAATTCAATCAAAACGGAATCTTGGGATCTCTGTAAACTGAAATCCTTCCGGTGCCTCAACCCAATCAAGTTTCTTTAATTGTGTTTCTGGTTAAGTTTACTGATGACTGAATTGTTGGTTCACCCGGCAGTTTATTTTGTTTCCTGTTAATATTTCCCACTAATTGGTCTTTAATTTAAAGTTAAGTACTTCTCAAGCACACTGTATGGCTCAGAAGAGGCTCTCTGGATCTTAAAGGGCCTGTAGTTAACAATCCAGAATGGGTCAGCGTTTTTCCATTTGTTTTTACGTTGCATAGTGATCAAAGCTGCCCAGATATTCTAGTGCAGCTCGATAGCAGAACTGATACTGATCCTTGGGAAAGAGAGAGGAAAAGAGAGAGAGAGACAGAAAATTGGATTGAAATAAATATATTTGCTCAGCAAAGATACATTGACAATTTTCTAATCCTGATTAAGAGAACACTTTCTGTGTTTACACAAGCTCTGTGTAAACTTATACCTTTTCTGATTTATAGGGGATCAAGATGATTTTGGCTTAAAAGCTGATCAGAGTGGCTGTTTCTGTGTAAACAAAAATCCTTGACACAGAATTTGTATCTCCCTAATAGGATACATGTAAATGTGATGTATGTGCTTAACATTCACCTTTGTGGTAGCCACTAAAGAGCTGCATCTGAATTATGGAATTACAGAGTGGAAAGGGAGATTGGACATCTAATGCACAGCCTTTCGGTTGGTACAGTAGAACTTCTGGTCACGATCGTAATTCATTCCATAACTTTGGTTGCAACCTGATTTGGTTTGTGACCCGAAGCTAACTTTGGAATTTTGATGCTTACAACAAACAAACAAAACAAAACAAAAAATGGCACGGAAGGGGAAATCGGGCACAGGAAAAAAAAAAGTGAATTTTTTGGTCGGAACCCAATTTGGTCATGATCAGAAGCGTTCGTGACCAGAGGTTCTACTGTACCAGCTTGTATGGGTAGAATGTCACAAGTAGAATGTCCAACTGGTGCCTTAAGTCACCCCTCCAGCAAGTGATCCATTGTTTCTTTAGGTAGACTAGCTCAAAGCCAGGCCCTCCAGCACTTTTGGATATAATCTTAATTGGAGAAAACACAAAAAGCTGCAGTGGGAAGACTACTTCAGAACATCCTGCCCTATGCACCTTGTTTTATCCTTGTGCTCTTGAAAGAAAATATCATGCTAGATTGACTAATTGCTTTCAGCGATCAGACAACCCTAACCCTAAGCGCTGATACATTTCTCTCTCCCTCCCTCTCTCTCCCCCTCTCTCATCTATCTATTTATCTAATTAATCATCCATCCATCCATCCATCCATCTATCCATCCATCCATCCATCCATCCATCCATCCATCCATCCATCCATCCATCCATCCATCCATCTATCTATCTATCTATCTATCTATCTATCTATCTATTATCTGTCTGTCTGTCTGTCTATCTATTATCTGTCTGTCTGTCTGTCTGTCAGTCTATATCTATCTATCTATCTATCTATCTATCTATCTATCTATCATCTATCTATCTATCTATCTATCTATCTATCTATCTAGTCTCTCTCACATTAAGCAATTATTTAATGAAGACCTCAGTACTAACTAGCTCATGACTACTGTACAAAAATTACTTTTGATGTAATCAGTAGTATTTTTTTCTTAATATATTTAATCTTGTATGAAGAAGTCTAATAATTTTATGCTTGTAACAGTGATTTCCTTAACTGTAATTAATATTGACAGAATATTTTTTCTTTAGATTTAAAATTCTAAATTATCCAACCAATAGAATCTCAATAACTTTAATTAATACTGTATAAATATCTTTGTCCTGAAACAACAGAAGGCATTAAGAGATATAACAAGATAATAAAGAGGGAAACATTCCTGTCCCTTAGCATTGTGGTACTTCTTCATTTTACTTATTGTTAGATCTACAGCCTCCTTCCATCTCTTGCCCTAAGCCACCCCTTTCTCTGCAGCAACAGATTTTTACTGAATCCAAAGCAAAGTAAGGGAGCTTTTGGCTGCTTTGGTTAAAACAATGTGTGAGTTAAGAGAAAGGGATTCTATGGTGAGTCTAGAAGGGCAAGGATTGGGGAGGGGGGGGCTTGTTTTAAAACCCAGAACATTTATGCTCTCACTTGAAATAAAAAATGCAGCCGTTTGTCACTTTGTCTCTCCTTTGGGGAGAACAGAACATCCCAAATAACCAGGAATTCGGACAATGCAGGGATTTCCACACGTGGGGCTTTTTAAATGCAAGTAAACCCATTCCTTGCAGATATTTGGCCTCAAGATGGGAGGTTCAGAAAAATTACACCAACCCTCAACCCTCAATCATATTTATTTATTTAATTTATATAATGACTTTATTATTTTTACAAACAACTCAAAGCAGTAAACATATTTAATATGCCTTCCTCCTCCTAATTTTCCCAAAACAACAAGCCTGTGAGGTAAGTTTGGCTGAGAGAGCATGACTGGTCACCCAGCTGACTTTCATGGCTAAGGAAGGATTACCATGCTCTCCTGCTTTCTAGACTGGTATCTTAACCACTAGTCCCTGGGAAATTGCAGTGGACAACTGGGTGATAGTGAGACCACCTCCAGTTGCTACCCTTTTAGTTACCCAATCAATCAAGTAAATAAAGAAGTGCTACTATTCATTTCTTCTGATCCTGTCTTATATTTCAACGGAAGTCTTTGTTGCTTAAAGCATCCTTCAATGAAAGAATGAAAACAGTCTATTTGTAGGCTTCTATATTGGCTTACATTACAAAATATAAATAACAAATAGCAAATTAAGATATATATTTTATCATTACTATATTCATATATATATATCTGTGTGTGTATGTGTGTGTGTGTGTGTGTGTTGTATTTGTGCTAATAAATAAATAAAGGGAGACTAGTATAGATCTATTTCAAGCTATTTAGCTCTCATCAGCTAGCCATACCCTTACTGGGATTTGAACCTGGGCTGTATTACATATTAGGCAGGAGTCTTAGCCACTAAGCCACAGGCTCTCCTCCTTATCAGCTGAGCCAGGGAAATAGGTAATACATACATACATACATACATACATACATACATACATACATACATATGTGTATGTATGTAGAAAACTGTTTTTCTCACCTCTGTTTGTACCATGGCTGGCCGCTGCGTCCTTAACATTTTGACAGTCTGGAAAATATCTACAACACCTTCATATCTCATTCGTTCCAACACAATGCTTAGGGTTATGAACACTCCAGTTCTTCCAACACCCGCACTAGAAAGAAAGAAAGGAAAGGAGGAAGGAAGGAAGGAAGAAAAAAAGAAAGGAAGGAAAAGAAAGAGAAAGAAAGAGAGAGAGAAGAAGAAAGAAAAACAAAAAAGCAAAATTTAGTTGAATGCTTAATTGTAAATGGAATATAGCTTATGTATACAAGATCCATATATAAACTGAACATGTAAATCACATTCTTGCATGGTGACTATTTTCTGCTAAGCCAAATAGTAATTGTAACTGAAATTCTGAATATGATTTGAAGACTTTCAGTTTTTGAGTAGGAGTAGATACTAGAAAAACTAGGAGACCTTTATCAACAGAGATAATTGAACATCATTTTTTAAAGCGTACACCTGCAAATACAGCTGATAGCAGAAGAACTATATTTAGTTAAAAGATGACACACAGATTGTGCTTTGAAAGTGTTTTGAGAAAGCATTTTTTTCTACTACCCATTAGCATTATTGGAAGTTGGGTAGCTCTTCCAAATTATTGTATCAGGCTCCTGGCCTAACTGTATGAAAACATGGCTAATAATGCAAAATATTAATTAACTGAAAACACATGTTATAATCTGATGGGGTAAAATCTTGAAATGTTCAGATTAAAATAATGATTTCAAGTTATTACTGTTTATCTTAAATGGAAAGAAAATGAAAGCAGGATTTTGCCATGTTTGCTTCAAACCAGTCCATGTCTATAGCTAAAATAAAATGAAGAACAAATGTTACAATTACTCTTTCCTCTTTTTTCTTACAAGAAATCTATTAAGGCCAGAGGGAATGTTGATCTTTTGGGAGGGAAATAGAATTAGAATTAATACAGTGCAGGAGGCTGAAGCCTTCATTAAAAAACATTTCTCTCTCCCAGAGGACGAACATAGGGAAGGTAGTGAAAAGGGTAGCAAGGTACAAGATATGAAGGAGGGGGGGCTGTGGCTCCACCTGGGGACAGGGAGGAAGGAGCAATATCGAAAAGGCTCAGGTCACAAAGATAAAAGTACTTGAAATATTTGTAATTGTTGATATACTAGAAAGTGACAAAGGAAAAATGATTGAACACATGATTGATACAATGCGGAATAAGATTCTGTTTTCTGCTTATCTTTTATACGTTTTTTTTAATATTGTAAAAATTGTGAGATTTGGAGGGATTTCTACCACTAGCGTGGGAGCTGCCAAAATTTTCTATGTACCCCTTTACCTTTTCCCATAAATGTTTAAAAACCAATAAAATTCTTTTTTTAAAAAAGAAATCTACTAAGGGATTATATAAACAGTTGTACTGTAGATACATTTTTTGAACTGTACAAATAAATGAGGGAAGCAAACACTTTTGCTGTAAGAGATTTTCAGCTAATGATTTCCTTAATCTCTCTCTCTGATTATATGCCATGAATTATCAGTATGCATTTCCTTTTAGTGATCTACTCTTTCTGAAGGATAATCTGTCTCCAACCAATCCTTCGGATTTTGCAATAGTGTACCCATTGATGCTTGATTCCAATTGAGTCCATCCAGTTTTTTTCTCTTTCCTGCCATTTTCCCTGGATACATATACACAGACACTCACATATAACTGTATGAAGAAATGTGAGTGCAAATTGAACAAATATCCATCCTAGAAAGGAACAGTACATACATACCAGTCCATGTGTGTATGTCCCATGTTCACGTAAGTGAAATAAAAAATGGGGACTCTATGGTGCACTTTATAATTCGGGACATTGGTAATACAACTTGCCATTATGAGAGTCATTATATGACTGAGTTTATGTCTTCAAGTTTTAACTAAATAGGATCAGTACTTATTTTTTACTCTGTCAAAAGATGATTTTATAGAGCTAATCCTTTAATCATAGTATCTGGTTCATAAGTCTGCCTTACGTTTTGGAAGGATACAAAAATGAATTTTCTTCCTACTATTCACATCTAATACGTACTAGCTTTCTATGTATTCCCCCCATTGACTCAATACTTTAGACTATTAGCTTTTCTTTCCATGTACAGAAATCATAGATATGAAGACATATCACATCACCTGACTCAACATTTTTGAACAAATTATGGGGACAGGCATTCTTTCTATGGATTCAGAACTGCTGTACACATTTTGTAAATACCCAGAGAAAGATTATTTATTCTTTATTCCTGAGCATTTCTATGGCTGTTTCTGTCCATTTCTATACAGCTGATAATATTTTATCTTCTACTTTTGTTCCTGTCTAGTCTTTCACAAAGACTGAATATTAGAGTTCTATAGTCCCATAAGGAAGAAGCAAGCTGCAGAATTGCCAGAAGAGGAAAATTGAGGTTACATTGTATAAATCTTGCAATTCTTTCCATTAGGCTGCACACATTTTTACTGAACATATGATTATCAAATTAAAACATTAGTTTTTGCAATCCATAAAGCAAATTGATTAAATAAGCACAAAAGATTACGATTATGATAATCTTTATTACAGTCACTAAGCAGTTCGTAAGCAAAAGATGTTCTTGAGTATTCTGCAGGATTGTATTTAAAAAATGTTTCCCATCTTGTTACGTTTATATTCAAGAAAATAATGAAATATTATTTTTTTAAGCTTAGGTAATGGCAAAGGTTCCCCTTGCACATATCGGATAGTCATTCTCGACTCTAGGGGCCGGTGCTCATCTCTGTTTCAAAGCCGAAGAGCCAGCGCTGTCTGAAGACGTCTCCATGGTCATGTGGCCGCATGACTAAAGGCACAGAATGCTGTTACCTTCCCACCAAAGGTGGTTCCTATTTTTCTACTTGTATTTTTACATGCTTTTGAACTGCTAGGTTGGCAGAAGCTGGAACAAGTAACAGGAGCTCACTCCATTACACAGTGTTAGGGATTCGAACCACCAAACTGCCGACCATTGTGATCGACAAGCTCAGCGTCTTAGCCACTGAGCCACCACATCCCTTTTCTAAGCTTACTAGAGGAAATAATTGTCAGCTACTATAACCTTTTGCTTCACACAGGTTTTTGCAGGAATATTAGCAGCATCATTACTGACAGATGACTTGTCTTGATTCCAGTTAAATTCCAGTAGAATAAAATCTTTTCTTCTTCTTCTGAGACTGCTAGATCTACTGCATGGGTCTACTATGCTGTTTATTGTCATATTTCTGTAGATGGGGAATGGAAACTGTCAGATAATGGCGTGAGTAAGGTCACACTGTCAGCTCGATGCTGACATGACATTTGAACCACCTCGCATTTGCTTCCCCGTGCCTATATTTCTGCCTCAGCATGCTATTACCATCATTAAACATCTTGTCATTTTAATCAGACAAACAATATTTAGCACCTGTGTTTCTTTCTCTTACCTACAGTGAACCGAAATTGGCCCATCTTGTCCAAACTGCTCTTTTGTTTTATGAACTTGGCCAATGAAGTCTATAAACCCTTCTCCCGATTTTGGCACTCCTTGTTCAGGCCAGTCAGTAAACTGGAATTGCCTCACTGTTCGGGACTGGCCATCCTTGGAATGAAAAGCAGACATATCAGATGGACACTACAGCAGAAGATGAGATGTTTAACATTCTTATTTAGATTTTGTGATCGTATATTGACAAGGAAAGTGACCTGTGATAAAATGAAGAGAGCTTTCCTGCAAATCTAACTGCAGTCATGATGTAGTTTTACCTTTTGCTCCTTTTTTGCCATTAACAGAACCACAATGACACAAGAATGCAATATCGTTAACCACAGTGATGCTCAAATTATTCTCTGCCCTGGAGAGGATATTTTGGACATTTAAATCCTGGAAAAGCAGAATCTGCAGACAGGAAAACAAGCCTGGAGAAAACTTGATTTTCAAGCAATACAACACACAAAAGCATCTTTGTCTATTGGTCACTATTATGTCCGCCTTGTTGTCCCTTTTCAATGTGTTCCTCTGTTGGCCTAGCCAAGCCACTCAAATGTTTATGGACAGGATTCTTTTCTAATTTGTTTTCATGTTAATTCTTTCGTTCTTCCTAACATCTATTTGTCTATCAAAGCAGCATGAAAATGATAGTGAAGCCAGCCAGTATTAAAGAATATTCTTATTCAAGCAATTGCTGAAATTGCAATTCTGGATTCACCTGTAAACTGGTGAAGAAACTTCTTTGCAGACAGACCACAGAAACAAAGTGATCTAATGTAATTCAAGCTAGCCTTGTAAAATTGACATTGTTATTGGCACATCTGCTTACATATATCTACTAGTAACAATTTCAGGCATTTTGATATCACGGAAAATATAAAAGAATACCAACTTCTGTCTTCCAGCAGACAGAAGCCTTAGTAAAAGGCTTCTTGGAAGCAGTTCAAATTTGCCACAAGTGAGTGGTTCTTTATAGCCTAGTCTTTTGATTAGTATTGTAAATCATGAGTACAGTTCATAATAGTGGCCTTTGTGACATGGACACCTGCCTAAGTAGGGCTGTCTTTACATGTCTCACTTTCTAACCATCCACAGGGCCGCTATCATTTTTGATCTCCATAAAATCAATTAAGTGACCCAGCAATGTGAACGAGATCTTATCAAAATGAAGACATCAAGTCCTTTCTAATTTGTAGCATTGCCCTGGAAAAAGTAATGGCTATAGTAATTGGCAGCAAGAGAACAGATTATGTATCAAAGGATTTGATCAACCTGCCTCAACTGCTGTGCTGACTTGTCTTCGTATATTGTCAGCCCATCGAAACTGACATTTAATAGAAATGACACAAATTGAACTATTGCTATTAACCTTCATGCCTTCTGGATACCTTCTACATTCTGAATGCATCCACTTTCTAGCCATGGTAGGAGAATCTGCAGATGCCGTGTCTCTGTGCCTGCAAGCTATAATTGAGGCACGGTGCACAAGAGGAGGACCGGAAAACTATTGCTAGATGCCAATTGCTTAAAATGGCACTTTCTGCAGAATGAAACCAATGAAGAATCTCAGTGATGAGCGGGGATTCTTATAAAGCAGATTGGAAGCTGGAGGCAAGGGGAAAAGAAAGCACATTCTCCTACCAAAGCATTCAGTTGATTGCCTTGACACGGAGGTGAATAAAACTTGCCTCAAATAGAAAAGCAACACAAAAATGATAACTTGCACTTCGTGTCATTATTATTCAAATTCTGCAGTACGTTATTCAGCAACAGCATGCAGATGGAAAAGGTGCCATTATATTTCTCTAATCAGAAGAGCCCAATGAAATATGAGAAGTGTTTTTGATTCTGGGAAATAGTTTAGGTGAATTTGAGGGATAACTTGGTACTATCATCTTTGGACAAATTCCCAAGACCTCAGAAATCCAGTGTAACAATCACTCCATCTTTAATTATTTATCTTTTTTTAATAATTGTGTTGTGCCAGTAAATTAGCACAAGTATAGGGAAGTAAACATTGTTCTCACTGGTGATGAGAAATTAAGTCCTGAAATTTACTGAGATACTAACTTTTAAAAGTCACCCCACAAAATGCCAAGATTATATTAATTAATTTGGATGAGATCCTCTAGAACTATTGTGAAGTTTAATTCTACCTGACTCTTTGACTTATGTGGCCCTGTATGCAACAGAAAAAAAATAGCTGCATATTATTGTTATATTAATAGTAATATTAACATTGTGCACACATACCTGATTCTGTTTGATATCTAACCTGATGGACTAGAAGGTTATTTGGATTTGGATTGTCTGTTTCTATGGCCAATGAAAGGAACAAACTACAGTATACAAGTGACAGAAAGTACTTTACTATTAAAAAGTTGTCTGTAGCTCCTCCAATTCACTGATCCTGACTGCTCACAAGGAATCAGGTGTAAAGAAGTGTGAAATTATGTTTAAACTTTCCCAAGAAATACTGACTGCATCACAGGGATAATACAAAAGTTCCACTTTAGATGAAACTATTTTCACAATGGCATTATATTCTTTGGTTATTACAACTGAAAGAAAAAAAATGGCAATTCAATTTCATGGGAGTTTTGTTCCTATTTGCAACATATGAACAAATCAGAATAAGCAGCCCAACCGTGGCATACTGCTTTATGTTGATCTTTTAAGTTTATGCCCAGTTTTGTCCACGTCATGATCCATAGTGGACAAATAGTGAAGTCTATCCTCAATGCCTAGCCCTAGAATGGCAAGGAGAGGCTTGAAACTGACTGAATAATTCTTGTAAGGAAAATCTACAAAGTCAGAATGTGACAGAAGAAAATCTCAATGGGTTGAAAAAGGTACAGTCATTGTTGTACTTCACTCAGAATTGAAAGTGCAGAATAATTATGTATCCATGGTTAATTTCACTTTCCTTATCACAGAATTTTAGTTACTTACTTTAGTGTAAAATTGAGGATAAATGTGGCTATTCTTTTGGAATGAAATCCATTTTAATCTAGTACATTTCCATATGTAAAAAAAATATGTTCAATATGCATGTAATGACCCTTTCTTGGCAGCTTTCTGCATTAAGACATATGTGGAGAAACTCCCATTCAGAACTTTGAACTGGATACGATTAGATTAAATCATTGCCGTCGATTCTTGAATCTTCATTTTAAAGCCTTCAAATTACTTTTGTAATTCAATGGCCTTTGGCACATGTACACCTACATGTTTATCAAATAGCAGTAACTAAATTTGCATATCCTGACATATTGACAGCTTTGTAGAATAACTTTCAATAGGGTTGGTACATTCAGTGAAATATTGCTCCTGCTGCAGTTGGTATCCCAAATGCAATACTTTACATTCTCCCATAGAAGCCAAGTGGAATAAGGAAAATAGAGAGTTACAATCCACAAAGTACAGATATTAAAACAGGTGAAATTGTAACTGGATAGCCACATCCTAAATTCTGCTGAGAATATTTTCTCAATTTATATGGATACATTCTCCACAGGAAGCATGCTGTTATGTGATCCTTACTACTAATTTGGGAAAGGTGATAGGAAGATAGATATGTCTGCAGGACATGATTTCTTGATAGGATAGAATAGAATGAGAGAGGTGGGAGGTCTTCTAGTCCAACCCCCTGCTAAGGCAGGAAACCCTATATCATTTCAGACAAATGGTTGTCCAATCTCTTCTTAAAAACTTCCAGTGTTGGAGAATTCAATAATATGATGTCAGAAAGCATATACAAAAGGTACAGAAATGTCATGACATTGGGATCTGCCTCACTTGAGCCAGTTTTCACAGTGTGGTCCAGCCAGGTTGGCTTCAGTGTCAGGGGTGTGCAATGTCCATTGATAATATCCTGCTATGTATGGCATGCAGAGGTCCAAACATGGCTGGGACACTGTCCATTTTGGGAAGGAGTTTTAGGAATGTTATAGGAGTTAAAATGGGTCTCAAAAATGTTCCCCCACCCACTCCAAAAGGCAATGGGACTGTTTTTTCCTTGAGGAAGAAGAACAAGATGTTTTGTTTCTCAGCCAAGAACCATCATCAGTTGTGATGAAGGGGACGGCCGGGGGGAATAGAGGATAGGTACTGACAATTGAGACTGGGCAATGGGAGATGGAAGGATGGGTTCTGACTGGATGTGGGGGGGGGGGGGAGAAGGGAATGGAAGGATTGTGTTTCTTGAAATTGACTGCAAGAAATGTAATCCTTCCTTCCCACCACCACCTGCCTTTTGAAAAGGAAAAGAAAAATCACTTTTGAAACAATTGACCTGGATGACTGAGAATCTCCACAGAGTAAAATGGGTATTTTCATTGGCTGCAAGAGTGAAAATGGCCTTCCCCTCCGGAAGCCAGAAACAGCCTGTTTGCCAACTTCCAGTCAGACCTGTTGGCAAGCAGGCCTGTTTTTCGCTCTCCCCAGTTTCAGAGCCTTGCTAGGAGCCTGGGGAGGGCAGAAACGGCTTCCTCCCCACCCGGAGGCTCACCGGAAGCCCACAATGGCCTGTTTCCAAACTTCTGGTGGGCCCAAAAGGCCCCAAAATCAGCTGACTGGCATGCGTTCCCACCGATATGGCTCCGCGTGCCACAGCTTCGGACCATAGGTTCGCCATCACAGATCTATATGATCATACTCTAAAAGCTAACAAATTTGTTTTATCAACAATTACTTTTCTTTGTAGTGGCCCCCTAAATATTAGCTCAATGGGCAAGATAGCAATAACATTTTGTATTCATGTAGTAATATTTTTCAGGTGATCAGAATGATTTTCATGTATAATTTCAGTAAGAGAAGACACTCAAATATTTGACTTTAAGAGTGTACTTCACTGCAAACCTCCATTTCAGCTGTTGCTACAAAATATGTAATCACCACTTTCGAAAGTTTATAATGGGATGTCTGTCTAAAAGATTGATTTCATTTTATTTTCAGGGCAATTAGGACTGCAACCTTTTAAAAAAAAAGCTAATTTAAACACGTTGAATGTGCATTTATTTTAAGGAAAGAATGAAGTAGATCCTAAGTTTAAATGTTAAGAAAATAAATTCAACTTTGATTAAGCTCATTGGGGTCTTATTCTACATAACCACCTATGTAAAAATCTCTCCACTGAAATAAACAGGCATCAAAAGAGTGGTTTTGGCTAAAGGACTTTACTTTTTATTCCTTTTGCCAACCAAAACTCTGTTCTCTAAACTTGAAATGGTGGCTGGGGATTATTTCTGCCTCTTCTTTAGGTCAACATTAACGATGATAGTAATAGGGTTGTTGTTGTTTTTAGGCAAAGAAACTGAAATATGAAGATGTCCTTGCAAGCAGAATACTCTGGTAAGTTTTTCTAATCATCATTATTGCTACAGGGCTTCCAGAGATAGAGAAAGGTAAGGATTTATCCTGCCATCAAGTGTGAAGTATTACATACAAATCACAGCTTGAAAATGGCTAGAGCAGGGTCTATAAAAATGTTTATATACAGTTAATCTTATATCAGGATGAACCTTTGACTTAGCCTTTCAAGATAAGAAACATAAAATGAAAATTAGCCAGTTGGGGTCATGGCATTGTAGCTCTTCTCTGCAGACAGATTAGAAAGCTGAGGAATAAGCTATGCCAAGAATCAAATTATAATGTGCAAAGCATGTCAAGCTTCCCTTAAAAATGCTATTTGCTCTGCAGAATTTAAATCACACCACATTAACCTTCAGGCTTACATGACCTAAGGGCTGTTGCTGAACAGTAACATCTTTGCGGTCTTGGATAAAAATTCCTTTAAAAAAAAGTATTGAAAAATAAGCCCCATTGAGGGAAGTGGTGGAAAGGACGAATAGTAACTAGGTCATTAATCAGACAATCTCTTTCCAGACCTAAACATTACATATTTTTTTACACTGTTGCGCTGATCAAATACTGTGAGTGAGAATCATTCATTTTCCTAAAATACTTTAGTGTTTTGGAAATTGCTGGACTGCCTTGAACTGAATATTGACCATTTTAAAACAGTAACTGTATGGTTTGAGATTAGAAAGCCCAATATTATGATGCTGCCAGTCTTTCTTTTACACAAAGTAGTGGCAGTGCTGGATCATTTTTATTGCATCCCAGGGCATTTGGCTTCTAAAATATAGTACTAGTCTAATTTATTTCCCTTATCCAAGACGTGCTTCAGTCCATTTCTGTCTACTTCTACTTATTCATCTATGTGTCTAACACAAGTAGCAAGATTCTTTCATATGTATCGGGATAGGATTGGAAAAAAATATGTTGAAAAAGATGAAAGACCTAGAGGCTGAAATGGTTCAAATCCTGGGGGGGTCACTTTCCTTAAAGAATCAGCATCCTGATTCACAGCTCTGGGATGCTCTTGGACTTATCACTGTCTGGTGAACTACAGATAATGGCTGTGATCTGGCTTCCCTCTGGTTGTAAATCATCTGCAACTATCTGGAGTTTGTATACCTCCAAAATGCATTTCTGAAATATGCTCTGCATTGGATTGTCTTCCAGGAGGAATCGAAAGCTAGAATCAACTGAATCATAGAGATCAGGGGTGTCAAACTCGCCCCGTCAAGACAGTGTCAAGGGATGCATTGGGACTTTTCCCTCCTTCGCTAAACCAGATGTGGGCACGGACAGTGTGTGATGCATCTGGCCCGCAGGCGGCAAGTTTGACAGTCCTGATATAGATGCAGACGAGTCTCAAGAACTCTAAATATTTAACTCCACATAGGCTGTAGTAAGTTTTAACTGTCCCAAAAGGACTTGGGACCAGGTTATTTATTGAGAGGATAGCTTTCATTCAGTTCATACTTGCCAGTAAATTAAAATTGATCTCAGCAGTCATTCTCAAATATCTAATGTTAAAACTGTCCTGGCCGATATGCAAAGAAAATGGTGACAATCCGTAGAGATCCAAAACCTAGGGAATTGCTTTCTTATTGATTTTTGCTTCATCTATGGATTATTGTCATCTCCATAGTATCACTTTTGATCAACATCTGACTTAAATTATATACTACAGAACAGTTTCTCATTATTTTGCTCTGTTTACTAATGTCACTGTTATAACTTACTTCTATGCGGACGTTGCTTTAAAAATACTTTCTCAAAGCAATATGAAGGAAGAAACAAATGCATTTTCTTGACAACATCTTGTTTAGCTTTTCTGAGGTGAACAAAAGATGAGGTCCCATATTCTCCCCTCCCCCCCAACTTCCTTTTGTTTCCAAGGCTGGCATAATTCTTCCCCTGTCCGAGAATGAACTGGCCAAACTAGGAAATGTCTCTTGCTATTTAGATATGAGGCTGCAGTTCTAATGATATATGACTAGCTTGCTGACCATGTGTGTTGGGGATAGAAAAATATTTCCATTACTATGGGGATAATGATGATCACTGATCAGAGACTGGGACACAAAATTTGATTGCTAGATATGTTAGAAAATACTGCTAGTAAAAGGCAAAACAAACACGCATAACAATAAAATGTAGGGCATTTATAGTATGTTGTCTTACCCGGGCATCTGTGACCTTGAATTCTCTTAGGATGTATTGCGGCATATTATACTCTGCCATAGGATCGACCACAAAATATTGATATCTGGCTGAGCGCTCTGCTGGCCAATACTGGTGGCATTTTTCCTACAAAAGGAAAAACTTTCAGTTCTTTTTTAACTTACAGTTCTGTTCAATTCTGTTTTCCAAGGAGGCATACTTATTGTTATATTCAGAGTATTCCTGTTCTGAGGAAAAGGTTAAGGTTTAAGAGAGTTATAAGATTTGAAGATTTCTTATATTAAAGTTTTGTCCTTCTCTTTGTTTCCTGAATAGATTTTTTCTGGGAAGACCTCAGACACAAAGTTTTTCCCTAACTCTCAAAAAGTTTAAACAGCATTCTCAAGATTACATTTATTTAAGGAATTAAGAAACCTCATTGTTTATTAGCACTTTTCCAAGCACACCTGCCCTTCCTTTCCTTTTTAATGGGTGTTTTCTTCCAGTTGAGGTGGAAATATTCCAATAAAATGTGTTCATTTTCTTGACAATTCTTTATTCATGCAATGATTATTTCAAATGCTGCAATCAAATGAACAATATGCAGGAATGATCAAGTAAATTAAATCCATTATTTTACTAACTCTTAGGTTTTGGTTACAAAAATGAACAAGGTATGTTTGAATCTGTGTATAAGTTCTAGGACTTCTTGCAAAGTGAATCTTTTGACATCAACAGTACATCTGTCAAATGCTATTAATTTCAGTGTTAAATATATTTCCTAGGAGTTCTATCATTTGAGATTAATTTCTGATTTCAAAATTCATCTGCATTGACTGTTTTGGGATGATGTTCAGGAAATAATCTGGAAAGTTCTCTTAAAATATGTTCACATCAAGCATCTGGAAGCAATACAGATTTTAGAAGTACTACTAGATACACCAGAAAACCTACTGAAAACACTATTTGTATACACATTGGCTTCATTATTTGAAGATTTGTTAATGATTGTTATTGCTGCTGTTATTATTGTTGTTGTTATTGTTTCTTCTTAACACCTATTTGAAGATGCTGATTTTATATATAACTGGTATCCAATCCAATCCAATCCAATCCAATCCAAACCAAGCCAAGCCAAGCCAAGCCAAGCCAAGCCAAGCCAAGCCAAGCCAAGCCAAGCCAAGCCAAGCCAAGCCAAGCCAAACCAAACCAAACCAAACCAAACCAAACCAAACCAATAGCTTAAGTCAGAAATTTTATTGATTTCTACTTATATTGTAAAAATTCCCCCCCTCCCCCGGATTGTTTGCTTTCCTGTGGGAACAAGGAAATAAGATTTCATGGATCTGGTGGAAGGACGGGGAGATCAGGCTTATGCCTCATGTGGCTATGCAAAGATTCAAGGCTAATTCCTCACTTGAACCCTCTTTTTAGCCTGGCTGACAGTTTCCCAACTATCTGCTACTATGGTATTTCAAAAGTTAACAATTCTACCTAATGAAGACCAGAATAAGCAAATAATACTTTAGAACAAGAATTTGGGATAAAATGTGATAGTGAATTAAGAATTCCATAATACATTTGTTATAGGAAAGCAAAACGTTACAAAACAATTCTTCCTGGAAATACCTACATAGAGCAAAGCAAGCTTAGAGCTGTCTTTTGATAATGAATCTGAGTATCATTGCTAACTCATATGGGAGAACTGGACATTCAGATTCAATGGTTTCAAAGAGACACAGGTTGCAATGGGAAGAAGGTGATAAAAAATAGATGCAGCTGAATCACCTCCATTAGAGGTTAGGGTTTCGTTTCTCTTGGTTTAAGTGAGGTTTATAATTTTTAAAACTCAATTAAGCATAGGCAGCCCACTCCCTCTTACATTCTTCAGCACTGTTATCAAATTCTATTTAGCAATTCAACTATGCCAGATTTTATACATACATATATACATACACACATACATACACATATACAAATATAAATGTATGTATGTATGTATGTATGTATGTATGTATGTATGTATGTATGTATGTATGTTCTGGTAAAAGAAGCAATGTGTACATCCCATCTTGATTTAAATATTGAAAAAAATGCCTTTATTTTTACTATGATAACTTACTCAGGCATTTTTTGTACTAAACTTGCTGTAGACATTCTTAGTCAGAACTCTGAAACAGCACTCAAAATCTTTGAATCAAGTATTAGGATTTAGGCTCCCAACTGGCTGCTCAGGAAGTGAATGTTTTAGCATTTTCTTGGCACACATTAGATTCCTTGCCTGCCTCCTTAAAGAAGCTAAGAAACTAACATACTGCCAAGCACATTAGTTTAATTTCTTAGAGTTTGGGGGTCTAAAGTAGATTCTATATGTTTTCCTGGAAAATAATGTGACCTTACTTAGATTAAAAAAATAGGCTCATCTGCCCAGAATAACAACAACAACAACAACAACAAAAGCAGCTCTACAAACAACTATTGTAATCAAAGTCAGCCCTATGCATTTGCAGCATATACAGTCCTATGTTATGTCCCTATTATGACAAGCAGCCTTTGTAAGCTTGTCAACCTGGGGCAATTGTAGTGTTGTACCTTATGATTCTTGATGAATGTATATTTTCATGTCTTTTTATGTACACTGAGAGCATATGCACCAAAGACAAATTCCTCATGTGTCCAATCACACTTGGCCAATAAAGAATTCTATTCTATTTTACCCTACCCTACCCTCCCCTACCCTCCCCTCCCCTACCCTACCCTCCCCTACTCTACTCTATAAAAGGGTCAGGACTTTGCTTGAATTACAGTGACTACCATGTCGGCTATTTTTACTCTTCTGGTGGATACCCCATTGCCAACAGCTTTTTTTCTCACTGTTCTATGTTAATTTTACCACTCCAAGGAAGGTTGGCAAGCTGTATGCTAGTTCTTGTTAAAGGCTAGCTGGCTATTTTGTTCCTTATCAAGCTATAACTCAAAATCAAAACACTACTGATTATCTTAGACAGCGTGGCTGAATGTGCCTTTCATCAAAAGTGTGGTACTTTCTGCATAAGAAGCGATCTATCCTTTTATCCTGACATGCTAATTTTCTGTGTATCATAACATTCAGTAAAGTGAACCTTAATTGGAAGTCTGACTGACAAAGTGCAGTCATGAACCTACTTTTGCATCCCCAACTTCTGTTTGTGACTAAGCTTCTCTTGTGAATTAAAAGTTTGCCTCCATTTATAACAGTACATCCCTGTAGCTGCATTGCAAAAGTGGAAATTTATCAAACATAAATGATGACAATTCTGTGAATGATACAGACAGCTTTATATGTATGTATGTATGTGTGTTTGTATATGTGTGTGTGTGTATGTACAGACACACACGTGTGTGTGTGTGTGTGCGCGCGTGTGTGAGCAGAGACAATGTTGGATTTGTTTGCAGGTGGAATTATGAGGCCGCTGTGTTTATTATATATATGTGTGTATATATGTATGTATGTACACATGTGCGCACACACACACACACACAAAGTGGCTGCCTAATTCCACCTGCAAACAAATCCAACATTGTCTCTGCTCAGGTGTAAAAGGGTTTAACAGTTTGCTTTTCATTTTCCTTAGGGTTAATTAGCAGTAGAAATAGCATTTAGATTTATATACCACTTTATAATGCTTTACAGCTCTCTCTAAGCAGTTTACAAAATTAGTATATTGTCCCCAATAATCTAGGTCTTCATTTTACTAATCTTAGAAGGAGGGCTGGAAGGCTGAGTTAACCTTGAGCTAGTCAGAATTGAATTCTTGGCAGTCGGCAGAACTAGCCTGCAATACTGCATTCTTACCACTACGCTACCACGCTTCTTCCAATTACCAACTACATTAATACAAATAGATTCTGGGAGAATTGCTTGTTCTTCCTATATTAACATAACTTTTGACATTGTTTTTCTAGAATGTAAAAAAGTGTAAAAACTTACTCTGCCCATTTCTCGTAGCTTAGTAAGCATGACTACAATGGTTGAATTGTGCTCCCAAAGCATTCTCCAGAAATCTTCTGTTGTTTCTGCCAAAGGTCCCTGTGTAGCTACATAAGCTTTTTGCTGCCTAAATGTAAAATGCAAAAAAATAATATTTATCAATCAAAAGACAGCGGACTCTCTTGCTGCATATAAACATTCTACTGAAACATAGGTCTAACAAACATATGGCTGTAAATTATTAAAGGTACAAAGATTAAAACATATTAAATGTTATTTATTCCAACCATAGAGCTATTTCATTTTAGGAAGTTTGTGTAGGAAATTGTTCTCTTAATATTGTGATTTATGCCTTTATCTTATTTAAAATTTAATGCAACTCTAATAGCTCAATTTTGTGTGTCACAAAAAGCACTTAGGAAACACTTAGTGGTACACTTCCATTTTTACACTGAAGGCTGACTGTCACACACTCTATTGAGCTTATGACTTATAGCTCCAAAGCAATTCTTTGTTAACTCTTTCAGTAATTCAAGAACTATAGCAAAAGTTCAGAAGTCAAATAACAAAGATGGAAATGGAACAGGCTAGTTTATATTTTGAAGATGGCAAAGATAAAGGGAGACAGTGTTTTTCTGCAACAGCACTTTATTACCCACAACATTTGACCCACATACTCAATAGTTACATAATATCTTAGGTGACCCTCTAATGAATTTATCCTTAAGTCATTTGCTTTCTGTTTTACAGGAAAAATTATGGAATTGGGATCTGAGTTAAATGAAATTTCTGTAGATTATTATTTAAATTTATAATTACAGGTAAATCCATATGTTATGCTATGAGTCTGAGAAAGGGAAATATGTGGTTAGCTATTAGGTACTGTGGAATGTTAGGGGAAGGAACTGTAGTGCTGGACTGATTACCATAAATTAGGGGTGGGCTGCTATGGGTTCGCCCGGGTTCGGGACAACCTGTAGCTAACATTATTGCTGGTTTGGAGAACCTCTAAATCCCAGCCTTGACTGGCCCTGGCCACCCCTCCCCTCCCCGGAGTCTCCACGCGGCCCATTTGGTAAGAGCAGGGCCCATGTGGAGGCTCGGGGAGAGGGAAAAACAGCCCCTCGGAAGTTCTGGGGAGGCAGTTTTTGCCCTTCCAAAGGCTTGAGGAAGGCCTCCAGAGCCTGGAAAAGGCGAAAATGCCCCCCCTCCATCGTGGTGCAGGAGGCCAACTAGGCCATACTCACGACCATGGCCACACCCACTCAGAAACTGGGCAGATAACCCTTTGCTGAACTTTTTGAAGCCCACTCCTGATAAGAATCTGAAAAAAGCCAAAATGACACTTGCATAATGGCAAACTACATTTATGACCACGACAATATATGTAGCTAGCATTTTTTTACATCACAAAAACTGGTTCTGTACCTGTATCCATCGATAAAACTGGCATTGATATAATCAGAGCCTTCCACTCCTCTGATAGGTTGCAAACATATCCTTGTGGATTCATATGGCATAATATTAACAAGGCGATTTTTAAATTTATTACATGGAAGATTGGCACTAATAAATCTTGAAGTATGAGCTTTAGAGCTGGCTAGCCGCTGCAAGAGACAAAGAAGACTTTGGGATTGCTTTTGATAATAAAACAAATGGGACAACATATTTTTATAAATACATATTAGAACAGGTTCTGTATGCCATTCCACCAGATACAAATTTGATCTTCTAGTTAAATCTATAAAAGCAGCTGCATTAATCCTAAAATAGTTTGCTGTCAATTTTCACCAATGCAAAATGTATCACAATAAAAATGTGGAGACAAAATACCTTAAATTCCAATTCCATTCCTGTGACATTCTCTCCTGTTTCTATCTGTGTCAGCTTCTGAATATATGCATACAGGTTTCTGGCTGGCACTTCGGTATTTCCACAAGTCACTGCTTCAAGCAGTGCATCATGGATAAAGATGTATTGGTCCTCTGTTTGAACCATGTAATTTCTCTGGGCTCTCATTAGAGTTACATGGCCATAAATATCTACAGTCTTTTCATGTTTTATTCTCTCTAGCATGGCATCTATTACAATGAAACAGCCGGTCCTACCAACTCCAGCACTGGAATAAAAAGAAAGAAAGAAAGAAACCAACTCAGAAAAGGCACATAAAGACTGAGAATATTTCAATTCATGATATATCTTGTCATATTGTCATGGCAACCAGCACCGGAACCAGCAACACCAGCAAGGCAGTTCAGGAGCAGAGACTGTAGTTTAAGATCCTGGTTCCAGATTAGTCCAGAAATCTGGAAAAGAGTTTCTTATGATAAGATGCTTGGTCTTCCCCAGACCTGATTGGGCATTTGCATGAGAGCCTGGAATTGTGCACATAAATTATATTGTCTGGGGGTTGTATTCACTTATCTTCCCTACTGCTTCATGTGCCGCATCCGGGCATGCGCTAAGGGTACCGCACATGTGCTTTGGCTACAAAAAATGCCTAAATGGGATACCATTGAGCCAGGGTGGGTAGGCGGAGCCACATATGATTTCTGCTACCAGTTCAGGTGAACGGGCCGAACCGGCATAATATCACCACTGATATTGTGTCTGAATTCTATCTGAAATTGGAAAAAAAACATCCTATCCAGGATTCTTGACTGTACTTCCCATGATCACAAACCCCGTTAAAATCCTCACTGAAATGCAAGTACAGTCCTCATTTAGCCGCTGCCTCACTTTGCAACCATTTACAGTTACAACAGGGATGAATGATGAACTTTATGACCAATGCTTGCCTTTATGACTCTCGCAAGTTGATAAACCAAAGCTAAAGTAAGAACAGAAGCACAGCTGTGGTTGCTCTTAAGAACTGCTTTGCTTAACGAATGCATTGCCAGTTCCAATTGTGGTAATTAAATGAGGACTACCTCTACTCTCTTCCCAATACTATGTCTGAGATTGGAGATAGAAGAAATGGGGAGGGAGGAGGCTGCTAGGCAGATGGTACAGACCAGGGATGGAGCAACTGTCTGTAAACACAGCCCAGCTCCATCCTGAAATCAATCCTTTGTTCTCACATCTTTAGGCACATGCCCTGAACGGAACACAAGACTTTAATATTCATTTGAATTATCAGATGAATGAAATGTAATACAGTCTCATCACAGGGAAGCAGTTGCCCAGCCAATTTTCAAATGGCAGTACGTCTGCCATTCCTTCCCACATCACACTGAGGAATCATGAAAGAAAACTTGGAGCGTGATTTTTATAACGGATTTCCCAAGAATGCATCATATGTTAGGCTTGTAATTATATTGTATAAAGTTACGGGTAGCAACTTTACGACCACAATTGAGCCCAACATTTCTGTTGCGAAGAGACACGTTTGTTAAGTGAGTTTTGCCCCATATTACCACCCTTCTTGCCACAGTTGTTAGGTGAATCACTGCGCTTGTTAAATAGTAACGTGGTTGTTAAGCAAATGTGTATTCCTCACTGACTTTGCCCGTCAGAAGGTTGCAAAAGGTGATCACATGGATCTGAGACACTGCAACTGTCATAAATATGAGTCAATTGCCCAACATCTGAAATTTGACTATGGAGATGCAGTAATGGTCGTAAGTATGAAAAACAACCATTCATCACTCTTTTCTGGGATGTTGTAACTTCAAGCAGTCACTAAATTAACTAAATGAATATAGTATAGATTCTTTTACATAGATGAGGTTGGGTATAGCAGTTAAAGTGCTGACCAAGAAACCAGAGACTGTGCATTCTAGTCCCACCTTAAGCATGGAAGTCAGATGGATGACTTCACCCATCTGGCCAGTCACTCACTCTCTCTCAGCCCTAGCACACAGATTATCAATGTGGAGAAAATGTGGAGTATTATGGATGTTTGTTGCATTGTATTGCTTAAAGCAGGGGTGTCCAAATATGGGAACTTTAAGACTTGTGGACTTCAACTCCCAGAATTCCCCAGCTGGCTGGGGAATTCTGGGAGTTGAAGTCCACAAGTCTTAAAGTTCCCAAGTTTGGACACTCCTGGCTTAAAGTAATAAAGGTGGGATAAAAAAAATGTTAAATATAAATATCCACGACTCATTTCTAGAAATCCAACACAATCAGTTCCAATTAATGACTTATTAGTGAAATCATTCCAAACAATAAAAAAAAATGTTTTAAATGCTTAGCTTTCGTTAGAAATGGCATCAAACAATAACTACTCAATTAAATGTGGGGATTAATTAGCCACCTTTTTCTTTTTGTATGGATTCAAATAAAATTTCTAAGCACAGAAACCCCTTTCAGTTCACTTTCATTCATCTAGCTTCTTAAGTTATTTATTTTCCATCCACCAGCTCTGACAGGGCGTACATGATTTAAAGGAACAAACTGAAAGATTTGTTCTCTGTAATATAGAAAAGGGAAGTTCATCTTTAGGAACAGAGATTCTTGCATGATAATAATGACAACACAGTCAATTGCCCTCCTTCTTCCCATTTCTATAACCAAAAAGCTAACAGGAGCAGGACAGCCGATAAGACATTTTTTGTCATCTCACTTTTTACTTGTCCTGCTTACCAAGTATTAAAGAGAAAGATTTAAACAAAAATCTTCAAAAGCAATCAGAAAAAAATCCAAAACAACTAAGTTTCTGGCATTTATATTTCAAACTTTGGAAGAAAATAATTCATGGCCAATATTTATTTTAACATAGATTAAATCTTTTTAAAAGATACTGATTACGCTCTTAAGGGCATTTAACAACTGCTATATTTTTCATGGAAAACAACCACAATTTCTTTCAATTTGGATTATTTATACTAATGCAATCAAAAAGCAAGTAACAACATTTAGAGGAATAATTCTCTCTGTAGCAGCCCATTTTTTTCTTGCTCATTTATAACTTAAGAGTTATTTATATGGATTTAAAAAAGAGAAATAGAAATAGTAGCTTGTGAAACTATGCAATTTGTTAAGTTAACTTTTGTTGGAGACATTTTGTATTTCTCAAAATGCTTCACTATCTAATTTAAAGTTCTATGAATCACAAAAATGTTCATTCTATCCCTTAGAATGCACATTTTATCACTTTTGGAAATAGCTCAGGATTATGGAAAGGCATGCTGCTCCTGACTTGTATTCCTTTTTATTCGAACAAAAGGAACTTTTCAATTTGGTATTTTGGTTATTAATTTTAGTTTATGTAACGCCTTCCCTTAATTTACTTCACTGGACACAAAATTGTTTCCAAACTTCAAAAGTGAGAGGGTCGTGGTGTTGGAATCCTTCAATTTATGTTAGGCGTAGAAATGGCAAAGTTTGTACCAAAAAATCCCTATGCAAACCATTAAACAAGTATGCCTACTAGGACGTAGTTATTGCTTCAATATTATCACTCATCCAGTTCCAACATTTGTTTTCAATATCTGCAAACACATCCGAGCCTGTCCTATGAGCTGAAATATGTTTAATATCCCATGATGAAATAGAACAACAGTATGCAGTAAAAGAACATTAAGAGACATTTGGGGGCCGTTCCATATTGAAGCCATTGTGAGAATGTGCTTGGAGATGGACTTTTCTGATTAATTTGTTGTCGTTATAATGCCGACCCTTCTCTGATACTTCAGTGATCTGGCAAGGGAAGTCATTGTAATTACTAGATTTCACAGACCATTTATCTGGAAGAGCAAAGATATTAAAATATGGGCCAAAACCATTTAGAACATTTTTGACATATATCAAGGGATAATTTGATTGAATATTGCAGTTTTGAATACACTGACTCTGGCATTTATGAGGTGTAAGTACATAAAGCAACTGTGACAAAAATAATAGAGAAAGAAACTGATAAAAAGGTATTGGATTTATGAAAATGTTTATAGGACTAATTAAATGGAACTGCCAAAACAGTTCAGCGCAACAGAGATTATTGTGATTTTAAAAAGTGAAAAAACAAAGCAAAACAAATATGCAGCCAAGCAAATGGACGGTGTAATAATAATAATAATAATAAATATTTATTTCTTAGCCGCACCCTCTCCCGAAGGACTCGGGGCGGCGTACAACAAAACATAGGAAATAAATATATAGACAAACATACATATACCAAAAACATATACCAAGACATATACAAAACATATACTAGGAGGAGGCGAACTGGTAAATAAAAACAAGTAAAAACACAATGTTTAAAAACCCCTAAGTAAATTAGATGCAATTAAAATCCCAAATAAAAAACCCGTCAGGAGCGATATGATTGGATCAGAGTTGAGCCAGGCCAGCAACTTGAAATAGGTGGGTCTTGAGCTTTACACGAAAGGAGAGGAGGTCAGAGGTATTCCTAATATCCGGGGGGAGGTCATTCCACAGGGCTGGGCCCGCCACAGAGAAGGCTCTACTCCTAGGCGCCGCCCCCCGGCACTGCCTGGTGGACGGCACCTGGAGGAGACCCTCTCTGTGCGAGCGGATTGGTCGCAGGGATGTATGGGGCAGAATACGATCCCGCAGGTAACTAGGTCCTGAGCCATGGAGCGCTTTGAAGATCGTTATCAAAACCTTGAAACGCACCCGATAGACCACAGGAAGCCAGTGCAGCTCGCGCAGGAACGGTGTCACATGGGAGTACCTAGTACTCCCCATAATTACCCGCGCGGCTGCGTTCTGGACCAACTGTAGCCTCCGGGTGCATTTCAAGGGAAGCCCCATGTAGAGAGCGTTACAGTAGTCCAAGCGAGACGTCACCAGCGCATGAGTGACCGTGTGTAAGGCGTCCCGGTCCAGTAGGGGGCGCAATTGGCGCACCAGGTGAACCTGGTGGAACGCCCCCCTTGCCACGGCTGTCACATGGTCATCCATGGACAGCCGGGCATCCAGGAGGATGCCCAAATTGTGCGCCCGCTCCACGGGGGCGAGTTGAATGCCCCCGATGGCCAATGATGGAATTAATTGGCTGAACTGGGGAGCCGGTACCCACAGCCACTCAGTCTTGGAGGGGTTGAGTTTGAGTCGGTTGTCATCCATCCAGACCCGTACGGCTTCCACACACCGGGACATCACTTCGACGGCCTCGTTGGGGTGGTTCGGGGTGGAAAAGTACAGCTGAGTATCATCAGCGTACAGATGATATCCCACCCCGAAACCACGGATGATCTCACCCAGCGGCTTCATATATGTGTTGAACAGGAGTGGCGAGAGGACCGACCCCTGTGGCACCCCACAAGTAAGGGGGCGTAGGGTCGACCTCTCCTCCCCTGCCAACACACGTTGCGTCCGGCCAGAAAGGTAGGAGCCGAACCACCGCAGAACGGTGCCCCGGACACCTAACCCCTCCAGCCGGCGCAGCAGGATACCATGGTCGATGGTATCAAAAGCCGCCGAGAGGTCTAATAGGACCAGGATAGAGGAGCAACCTCTATCTCTGGCCCTCCAGAGATCATCCACCAACGCGACCAAGGCCGTCTCCGTGCTGTGACCGGGGCGGAAGCCGGACTGGCGCGGGTCTAGATAATCATTTTCCTCCAGATGTCGTGGAAACTGGTAAGCCACCACACTCTCTACAACCTTCGCCAGAAAGGGAAGGTTGGAGACAGGACGATAATTGGCCAGCACCAAAGGGTCCAGGGAAGGCTTCTTGAGCAAGGGTCTCACCACCGCCTCTTTCAAGGCGGCCGGGAGAGACCCCTCGCTCAACGAAGCATTCACTAGGCCCAGGAGCCAGTCTCGTGTAACCTCCCAGGATGCCAGTACAAGCCAGGAGGGGCACGGGTCCAATAAACATGTGGTGGGTCGCAGTCGTCCACACATTCTGTCCAAATCCTTGATGGCAACCAAGTCAAACTCCTCCCAGGTCGAATCCTCAAGACTCGCCACGGACGTCTCCGTTGGACCACTGACAGGGACCCAATCCCTCCGGATTTGAGCGATTTTATCCTGCAGATATTTCCCAAATTCCTCTGCTCTGCCCTGTAGAGGGGCCTCTCGCGGCCTCTGAAACAAGAGGGAGCGGGACACCCGAAACAGGGCAGCAGGGCGGTTCTCTGCGGATGCAATGAGAGTGGCACAGTATTGGCGTTTGGCCACTCTCAATGCCACAAGGTACGTCCTTAAGTGGGCTCGTGCCTGTGTTCGATCAAATTCGGAACGGGAGGATCTCCAACGACTCTCTAGGAGTCTCTTGCGGCATTTCATCACCCTTAGCTCCTCGGTAAACCAAGGGGCCAGGGTGTATTCAAATGAAGATCCTGAATTAGCCATACCTAGCTCTTCTTTTTAGGGTTAGTTAGTGGAATTAACTAGCGTACTTTTTCAGTTTAAGATAACAACACGATCACTATGAAAGCAACCTGGCTGTGAAATGCATTGAACTGATAGAATCATAGGGCTAGAAGGAACCTTGAAGGCAGAAGTCCTTATATGATCCTGAACAAATATTTTCTTGAAAGCCTCCAGCAATGGAGCCTACACAACTGTTCCATTGATTAATCGTTCTCATTGTCAGGAAATTCCTCCTCATTTCCTGGTTGGATCTCCCTCTGACAAGCTTCCACCATTATGTCTTTTTTGTTTCTTAAAATAATTCTTGTACAATTCTTTGGGAAGGGCATACAATTGTTAAACTGTCTGTCTCATATTCAAGAGACAATACATATTGCCTGTACATCTTCCATCAATGAAATGACCGCACTGGGGGAATACCCAGGTATCTTTCCATCCTTACCTGGACCAGATCTGTACCTGCTTAGCTAACAAACTATAAACAGTGAGAGAATAAAGACAGGAGAGTTAATCCATAGAGAGGAATCAATGTCATACCACTCACCAACCAGCATAGACTGGTTCCATCTTTTTTCTGGCAGATAGGCACAAGCTGTTAAGATATTTTTGACATTGGCAGTTAGCTAGGAGCATTTTTTTTACTGCAATGTATTAGGAGCAAAATCTTTTTTTTTAAAATGTTTTGCATGGATTTTCATTGAATGAAATCAATGGATTTATGTTCTCTAGTGTATGCTATGGAACAATTATTTAGATCTGTTTTATGTTGTACACACTGATGTGCTATTCAATGGAAAGATAATGAATGTTTGTAAATAAATCTGTAATACTCGCAATAACAAACAAAGGGATAAGCTCATCACAATTTGCTTCTACTGCAGTGTCTTCATTTTAAGTATTTGTATGGATTTTGTTATTATAAAATCAGAGCACAATATAATTGTTAATATAATTATTCTTCCAATAAGTGAAGTAAAAGCATAATTCCTTTCATGATATTGATGAAAAAGAAAGGGTTCAGGTGAAAGCAATGGAGTGTGAAACTGAATGTCTCTGACAAAAAGCTAAAGAAATTGTACTCTTAATAGTGGGGAAGAAAAGACCAAAATAGAATGAACTGAGATGAAATGATGAGTTGTTTCTTGTTTATTTTATGCTACATTAAATATGAAGAATAAGTTGCACTGCTGTCATTATAGCAGCACAAAATATATATTACATGACATAGAATATTTCCATACTATAAATTAAATTGGATAAAGCAGCAGAAGCATTATTCAGACTAGAACAAATTATTATTATTAAATTTCTTTGCCATCCATCTTGTGGTTCCAGGTGACTCTGAGAGGTATCGATTAGGGTTGATCATATGCTTTTCAGAATATCTTCAGAAAGGAATGCTAATACTTGCACTCTAATTGTATACTAAACATTCAGAGGAAATAATTGTACCTACTACCAAATGTAAGCAGCCTACACAGCAGGTGCCATCACTGCCATGCATACTTACAAGATTTTCAGCAGAGCTCTTCCCAGCTCATAATATTCACATACAGTTGACTCAGATTACACAGATTATTGCTTTTTACCTCTGTGGTTCCAAGTCTTTGAGGGAATAAAGTCTAATTGATTGATGGAGCAACACTTCTGTGTATTTGACCTGATTTTAAGGCTGCCTGTCTGACAAATGTTAAATTTTGAAAGCTTCTCAATTGTCCTAATCATAATCGATGAGAATAATATAGATTATTTAATATTATATTATAGCATAATGAAGAATAATATATTGCTGGGTGAGCTAATCCATTACTATGGAGTAAATATAATGACAATACCCGCTATATACCTCTGCTCCTGGGGAATCAAGCAGTGCTATGAACATCCTATCCCGGTGTCTGAAGGTTGAGAGTCTCAACTGGGAACAAGTTTCAGATAAAACCTGGCAACATTGAGTGGCTTTGGGATTTGTGGCCTGCTGGTTCTAGGCCTACACTATCTTTGGGGATGGATAGGGTTCCACTGTCCCAGATAGACTCAGTGTGTAATCTCAGACTCACAACTCTTGCTCAAAGAGCAGGTGGCAGTTGTGTCTAGGAAGATTTTGCATAGCTCATGTTGTGAGCCCGCTGCTGCCATTCCTAGATCAGAGGACTCTGCTCACAGCCACCCATGGCTTAGTCAACTCCTGATTGGATTACTCTATATAGAGAGTTACCTTGAAAGGTTTATGAAAACTTTAGCTGTTGAAAAATGTAACAGTATGGAAAGTTATATGTGTTTTTAGAACTACATGGGTTATACCTCTGAGCTGCATTGGTTTGCAGTTTGCTTCTGGAGTCAATTTCTGTAGAATTGGCCTGGTTTTTGACCTTTCAAGTCTTTCATGGCATAGGACCATGTTATTTGAGGACCATCTCACCTGATCATACTTGCCTCTCTTGTCAGATGTTGCAGGTTCTATCTGTCAGGGAACTACACTTGCAGTTCCTAATTGCTATGGTGTCCACTTTATGAGACATTTACAAAACTCCTCTCCTACCCAAAGTGAAGTTAGCTCCGTCCCACCTTATTCTCTGGAAGTTCTTCAAGACCTAGCTAGGTCATCAGGCCTGGGATCTCAGGGAATCGATAAGATCTTGAGGGTGCCCCAATTATGGCTGTTGATATCTAATGTCCTATATGACGTTATTTTTTATCTTTTTGATAATAATTGTTTAAAATGTTTATTGGTTTATATTCTTGTTGTATACTGCCCAGCCACTTTTTGTGAAATGGATGGCCAAATAGGTTTGATATATACATATAAATAATTAAATTAAACAAGTACTGTGAACCATAGCAGTTTCCCTTTTCAAAAGATGGCATGTGTGTTTGTGTGCATAGAAGGGCATCTCCCTTAGGTTTTAACTTGAAAAAAAAATGGGTTAAATTTAAAGGCTTTGTAAACGATCTACCTCTGTGTGTGCGAGAGAGAGAAATCTTGTTTTCATGAGTCGTCAGTTTAAAAAATAATCCTTATAGTTTGGAGTGTGAAAACTGAAAAAGGCACTGGCTTAATGTGCAAGAAACAAAATAATCCTATTTTCATGGTAACAAAATCATAAATAAAATGGTTATAAAATCACTTAAGCAAGTTGTATCTTATGGAGAAGATGGTAATTTTCATGCATTCTAAACTTCGGTTCTAATCTACAAAGGAATTGAGCAGCACAGAGGCACATCTTCTCTAAGTAACTGATTATCATTAGTAGCTATTTACAGATTTAAGAAGAGAGAAAAAAGGAAAGGCATTATTCAGGTTTAGAAGCAAAAGACTTTACATAGCTAATTAGTGAAATTAGAAACTAAGAATCAAAATACCTGAATTGGACAATACTAAATAAGTAGTCCTTCATAATGTTATTTTACTTGCATACATGCATGTGATCAGACTGAACAATGATTCTTTAAACTAAACATTTGCATTTATTAATATGACTTTTTATTCTTATGCATGCACTACAGGAGATTATAGTAGATCTGAATTATTTATTACAGGTTTCAGCAGGGATAAGAAATCATTGTGATGGACATACACAGGTTGTGCTCAGGTCCCATCACAATTCATTCAGACATTGTCCAAAGTTGTGATGGTGTTGAATAAGGAAACATACAACTGGTACTCAGAATTCCAGCCATTGCAGTGTCTCTGAGTTCATGAGACTGTGATCAAGCTAGTCAACTTATAATTATGATGTTATACTGAGCCACAGTCATGTGATCATGTTTTCAAACTTTCCTTGCCAGCTTTCCACAAGCAAAGTCAATGGAGAAGCCAACAAGAAGTCAGAAGTTGTAGGCTCGGCTTACTGATTTACAGTCTTTGCTTAATACCACTGGGAATGTAGAATGGCCATCACTAAGTGACACAGTGATGTGATAGAGGAAATAATTGGCAGGTGAAGCTTTATAGATTTTCTTTGCCCCTACCCATACCCCTATGACTTCCTCAGAGTTCAATATTATGGAAACCAAGAAAATAAAATAAAGAGATCCTTGTTTGCAGTAGAGAAAGAAAGAAGACTATTTGGGTTTTTCCTCTAAAGAAAGTAACTTCTAGAACACTTAACTATAGCTTGTCTTTGGTGAAACTTCAGATTCCCTTCCCAGGATGTGGGCCCACAATTGGGGATGGCCAACAATGGCAAGTGCATTTTATTATCCCTTGTGCATCCCTCAGACATAGAAACATAACTCTGAAACACAGACTCTGATGTAACAGTTAATTTCATAGACAAAATTATACTGCATCAGTTTGAATTGCCCACCCACTTATCAGAGAAAACTCTGCTGTCTGAGACAACTGACAGGCAATCACTTCAAGTCAGTCCTATTTTGTCACGTGTGACTCTTCTGCAGTTGAAAATAAATGATCATATTGAATTCTTGTTACTCAAAATAACAGCTTTTTTGAATGTCCCTGCATAAACTGGTTACAGCTGTCTGGGGGCGAACAAGGGACAATTTCTTTCCCCTCTCAACACCATCATTTGAAGGCATCCCACTTGTTTCTTTTCTCATTGTTGCCTGAGCCTCATCCCGTACTAGGAAAGTACACAGATTTTGCTGATGTTTTGGGAGAAAAAAAAAACACCTGTTCATTGGACAGTGCCTGTATCATCAATTTAAAACCCAGTGTCCAGATCCCAGATAAAAGGCAGCATCAGGAGTTTATTCAAGTATTAGCTATTTTAAAATCATTCCTGAATGGCAATTTGAAGAAAGGATTTATTCTCCCTTCTTCATTTCTACTATCTGCACCTATTTTTTTTGAGAAAAAGAAAAACAATTCTTTGAGAATTATTCATGGTAATAGACTTTTAAATTCTACAGACATTAGGAACTACTGCTATATCTGTTGTCTTTTATTTCATATCTGAATGTTTGCCTTCAAAAAGCATGCATTTTCACAACTTAACTTGGATGGAGCTTACTCTTTGATTTGAATAAGAGAGAGTGAGTCATAAATATTTAACTGCTTTTGACACCCAATTTGGAAAATTTGAAATACACATTTATGACCCATGGCTTGGGCAATTACAGTCTTCTGCAGGTTCATGGAGGAAATATTTTTCAGTATTTTGAACAAATATGTAGCAGGCTACCATGTTAGAAATATCCTAGAATGCTTTTGCAGGGACATCTACATTTTGGGAAGCCCTTTCCTAATTACTGGGCATTTGTGCATTCATTTGTAATTCTCTTATGAGATAAAATCTAACAGATAACTGGAGAAGAATAGCACATCACCTGAACACTATTTGTGAGTCTTCTCAGCATGAACCACATAATTTACTTGCATTCATCCAATAGCATTCTTCAATTCAGGAAGTCTGTGGTTATCACACTTGCATCTTGTCCTCCAGAGTTCTTGCTTTTACTGCTTATTGAGTCCCTGACTTTCTCAAAGGGAGACCAGTAACAGATTAACAGAGTTGGAAGGTTATTTAGCCCAACCCCTTGCCCAATCAGGAGACCCTATACCATTTCTGACAGATGGCAGTCCAATCTCTTCTTGAAAGCCTCCAGTGATGAAGCTCCCACAACTTCTGAAGGCAAGCTGTTCCATTGGTTGATTGTTCTCACTGTCAGAAAATTTCTCATTTCTAGGTTGAACCTCTCCTTGTTCAGTTTCCATCCATTATTCCTTGTCTGGCCTTCAGGTGCCTCAAATATTGGAACATTGCTATCATGTCTCCCCTGGTCCTTCTCTTCATTAGACTAGCCATGCCCAGTTCATGTGTCTGTTCTTCATAAGTTTTAGTCTCCAGTCCCCTAATCATCCTGGTTGCTCTTCTCTGCACTTTTTCTAGAGTCTCAACATCTTTTTATAGTGTGACCACCAAAACTGGGTGCAGTAGTCTAGGCGTGGTCTTACTAAGGCTTTATAGAGTGGCATTAGTACCTCACTTGATCTTGATTGTATTCCTCTCTTAATGCAACTTAGGATTTCATTGGCTTTTTTGGCTGCCACCACATATTGCTGGCTCATATTTAACTGGTTGTCCACTAAGACTCCAAGATCCATGTCACAGTTGCTGCTATTAAGTCTTGTTTCACCCAGGTCTATTTCTTGTCTAAGTGTAAGACTTTACTATTCTCCACATTGAATTTCATTTTGTTAGATAGGGCCCAGTGTTTTAAGTCTGTCAAGATTCATCTGGCTCTAGATCCTATCAGACAGAATTAATCAATCGATCAACCAACCAATCAATTTAACGTATATGCTGCCCATCTTTCCTGTAGGCAACTCTAGGTTGTTACAAGCAATAAATGCAACAAGATATAACATTAAAACAATAAATATTAACAATAAAATTGACTTAGGAATTAACAAGGAAGTCAAGGCAAGGAGGAAGATGGACTTATCTCACTTCCAGTATGCTAGGCCCATATCGGGGGCCCAGGCCAATTGGCAGAGTCAGGCACAGCCAGGAATGCCCCGCTCCACTTAAAGGAAAAGTTAGATTTGATCAAGGTTGCCTATAAACATGTGTTGGCAAGAGGGTGCCAAGATTGCAGTGGGAGGTTTGGTGTTACTTTCCACTATATTCTTTCCCCCAGTTTGTTGGAAACCCCAGTGGGCTGCTTTTTGCAATTGCTACTTCAGTGAAGATACATCCAATTTCACTGGTCACTGCTTGTTCAAGAAAAACTGCTCCGTCCCTTGTAATATGCCTTTTCTTTCCCAACTGATTTTGGTAGATGGGAAACAGCAATATGAAGTGGAATTATTCTAGATTTTAGATGCAGGAGGAGATATTTAAATGTTATTAACTGGAAGGGCTATTCTGAATCAAAAGGTTGTGGGAGGGCAAAAGATGTCCACATGACATAACCTGTCTGTGTTTGTGAGTGCATGGCTTGAGACAGAACACACACAATACATACATACATACATACATACACACACACACACACACACACACACACACACACACATTCTGATATTCTTTGTGTCTGTGATTATTTGAGAATTCACTGAGTTACAGCTGAGAAATCTCATGGATACCCTTGTCCAGATCTAAGCTACTAGGATTATAAAAATATTTTCACATTTCCTGCAGATGGCTAGATTCTTTTCTTTGCTCATAACTCTAATTCAGAATCCATTATAGACAGCTGTTGGCTCTGATAGAAAATAATTGCTCTTTTACTAGGCTCAGCTGTGAGCAGTCAGGCTTACTTTGCCTTATAGAGTATATATAAACACAGGGAGGAATAAAATTAACTAAATACATGTGCATAAAGTGATTCATTGAGAATGCCGATCAAATAATGAACCAAACCACAGCACAGGTCAATGGAAATTACAGGTCTCACAGGACATGATAAATGTCTGGAAATATGGATCATTGATACTGTTAAGTTAAAGAGGGGTATTTCTATTAGGTTAAGAATAGTCAGGGTTGGAATTTAACATAGTATTTACTAAGCTCACTAAATTTATATTGATTCACAGAAAAATAATGAGGAGAAAATTATGTTTCAATGGAAACTCCTCCTCAAGCCAGAGTCCTCTACCTTTTCCATTCCATTTTCCAGAAATCAGAAAGTATATATATCACATGCAAACAGCAAAGTCTTCAGACATCAGAAAAAAGTATACACAGGGAGATCACTTCCGGTTCCTGTAGGTGACGGATGTGTTGTCCACTGCTCGTCTCCCTGGTGGGCTCCATTCAGGAGCACAGGGGGCCCTGGAGGGGTCTCCTGCCGCAGGGCGGCTTGCTGGAATCCCCCAGACTAGGCGGCAGCCAGCGGGTGTGTTTCTAGCCTCACCCCAGGAGCCGGGGAGCGGAGGGGGGCATGAAACAGCTGCGGGATGTCTGCCCTTTCGCCGAATGGGCTCCGGGAGGAAAGAGTTAAGCGAAAGAAGAGCGGCTGAAATGCCGATGGGGAGAGATCCGCCCTAATCTCCTTAATCATTGTTAACAGATAAGCAGCAGACTATTGTAAGTTTTTGTTCAATCCATTTGAAACTGGAAGATTAGAGGGGGGTGTTTCTTTCTCTTTACCCCCCCCCTCGGACAAAGTGGCATTTGAACTATCTCTCTCTATATCGAAATGGAGAGAGAATAAAGGCTGACTTGCCACTTGTACTAACTATCTGAGAAAGATTGATATCACAGCTGCAAGAGGTGACTGCTGAGCTGTTTTCTTAAAAGGAAAAAAAACCTTTAGGGAACTCCTTGTTCTTCTCCCTGCGAAAGGAGGAGCCAAGATGGCGCCCCTCCGTCTTTGTTTTTGCACTTATAAATGAAGCCTGCCTTTTGAAACTACCTTTGGAAAAAAAAAATCTCTGGTAATTGTTTTAATACCCCCTCTGAAGGTGGTCTGGACCTCTCCTGTTACGTGGTCTTCCTGATTAATTTTGACTATTTGACTTTTCCTCTTTCTTGTGTACCACTGTGCCTTGGAACTGTGAAGGAGAACTAACTTTTTACATTTGGATTTGCCTGCCGCCTTGGAACAGCACAACTGCACGCTCCACTGACGCCATTCTCTTTGTAAAAGACTTATCATCCCTGAACGCAAATAAACGGGGCCCAAAAAACCTCCAACGGGCAAGTCATTCTCGGCTCCTGCCTCTGCCACCTCCAGTCCAAGCATGCAGCAGACGAAGATTACTTCATTGTTACAACAAGAAGGGACTGGAGAGAGCTCAAAAGAACTATGTTAAACAAATGTTTCTGGAATTTATGAGGGGTCAAAATGAGTTGAAAAAAGAGGTGACAGATCTTAAAGATAAATTCAGAGCTGTAAAACAACAAATAACAGAAAACAAACAAAGAATTGGGGTGTTGGAGGAGGGGGCAGCTGGATTGGGGGAGGAGTTAAGGCAGTCCAGAAGGGAAATTTAGAATTGGAAAATTTTATGGCAAAAATAGAACTTGAAAGAATGTCCTTTTTTCTCAGATTCCAGAACGTACCAGAGACAGAAAATGAAGATCTTAAGGATATTATGAGTACAATTTTAGCAGAATATATTAAGAAAAATAAAGAACAGTTGTGGTGGGATATGGATCTGGTTTACAGGATTAATTAAGCATATGCTAGAACCGTGATGGCGAACCTATGGCACGCGTGCCACAAGTGGCACGCGGAGCCATTTCTCAGGGCACGCGAGGCACTGCCCTGTCAGCTGGCCAGCGCGCGTGCGTGCGCTGGCCAGCTGAGTTCACCTTTTTAAAAGCTATTTTTCGCCTTCCCCAGGCTCCAGAGGCTTTATAGGAGCCTGGGGAGGGCGAAAAGAGCCTCCCCCGCCCCCCCCGGAGGCTTCAGGGAACGTCCTGAGGCTTCCCTGAAGCCTTCGGAACACTTAAAACCAACCTCCGAGCAACCCGGAAGTGACTTCCGGGTTGCTTGGATGGTCGTTTTAAGCGCTCTGAAGGCTTCAGGGAAGCCTCGGGACGGTCCCTGAACAGGCACGAGACGTGCGTCTCCATCGTCCGGGCCCGGATCACCTCCACCGTGCGGCGCCTCAGGCTCGGCATCCTTGCGCCCAGCCTTCACATCGCTGCCGCCGCCGCCGCCACCGCCGCTAGGACGGGCTCGGCCGAAGGGAAGTCCGTCAGGCTTCAGCCGCGCCGCCCTCGCCTCCTCCTCCTCCTCCTCCTCTAGCCGCGCCATCACAAGGATTAAGGCGAAAGGGGGGGGACAGGGAAAGCGAAGGGGGCTTTGTTGTCCTCCTTCTCCTCCTCCTTTCCCCCACCGGCTCGAATGCGGCGCCGGGGCCCGGCAGGCAGCGAACGAGTCGGAGCCTGCCGACTGGAGGAAGAGGGTGAGAGGCGGGTCCTGTGAACGGCGGCAGCAGCGGCGACAATACTCGTAACTTGCTGGCGGGCCGCCCCGGCTGGGAGACAAAGGAGGGGAAAGGCGGCAGGCAGCCGAGTTGCGACTATTGTCGCCGCTGCTGCCGCCGTTCACAGGACCCGCCTCTCACCCTCTTCCTCCAGTCGGCAGGCTCCGACTCGTTCGCTGCCTGCCGGGCCCCGGCGCCGCGTTCGAGCGTTCCGTGAAGCCTCCGGGGGGGCGGGGGGGCTCTTTTCGCCCTCCCCAGGCTCCTATAAAGCCTCTGGAGCCTGGGGAAGGCGAAAAAATCATGCAAAGCCCCCTTCGCTTTCCTCGCCCCCGCCCCCTTTCGCCTTAATCCTTGCGATGGCGCGGCTAGAGGAGGAGGAGGAGGAGGCGAGGGCGGCGTGGCTGAAGCCTGACGGACTTCCCTTCGGCCGAGCCCGTCCTAGCGGCGGTGGCGGCGGCGGCGGCAGCGATGTGAAGGCCGGGCGCAAGGACGCCGAGCCTGAGGCGCCACGCGGTGGAGGCGATCCGGGCCTGGGCGATGGAGACGCACGTCTCGTGCCTGTTCAGGGACCGTCCCGAGGCTTCCCTGAAGCCTTCAGAGCGCTTAAAACGACCATCCGAGCAACCCGGAAGTCCGGGTTGCTCGGAGGTTGGTTTTAAGTGTTCCGAAGGCTTCAGGGAAGCCTCCGGATGTTCCCTGAAGCCTCCGGGGGTGGCGGGGAGGTTTTAAGTGTTCCGAAGGCTTCAGGGAAGCCTCCGGACGTTCCCTGAAGCCTCCGGGGGGGGGGGGCGGGGAGGTTTTAAGTGTTCCGAAGGCTTCAGGGAAGCCTCCGGACGTTCCCTGAAGCCTCCGGGGGTGGCGGGGAGGTTTTAAGTGTTCCGAAGGCTTCAGGGAAGCCTCCGGACGTTCCCTGAAGGCTCTGGGGGCGGCGAGGAGGTTTTAAGTGTTCCGAAGGCTTCAGGGAAGCCTCCGGACGTTCCCTGAAGCCTCCGGGGGGGGGCGGGGAGGTTTTAAGTGTTCCGAAGGCTTCAGGGAAGCCTCCGGACGTTCCCTGAAGCCTCTGGGGGCGGCGAGGAGGTTTTAAGTGTTCCGAAGGCTTCAGGGAAGCCTCCGGACGTTCCCTGAAGCCTCCGGGGGGGGGCGGGGAGGTTTTAAGTGTTCCGAAGGCTTCAGGGAAGCCTCCGGACGTTCCCTGAAGCCTCCGGGGGGTGCGGGGGAGGCTCTTTTTGCCCTCCCCAGGCTCCTATAAAGCCTCTGGAGCCTGGGGAAGGCGAAAAAATCATGCAAAAATGGGCGCGTTGTGCGTGCATGCGCACTGGGGGCGCGTTGCATTATTTATTATTCGTATTTATAGGTGGGTGCGGCACGCCCGCACACAACCCCCCCGCACTCCCCCCACTTGTGGCACGCGAGCCAAAAAAGGTTCGCCATCGCTGTGCTAGAACAATGTTCCAAGGGAGGTACATATTACGTTTCTTAGGAGGACCACGAGGGATGAAGTGCTAGGGGCCCAAAGGGAGGGACCATTAAAATATAAAGATAAAGAAATTACCATTCTTAAGCAAATTCCGAAAAAAATAAGGGAAAAATGAGGAAGTATTCCTCCTTATCAAAGAAATTATACAATAAAGGAGTTTGGTTTAGATGGTTATTACCAGAGGGAATGTTGATTTTTTGGGAGGGAAATAGAATTAAAATTAATACAGTGGAGGAGGCTGAAGCCTTCATTAAAAAACATAGTTCTCTCCTAGAGGACAAAAATAGGGAGGTAGTGAAAAAGGTAGCAATGTGCAAGATATGAAGGGAGGGGGGCTGTGGCTCCATCTGGGGACAGGGAGGAAGAAGCAATATCGAAAAGGCTCAGGTCACAAAAATAAATATATTTGAAATACTATGATAATTGTTGATATACTAGAAAGTGACAAAGAAAGAGATGATTGAACACATGGTTGATATAATTTAAAACAAGATTCTGTTTATGCTTATCTTTTATACGTTGTTTTTAACATTGTAAAAACTGTGAAATTTGGGGGGATTTCTACCACTAGCACGGGAGCTGCCAAAAATTTCTTTGTACCCTTTTTACCTTTCCCTATAAATGTTTTAAAACCAATAAAATTCTTTTTTTAAAAAGTATATACAGTAGGAAGATGGAGAAGCACCTGAACATGTTACTGGATGCTCTGTGTCAGTGCAGTTTGAAGTAGTGACATCTACCCATGGTTGGCTGTTTCCCAAAGGTTTATGAATCCTGCCCAATGAGGGTTCTTGATTAGGTAGGGAACCCAAGCCACAGACATTGTAATTGTGTTCATCCAAGCATGGTTATATTCCCAATTCAGACCATCCTTCTTGATAGAAAGAAACTTGGGTATTGGGATTAGAGCATGCTGGTTGGATGGGCAATTCTGTATCTTAAAGTAGTTGAGAAACACTTGCCCAACACATCTCTTTGAAATGCAAGGCAGCTTCAAAATGCATTGGGAAGGATGATCATGGCTTCCTTTGTCTGGGAACACAAAGCCCCTTTCTTCAAGTACTATACTGTTGGCCAAGCAACCAATCAGCCACACATTGAGCCAAACAACATAATTGCTGGAGACATAGAGCACAACAAAGGGAAAGATGAGAAATCTGTAAAAAACAAATCTAGCAAGGGAATTCTTCCATGGATGCAGACCTGAAGGCATTTTATGGAAAAGGGAAGAGGACAGGATAACAGTCCTCCTTTGAGTTGGTCATTCAGACTCCTAATGAGCTCAGAAAAGGGGGCTTGAAGCTTGGAGGGACAGAAATGGGAAAACTGTCTTAACTCTAATAGTTTTCAAAGGTATACTGGATTACTAGAATGACCCAGAAACATATCACTGTGTTGCAATCCAATTGAATTATTGTCCATTTACCCTGGGTCTCAGAAAGCATGACATTAGTAGTAACAACCCAGTCTCCATCCTAGTACTTAGCTATTGCCAGCATAGAATGTACAAGGAGAAACTCTCTACCAATTTATACTGAAAACAATTCCACACCAATCTCAACAAATATGTGACATTAAGCCACAACATTCTGGACTATGCCTGTCTTCGCTTTAAAATTCAGTAACTTGTTTGATTTAGTCTCTTACTGAGCAAATAAACAAGCAAGAAACCAATTATTTTTTTTTTTCTGAATAAGTTTAGGCTGCACAGATCTCACCATCAAGAAAACCTGAGGGATCTTCGGAATAGTAATTAGGCAAATTCAATTTCTACTGAGTAGCTTGCAAGTGTTATTGAAAGATATACCCTCAACCATTTGCATATCTGATGAAACAGAAATTGTAGTGCAGTCTTCCTCAATATCACCATTTTCTGCATGTGGTAGGATTACAGAACATAGTAATGCTCTCAGGGACCAGTGTGTGCAGGATGAAAATTTTGGGAAAAGTGATCAGAAAGCACCAGGAAGCCATTCAGGTTGTAAAAAAGTTTCATTATAGAAAGATTAAAAGTCATATTTCTATATATATATTTCATCCTTCAGTAACAAAATATTCTGATAAGGTCTGTTTCTGACTCAGCACATTCCTACATTGTCCAAAAAAAACCCAAAAGGACAGAGTATTAATGGTCATTCTAAATATTTTGTAGAAATAAATGGCGTGATTTACTTCTTGGTAAACATAGACTGATTTTCAGATTATGTGGTTCATATGACATCATATGAAGACTGTAGAAAATGCAATATGTCAAAAAAGATAAACAGATGTTTGTATCGGATCATGACCAGTATTTGGTAAAATGATTTTAATATTTCACAATGAAGAAATTTGTGCAGTCCAACCTTTTAGAAAATAAATAAATAAATAGGATCTGCAACAAAATGCATACTGCAATGTGGGGCTCAAATCTATTTAAATTCATTATCTTCTTATCCCAGTTATCTAATTCTTCCTCTTCTTTTCCATAATTCAATCATATTCCATAGTCAATGACTACATTGAATTCTCACTGGTAGAGTTCCTGCTGTCATATCTTTTTAAAACATTATTATTATTATTATTATTATTATTATTATTATTATTATTATTATTATTATTATTATTATTATTATTATTATTATTATTATTATTTATTGTGTGGTTAATCTTTGGTGAGATTCACAGCCTTTGGGGCTGGTTGGTAGCTCAACAGGTCGAGTCCTAACCAAGGACCTAGGAACTGTTAAGGTAACGTCGAAGGATATAGGCTGTTCCAAGTAGCATCTCACCAAAGATTAACCACGCAATAATAATAATAATAATAATAATAATAATAATAATAATAATAATAATAATAATGTTTAAAAACGATATGACAGCAGGAACTCTACCAGTTTATTACTATTATTACTATTACTATTACTATTACTACTACTACTATTATTATTATTATTATTATTATTATTATTATTATTATTATTATTATTATTATTATTTTACAATTGTATCACAGCGGCCAGTTGTTTCGCCAGATTTGGCATTGATTACTAGTCGGGCTCCACCCAGGGGCCTAGGACGTCGTAACGTATTTTCGTAATATACGTGCAGATCCAGTGCAGCTTTTTGCATTTGACTGATGGTGATTTTGTCAAGTTTTAACTGTTTTAAATGTAATTCCAGTGCTTTTGGAATAGCACCCAGTGTGCCGATTACCACTGGAATTACCACTGCTGGTTTGTGCCATAATAGTTGAATTTCAATTTTTAGGTCCTGGTATTTCGCGATTTTTTTCATGTTCCTTCTCGTCGACCCTACTATCACCTGGTATTGCAATGTCTATGATTGTAACCTTATTTTTCTCAACCAGTGTGATGTCTGGTGTGTTATGCGTCAGTATTTTGTCTGTTTGTATATGAAAATCCCATAGGATCTTGACCATCTGATTTTCGGTGACTTTTTCAGGCTTATGTTCCCACCAGTTTGTTGTTATTTTAATATTATAATTTTTGCACAAATTCCAGTGGATCATTTGTGCTACTGAATTGTGCCGCAATTTATAATCAGTCTGCACGATTTTTTTACAGCAGCTGAGTATGTGGTCAACAGTTTCATCAACTTCATTGCAGAGTCTGCATTTGGCATCATCAGAGGATTTTTCGATTTTGGCCTTAATGGCATTTGTTCGGATAGCTTGTTCTTGCGCAGCCAACTATAATAATAGTTGTTTTTTATTATTATTATTATTATTATTATTATTATTATTATTATTATTATTATTATTATTATTATTATTATTATTATTTCTCCAAATGATGGATTTGCCCCTAGTACTATCACGGTCGATTTGGAGTACTGAAGTGTTTCCAGGTTGTAGGGAGTAGCTGGTGATGTCACTGTTACTTGGAGGATGCCTAGTTAGGGTCTCCTTTCATGTCCCCATTAAGCTTCCCAGTGAAGTGGTACCCATCTATCTACTCGCGTTTGCCCACTTTTGAACTATTGAATTGGTGTGACCTGAAGCAAGTGACAGGCACTCACCCTGCCATGCAGCAGCAATCAGATCTCGAATGCAAGTGTGCCAATTGTCAATCCAGCATCTTAACCATATGAACCATTGCATCCCCTAGCCTGCTGCCATTGCTCTTGGTATCAATTTTGCTATCTTTTTTTAACAGGAACACAATCATGCTCATATATTCAAATATGGAAAAAATATACATAAAATATTTCACTCCCACTGAACAATAACAACAAAATAAAGTTTCTTGATCGTCTAAATTTATTGTTCTATTCCTCTGTAGCCTGTTTAAAAAAAGACCAACAGAAACAGTTGATACAAAACTAAAAGTAAAGAAATATAAAGCAGAAAAAGCACAAGTAGGACAAAAGAACAAGGTGTAATTTATGAGAAGTACATTTAAAAGGGTTGAAAAATAAGGGAAAAATTAATCAATTATTTAAAGTTAAGAAATATCAAAATGTAAATATTAAATGGAATGAGCAGAAGCCAAAAACAAATCCTTAATAGAAAACAGAATCATGATAAAAAGTGACAATAACAGAAAGTAAGGTATGAAAAAACATATATGACAGAAACATGATGGAGAGATATGATATCAAGGAAAGCTAATGAGAAACATTACAGAAAAGCTAAAAGTTAAGAAGAGTGTTAAGAATGAGCAGTTTAGAATTAAAACCTCAAGAAATAAAAACAGATGTATTAGGAAAAAGAGTGCATTCATTATGTTTACTATCAGCACAAGTCCCTCCGGGGAGAGGGGGCGGTCTAGAAATCTAATAAATTGAATTGAATTGAAAATTGAAGTATGAGAAGACAAAGTTAAAGTTGAATCGTAAATATTAACTGGGTATTGGGAAGGTATCAACAATGATTTTTGCACAAAAAATAAAATCAAAATGACAAATTCCAGCAATCTTATTCTTGAGCAATCTCATGTCATGTTTTCTAAATTAATTCCTATCAGAACACCAACATTTCTCTAGTTTTGCTACAATTAATTCTACTGCTTTCAGGATATTTTTTTTTTCTGTTTTAAATAAAATCTTGCAATGCTGGGATTGCGTAAATGTCATTTCAAGGTAGTATTGTAGCTTGGCACCTTTGGGCCACTGTATTGTGACCATTGTTTTAAAATGATATAACTTTTATTTTTTTAGATTTGAGAATCTGAGGAAATGGTTTTTATACTAACAGGAAATGCCAAAATTTATAGAATAATTTGCAATTAAAGCTGTTTGGCTGATACTCGTGATACCTGAATGCTCAAGTATTTTTTGGCAATATTAGAATCCTCTGTAAACATAAAAACATATATTTTGGCCAGCATCGTTTTCACAGTTTGGAAACACATAGGGAGGACATGCTTCCAATAGCAGCTTCTCACATATGTTGCTCACGAATTGGCACTGAGCATATCTCCATTTTTGCCATCTGATTGCTCATTAGAACAATCAGTGCTCACAACTATCATTATGACTCCTCAATGTGATTATACTAGTGAACACTACTCTTCTTGAAAAATGCTTCCTTTTATTAATCTTCACTCCCTTGGGATCCTGCTTGTTGGATATCCCTCTAATGTAGCCACCTTATTTCCTTCATTTTTCTGAGCTAAAAATATCTAAGTGTTCCTCACTGGGACTTGCTCCAGCCTCTTCATCAGCACATTTGAGCAGCCAAGAGAAGATGCCTGGATCAGATGTAAGCAAAGAGGAACATAATCATTTAAATGCAATTATACTGGGTTCTGCAATTAATGCCATTGTTTTAAAATTTTGGTTTCCTGTAGAAATGGCCATATGACAATTGCCAGATTGCAGCTGCTTTTGCTTTTGTACTCTTGGTTTGGCATTGTAATTTATGATGGGTCACAATCATTAGAAAATTTGTTATGTCTTAAAAGCCATTGTATTCTATGGGAGAAGATAATCACCACCATCCAACTCCATTGATTTAAATGGAATTGCAGAATGACTAACTCTTTGGATTGCAGCCACAAGATCAACTATTTTAAGGGGACAGATTATAGCAGGCCATTCACATATCCTTTAGAGTTTTAGTTTGCCTGGGCAGCCAATGATGAAATCAATTCATTCAGTACTGGCCACTATATCATACATAACTCTTCATTCTTACTTTTGTAAATATGTCAGAAACTTTTTTCCTCTTCATCAAAATCATATCCATAACTTTCAAATGATTTTTTGTGTAATATTAATCCTGGTACTCAGGATTCCTACTATGCTCCTTAACATTGCAAATGTTTGGTGGCTATTTGTTTATTATTTATATATTATTTATTAATAAAATTGCTGGCTTGTTTGGTGGCTATTTGTTTATTATTTATATATTATTTATTAATAAAATAAATTATACAATAAAAGGACCCTACCATTTTTCTAGGAAAGCAATTGCCCTGAGCATTTCATTAGGGGAAACAGTGGTATTTCTCCAATTATAAATGGGCTTTACAGCATTTTACAGCATTTTAGGACGCTAAAGCACTGATCTCAACTATCAACCATTTGAAGAAGGCCATAATATTTTCCTCAGACTTCTCTTTAAAGGTAAATATATCCTATTTTCATCCTATTTTCACAATATTAACTCTTGGTAATAAATTCATTTTTCATTCAGCTATGTTTCTACCTTATGCCATCTAGCTCATACTTAAAAATAATGTCAAGAATATTTTACCAGATGTTTTGCTGTCATCAAACTATATTGTGTCCAAAGAATTCTCATTATCTGCTATGGAAATTCTCTAATTAAAAATATGTTGCTTTGAAATAGCCTTTGAAAAATCAAAGCTTCGAATAGACACCTTTTTCTTGGAAAAATGTTTTTGAAATCATATCAAAATTTTCTATGTACCCCTTTACCTTTTCCCATAAATGTTTAAAAACCAATAAAATTCTTTAAAAAAAAGAAATCATATCATATATTATATCATATCGTAACATATATCATATCATAAATCTTTTAAAAGTAAAGATGCTGCAGCAAGCAGTATCTGCTTCAGGATATTGGCATACTTGTATATGCTGATGCCACTCCTGAAATCTTATCACTTTTGTCAGAAATCTGAAAGGTTTTGCATGGGTGGACTCTATACCTCTATACCCTAATACATACATTTCAGAGAAAACACACATTAGATGACTTCTAGAAGAAGATCACAATCCCTAAAATAAAGTTTCTAAGCGATTCCTAGAGTGTGCATATATGGATGACATATCACCTACGCTCATGCTTCATCTCTGCTTTTGTCCTGCAATTCTGGCTTGTATGTGTAATGAATAAATTTACCATGCAATGGGAGAAAAATAAATGAAATGCTTGTATCAAAATATTTAGAATATTAAATTATGAAATGTGACTTATGAAAGTTTCATAATATTTGGCAATGTTGTTGATGCAAAATCTGTACTTACCTGCAGTGCACGACCATTGGTCCAGCATCAGGAGGATTACAAGTTTTAACTCGTCGTAAGAAAGCTAGGAATGGTGTTGGATGTTCTGGAACGCCATGATCTGGCCATGCAGTGAACTGGAATTGTCTAACTTCTCTCTTCTCACTCGATCCATTCTAACACATAAGAACCTTAGTGTAAATTATTTTTAATGCCAAAACAGTACATCAGAATGCAATCATCATGAAATCGAGTGAAACAAATTTATTGTTTGTCTAAAATTGATATTTTTATCCAGCTTTTTAAAAATCAGTCATTACATATTTGATGAGAATTAGTGCAAGCATCACATTAATATTCAGTATTTTTGTCTGTAGTTAAATTGGATGTGAAAAATGATTTTATATAAGAAAGTTTAATATAAGAAAGAGGTAAAGAAGCTAGTTTTTTGGGGGAAAGGGGGACATGAGGAGAAAAAGAAGTTATTTACTGTGATTGTCAAAAAATGAACAATATGGTTTTTTTTTTTTACAATAGTGTTTTTGATGTAATGGTGGAAATGCTCCATATTTGTAAAGTTGGTTTAAAACAGCACAAATTTTATGAAATTTTCTTCTGTGGAGAATTTGGATAAAAGACCTGAAGGACATCTATTAAGTAAAAGTTTATTTCAAGGAATTTTGGTGTTGAAAATAACTGAATTGCACAGCCCTATATATTAGTTGTGTAAATCAACATTTTGAACTTCAATGTAAAGACATTTAATCTTCTTTATACAGAACACTTGCTTGTGATACTGCAAAAACTCAAATAACAACCTTGTTCCAACAAAAGATACTCAATGCTTGCATAACACAAACATACCTTATAAAGGGCAAATGTTCTAACACAGTATGTTGCCAATTCTACGGTATCTAGCAATGTGACTTGAATCAATCCATATGTTTCTGTTCCTCTGCTTGGCCAATACTGATCACATTTAACCTGCAACAAACAAATCAAGTATGAGGGGAAAATGACAAATAAAGTAAGTGATGTTACATTACTGTAAAGAAATGGAAAACAAATGGAAACCAGCTAAAGAGAAGAATACTAAGTTGAGATAGGACAGAACCAAAAGACCCCCTAGCTGTTGTGCAAATGATCCAGATCATCCAGAAGGAGAGAAGGAAGGTATGGCTCATTTGGGAAACATTACTGAAATAGCTTTTACCGCACTCAGCATGTTGTGTGAGACAGTGGGAACTCAAGTCAGAATACTATAAGTTTTATAGGGGATTTCTTACAGTGAAGCAAGACCTTTAATGAAGCTTTATGGGTACTCTTGGAATTCCATGGTCCAGATGGTATGTCTCAGCACAACTATATAAGAATGGAATTAAGAAAAAGAAGACTCATGAAACTACTTCCTCTGATAAAAGACAATGCTTCCCCAATTTACTTTTCTCATCCTTAGCTGGTAGGTATCCACTGGAAAAAAAATAAGGCATGTTTAGGTATTATAACAAGAAGTGTGGTATGATGTTACAGCTGAAGCAGAATTGATTTCTAATTGACCTCATTTTTATTTTCCCCATGGAATAGATCTGATGGCCTTATTGAAATTTAGAATGTCCAGTTCCATTTTTACATTATTCACTGTGCCCATCTGCTGATAGTTTTGATTATTTTTTTCCCCAGCCCTTGCTACTTGTTTGTCCAGGAAGGCCACTTCATTTGAAAGCATCTTTTAACTTCTCAAGTTGGGAGACAGTTGGCATTATTCTGCTATGGCAGGGAAAAGGGCTTTTCCCCCATCTCCCTCTTAAGAAGCAGACAGAATGCTTAAAAAATAAATGTGTGTCCAAATGTCCTTCGAAATTCAGTTATAAACTTTATCAGCCAATACTAACAAAGAATCCAATTTATTAGCTAAATTTCAAACCTTGAAATAAAAATAAAGCATGTTCCTTTTAATTTTATACAAATTATAATAAAATATTCAAGTAACTGGCAAATGGCTAAACAATGCTATCTTATAAAAAGTCTCCTCTGGATTTCCTGCATTTGATAAAAAAATATGACCACCTACTGAAATAAAATCAGTAGGGGTTGAATGACTTACTTTCCCATATGAATGAAAGCTGACACCTCTGCAGAACTGAGGAATTCAAATATGTACATTGATTACTAGAGAATATTCATGAACCTTCACACTCCAGCAAGCTATAAATATCAAAAGATGGTCCAACTTTGCAGCAGTTGTGCTCAGAAAAGAAATTTCCATATGTAAACCCCTCCCCATCACCACCTTGCACAAAAATGATGAACATAATCCTTGACATTCAAGGGTAGACAGGCAATTTTCTGGTACAAAGATTTAGTCTCAATTCTAAAAGAAAAAAAAACTCCTGGGGAAGTACAGAAGTATGATTTTTTTATTTGCCTTCTTTTCTTCAGCACCTTGGAGAGACCTCCCAGCACTACAGGGTCTCAGCTACTCTTCTCTCCCTTTAAAAAACTGTTTTAAGTGTATTTTCAAACTGTGATCTGCCTCAGCCACCTGTTGATCTTACAAGGATGAATACTAATCACCTCCATGCAGTTTTAATATCTGCTGATGTATTTGGCATTAGCATGACATTTTCTTTTGAAGATTCAGTTTGATAAGCTTTTCTGTGCTTGGTTATTAACTACTAGATTATACTATCAGTAAAGAAATAACAGTAGAAACTTAACTTACAGTGTTATTCAGTAAAACAGCAGCACATCATGGATGTAAGATTAAAAATAATTGCACCATCCTGACTCTCAATTGGCACACAGTAAGAATTCTGTTACACTGAGGAATGCCACTCGTACACAGTATAAAATGATTAACCTACCTCTGGATTTAAAAAAAATGGCTTCACACATGAACTTGTTCTAAAAGAATTACACAATTAGGAACATGAATATGATGCACTGATCAGTCTGTTACCATATAGCATCAATTGCTAGAAAACATCCATCTAATAGAAATCTAGTTTTCAAAGAATTCTTGGGGCCAAGCCCACAAGTAGAAAAAATATTCATGTAAACTGTTTCCCCCACACACACTATGCATTACCCAGCATAGAATTCCTCATGCTTTTTTTCTGAATTGGTATCTTATTTTTATCAATCAGAGGATAACTGGGAGGAACAAATTCAACTCACTTTGCATACTGAAGATGTTGTATACTCATTGTAGTATAGAGGTTTTGTAAATGCTTTGATGGACAAAAATCTGATTACGTATTTTGGGGTTTTTATTATGATACAATTTTACCTTGAATCAACATATTACGGCATGAAGAATTTCACCATGTAGCTACTAGACCTGTATATACTGTTATGTGGGATGCGATCTGAAAACAGATTAGATCCACAAAAGGATAAACACAATATCCTGCCATACTAAACTCAAATCAAATCCAAATAGTAAGGATTCCAAAAATGATGAAACCAATTTCATGGCAAAAATGGACTTTGTCTTTTTCTCTGTGTCTGCTGATGCCAAGTAAAAAGGTACAGAAATATTGAGAGATGAAGTGAAAGCATGATTGGAAAGAGCATTGTCCAATGAAAAGTTCAAACAGATAAACAGAATCCTTCTATTGCACCTTCCATTGAAATATTATTATATTCTCTAAGGTCTGGAAGAAGTAGCATCTTGCTGCCAGTATTGATAGGGCTAAAAAGAGAGCAAGACAGCCAAGCTCTTTGACTATCAGGCGTTACTCCTAGGAGCAGAGATCATTAGCACTATGTGGGTTCTTGGTAGGAAGATGTCTGGAAGGAGTAGAATAGCATTTTTTTTCTTTTTCACACCATTGTCATAAGGAGAAGAAAATTATTTTGCCAATCCTTTTGGCAAAGCAGTATTTATGAAAGAGGCATGAAAGATCTGGAATGGGAACAGAAAGTCACCTGAAAGACACATTCATGCTTATCAACACAAAAGGTACTTAGCCGTCCCAGAATCCAATACCAATCTCTATTTTTATACTCTACTATGTAATATATGCACACATATAGACCCAGCTATTAGTGCTCAAGACCAATTTATGTTACTGAAAACTATATAGGTATATCATGGCTCCAAATCACCCATGGATTCTGTATCTAATGTCTATAGTGACATTGCATACATCTTTTTTACATCGTGGTGACCAAAACTGAATTCAAGATTCCAAATATGGCCTTACCAAGGCATTATAAAGTGGTAGTAACACTTCACATGTAGTGATGCTGGCCACATGATCATGGAATCATTGTCTTTGGACAATGCTAGCTCCCTTGGCTAGGAAACAGAGATGGTCACTGACCCTAGAGTCAGACACAACTCAACAGAGGAAATCATTACCTATTTTTTTCTGGCTCTTGGCATGCACTAGAAATGCATTGTAGGCAGCAGCTTATCTAGCCCAAGATTTATGGTCAAAAATCTTCTTTTATAGACATTTTGTCTCCAGGTAGAGAATCACATTTTGTTTCAAGCTCAGCTTTGTTGGTCTAAGGACAATTGTATTAATTACCGTGAAGGAGAAAACAAAGAGAAAGAACTAGGGCCATTCATCCTGGTAGAAGAGACTCACTTATTTACCATAATATCTCTTTCCCATCTCTTTCCCATCCATGGGTGATTTGGAGCCATGATATACTTTCCCAGATAAAGGAAAGTAGAGAGCAACCTTATTTCCACAGAAAAACAGCTTTAACATGGAAACAATTTGAGATGAGAGGGTGTAAACAAGGTAAAGTAAATTAACCACAACGACTGCAACACTACATGTGGAGATTTTGTAGAAGAGCACTTTAGCAAGAGACAAATATTAATGCTTCAAATCATCTGATGTATTCATGCCCTGTGACTGTCGGCTGCTTTTAATACTCTCTAAATTCTTCCTTTAATATTTTGCTTTCATTTTATACAAATAAAACTCATGCAAGTAACAAATATGTTATCAATATTCCTCCATGCATGGTCGTGTGCATAATCCTTTTTGATATAAATTATGCATATGTTAGCAAAGTAATGGACTGATTTTTCTCTCTAAGGTCTGGATTAGGTCAGGTAAGATTTGGGAGATGACATTTAAATTGAAAACAATAAAGTGAGAAGGGTTATAAATAAAAGAGCTCACCTTGGCCTGTAGCTTCCCCATAGGCAAATAAATGAATAACTAATTCACTGTAACAACCTCATTCAGTGTTCTCAGCTGTTGAATATTTAAGTTCTCAAAGCTGGAGGTAGTCAACTTCTAACACATGCTAATGAGCCAACTAAGTTCATTTCTGCTGATGCTCCAACCTCCCCCCTCCCACCCCCACAAGGAAAAAAAAGATCCCTTTATCTATGCAGCACAGGTTAGAAATGCTGAAGCAGAGCTGCAGGACTGAGCAACAGGAAAGCAAATAAACAAAAAAAAAATGCAATGGAACACAGAAAGATGAAGTCCCACAGCAGACGGCTTTTGCTTTCAAGATCAAGTAATTATCAAATCTGCCAGTGGAGGAAAAAGCTTTTCTTTTTTTGCATCTATTTCCCAAGCTGGATAGAATACAAAACGGATGAATAACAGACTTTCTGAAATGTCATTCCTATTTTAATAGTAATTTAGGCTTTGATCCAATGGAATCCTTCCATTAGGAGGATAATGGCTGTAGAGGCTTATCACGTTACTGCCTAGAGGTTCCTAAGACATCCCCCAAATCTGTCATGAAAGATTGTGGTACTATCTGAGGTTTTGCAGGACTGTTGAGTGAGCAGAAGTTGAAGCATAATGTTTATTTAGCTCACACAATTCATTTTCACTGTTTGTACTATCAGAAAAGCAAAAATAAAAATGCACATGTTAAGAATTTGTTGTTGTTGTTAGTTGCGAAGTCGTGTCCCACCCATCGTGACCCCATGGACAACGTTCCTCCAGGCCTTCCTGTCCTCTACCATCGTCTGGAGTCCATTTAGGCTCACACCGATTGCTTCAGAGACTCCATCCAGCCACCTCATTCTCTGTCGTCCCCTTCTTCTTTTGCCCTCAATTATTCCCAGCATTAGGCTTTTGTCCAGTGACTCCTTCCTTCTTGTTTGGTGGCAAAGTTCAGTATCTAAAACTAGATTTTCATATGTAACTAAGTAACTCGATTAAGATATGATTCCTAACAAACAGGAGGTTTACCGAATCTTGTGAAAAATAAATCAGTTGCAAACTCAGAGCACCAAAATGTTTAACAGAGTTTACGGTTTATAAAAGAGAGAACCTTCTATATACTATATATGTGAAGGAACAACTTATTAAGATGAGCTGTTTGGGCTAAGATCACCTGATATAACACATCTGTTTTCCTGGCTAAAGGAAGCAACCAAGTTACCAAAGGAAATTATAGTAGCATTTATTGAGTTTTGTTTGAAATTCCTGAAAAGCTCAGTTTTTCAAGGACACTTCTGTAATTTTCAGAAAAAGCTAGACTGTTACCAAGGCTCCCACCAACTTCACCTAGAAAAATAGTTGCGTTTGTACTTCATCAACTAGTACGTATGTAGCCTTTTGACAATAGCCTGTCAAATTCTTTGCACTTCAGATTACATTGAAAACAAAAAGTAAAAGCAAAACTAGCTAATCCAGTGGGCCCAAGATGCTGGATCACTCAAAGTATGTAACAGTATTATAACACTGACTTAGTTTGTTTTCATGTTGCAAATTGCTCCTGTGGATTAACATATTATCAGATACTAGAACACTAGTATTTTAGCAAATACTTAACCAGGTTTAAGAAATCAATATAGATTTCAATCCTATATTGCTATTTAATTTCAAAATTCAGAATTTATACCAACTCTATGCTCAAGGCACAGGTATTCTATGAGATAACAAAATTGTTATGTTAAAAATGCAGAATCAAGAAGTGTCTTGAGCACATCTTTCATAGAATGGTCTCACAGTAGTCTCCACTAAAGTGATAAGATATGCTTGTTCTTATATTGAATAGGAGTTTTTTTTTTCCTGTATACAAAATATATTTATTCCTGGAACTAAGAATAAGAAACAAAATTATATTTGCCTAGCTGAAAGCAAATCTGATGCTGGAGCAAATAAAGCTTGTTTGTACCACAACAAAACAGAGATTGCTACAAAAAATATCATCCTACAGTGAAATCAACATCACTCAACAATCAATCAATAGATATTTGAGAGTTTCAATATTAATCCAGTTTGGATATGCATGTATGTAGTGCATAACAACTTCATAATTATGTGGCTATATAGGCTGCCAAATTAGAATATATAATAAGACACAAAGAATAAAAATGTAGAAGACATTATTAACATGGCTTTTTTGATTAACCATTCCCTGATTATGATCTTATATATGTATGCATGAGTGTATTAATTTTATTGGCCGCTCATTTTACCGCAGGGCAACTCTGGATGGCCAATAAATTATTTATTAATTTTTATATGCCAACCACATCTCCTGGAAGGTGACTCTGGGCTGTTATTTATAATATAAATAACTAGCTAGTTCCATTCACTTTTCATACTGAATCCCAAAATGTCTCTTTATGATTGGTAAAACACTCATGTGATAAGACCAGGAGTATTTTTAGTTTCTGTAAAACTTAAAGTTTTCCATACTGAAAATTGGTAGTACTAGTAAATGAATGGACTGTGGGGCAAAACTCTAGATTTACTAGAATAAAATATATGTAGACTGCAGTTAAAAATCAGTGTTACTGCATTTTCCATAGGAACTTATTTATCACGGACAAAAGAGCTCTAAAACTTCAAAGATAGTGTTGTTTTCCTCTCCTACACAAAACCTCAATGAAATTCAGTACTCTGTGTCTCAAAGTTTCCATTTGTGCCTCAAGGATAAAGTTGATGCATCAAAACAGATGGGAACAGTGTTTGCAAGTTGAATGAAAAAAATAATATTTAAAACATTTTATAGTGTTGCCAACTTGAAAATTGCTGAACCAATCAGAACTACGATCAGAAGATTTTATAGAACAAGGTTATCCTTGGCAACTTTAATATTTGTGGACTTCAAGTTCCATAAATCCCCAGCCAGTCATGCTGTGAGAGACACTTTAAAAAAGAAAAGAAAAGAAAGCTTACTGAATTACATCAATCACAAAGAAGAAACTTTACCCTAGATCTTTCCTCTAATTTGGTCATCATGACAACAGTGGCACTCCTTTGCTCCCACATCATTCTCCAGAAATCTCCAAAGGTTTCGGGAAGAGCTCCTTGGGTTGCGATATAAGCATTCTGCTTTCTGTAACCATCTATATAGTTAGCATTTATATAATCACTGCCAGGTATGCCTAAAAAAAGGGAAGAAAAAAAAAGACGTGATTAATTTAATTCAACTATGAATAGTAATTTTTATTTTAATGCCAGAACAAGAAACTTGGACATGCTAATATATTGTTGCAGAGTATATAATAAAATCTTGACAACTGTCCAAATTTATCTCTGCCCAACAAAATTAAAAGTTGAGGTTATTTTGAATTTCTTTCTAACCCTTGGGCTGTGTAATCACTTCTCCAGAACCCCCTTCCGTACCTTCCCCAATGTCATTTCTAAATCCCTTTATAAGCATACATAGTTTGGTTCCTGAAGAACTGAGGTTTTGAAGTCAGAACTGAAAAAGCTTCCTGGATGAGAAGCGAAATGTCTTCAAGGAAAAACAACGAAAGTCCTTTTGGAAAAAGTACATTTGGGACAACCATGACCTGAATGACTGAGCATCTCCACAGACATTTTGAGTCAAAGAACTAGGAAAAAAGTTGGGAAACTTATTTTGGCTCAAACAGGATACTCTTTCTAAGCAGTGCCTTTGTCCTGTATGTCAGGGGTACATATTATAGTTTCAGGACTGCATAAAAGTATAATTCTAGTGACCTCTAAAAGTTGCTACCCAAAAGACAACTGTACTGTAACAGAAAAATAATTTACTGACTCTAATCATATTGTGTATATTTTATATAATATAATAAACCAAATCAAACAGAATTTTTTCTCCTTTTTTCATGCATTATTTTGTGGAATTTAAGTGCAAGTATGTCATGCAAAGGTGAAATGTGACATTTATAAAAGTAATCCAGAAATTTATCAGGGATAAATTTTAGGTTAATTTCTGTGTAATTCCAATTTTTACATTTCTTACATAGAATGATATCAGTAATTGCTAAAAATGTTAAATATCGACTGCATGCACGAATACATACATGGCATATGACAAACATGCCAACTCCAGGAATTCAGTAAATGAAAGTTATATATTTATAGGGAGTTACACCAATGAAAAACAGGAAGATTTTAATATATATGTAGCCCTCAACGTATGACCACTAGAGAGCCCAAAAGTTATGTTGATAAGTGATAAATTTGTTAAGCGAATTTTACCCCATTTTATGACTTCTCTTGCTACATTTGTCAAATGAATCACTGAAGTTGTTAAATAAGTAACATGGTTATTTATGTTAATCTGGCTTCCCCATTTTCTTTGCTTGTCAGAAACTTGAAAAGGTGATCACATGACCCTGGGACGCTGCAACTGTCATAAATAGGAGCCAGCTGTCAAGTATCCAAATGTAAATCACATGACCATAGGGATGCTTCAATGATCATAAGTGTGAAAAATGGTCATAAATCACTTTTTTCAGTGCTGTTTAAACTTTGAACGGTTATTAAATGAACTGTTGTAATTCAAGGACTACCTGCATTTAAGACCTTTAAGATAGATGTTTTACATTAATTGCATATTTTAAAGAGTTTGCTGAAACTTATATTGAGTATTATTATTATATTATATTGAGTAGATTAATTAATTTGAGATTGCAGCTGAAATGAAGATATGTCACTTTTCTCAAACACTTACAAGCCAAATGATAGGATGTAATTATTAAAATAGTGAAGAAAGTCCAAAAAAATCCAAAAAACATTGGATTTTCTTCACTGATCTTCTCTGATGTTACAGTATTTTGTATTAAGAAAAAAAATACATTGCAGCCATGTTTAGACAATGTTGGCTCAAACATAGTTCTATCAAAATAAATGGAAAATCTTGAAAGTCAGAAATGAAAAAAATAATAATTTAATTTAATTTAATTAATTAATTAATTTATTTATTTATTAAATTTATAGACCGCCCCCTCTCCCCGAAGGGACTTGGGGCGGTGTACAGACCACACAATAACAACAGTATACAATATTAAATATTCTTAGATACCCGTAAAATCAGATTAAATACTAGGCTGTACAGTATGATTAAAAATTAAAACAAACTAAAAAACCTACCCCTAAAAATTTAAAATACAGGCTAGAGGGACACAAAACTACAGTTAGGCCAGGCCAGCTAAGTTGAACAGGTGACTTTAGACAAAAATCTAAAAGTCCAACAGAATGATCTCATTAAAATATTTTTCCCTAATTTTCATTTTCCACTAAAATATCTTTGAAGTAAAATGTTGACCTCTTTTGATCCTATTAAATTTCAACAGACTTTGGACAGAATTTTTAAATTGTATAGATTATTTATGAAATTTGCTTTGACCTGTGGTATCATACTTGGTGCCACTGAATATTGATAAATATTTTTTAAAAAAACCTACAGTATACAAGAAGAAACAAGTTGCAGCCCAAATTTGGAGTTTTCAATGCTAAGAGAAAAATGTTCTGTAGGTCATAGATTCTTTCTGTTTTTAGAATGAAAAGTGAAAGAAAAAAGAGAAAGAAAATGATCATAAATACTAAATATAAATGAAAGGAATGGCAAACTAATTACTAATATCTTAGATTATTTCTCATTCTAGCCCTCTTTTTAGCATATGTGTATGTACCTTACATACCTTAGAGAAGCCATCTAAATGTTGATTTCAGTAGGCTGTTATAATACTGTCTTAGATACTTAATAACATTACCTATTTTTAAGAGTGAGCAACTCATTCTCAGCTACAGTTTAAGTGTAATTCAATATATAATCCAATTGAAGTTGGTGAAAATATAATTCCATGTATATGTGTACACAAGATTGCCATTTCATTTTGTAAGAGCTACCATTTCATGTCGTAAGACAAAATATTTTGAAAAGTAAATGTCAGCACAAAAAGTCTTAAATTATAAATACATATGAAATGGAGAAAAGTTGAAGGAAGGTATTTGAAAGTTCTGTATTTATTATTAGGGTCTTATAATTCTTGGGTATACAGTAGCGTAGGCCCAAGTAATCCAAAGACTGTACAACAAGGTTGTTGTCAGAGCCCTAGGAATTGCTAAGAGTCATTTCTGCAAGTGTTTGGAACATATAGTTGTAGCTAAGGGAATGATTAAATACACAGAAAAGATGTCTAAAGTGTCTGCCCCTATTGTACAATGAGTACATTGTTTTATCCTAGTCAGATTATTCAGATTAAAGGCAAATACATATTATGCAAGATTGATTTAATTGAAACAATTGTACCAGAATAGACTGCTATTTGATTTCTACATCTTGATTTACTGAAGAACTGAACATAAATGACCACAGGAACTCTTGAAGTACATTAGGGATCATGTGTAATGCAGTTGAACAGGGGGTGGGGGATTATTGTTTTTACTCTTTTAATATTGGGTTTATATTGTTTGTAAGGCGCCTAGTCACTGAAAGTGAATGGGTAGCCATATAAATTTTCTAAATAAATCAATAGATTTATTATAATCAATCTATAACGTATTTCAATAATACTGCAGTTAAAACTTTTTAATGGAATTAATAAACAATTAAAAAGTCTTAGATTATTGCATTTTCTGCATATTTTTTACAGTATTGAGCCATGGTAATGCAGTGGTTTGAATGCAGTATGGCAGGCTAATTCTGCTAACTGCCAGAGGTTCGATCTTCACTGGCTCAAAGTGACTCAGTCTTCCATCCTTCAGAGGTTGGTAAAATGAGAACCCAGATTGCGGGTCAATATGCTGATTCTGTAAACCACTTAGAAAGGGCTGTAAGGCATTATGAAGCAGGAAATAAGTGCTATTGTTATTGCTATTTTGAAAACCCATGTAAGACATGTTAATTCTTTTGCATCATTCTTATAATAAACACATTTAATATGTGATATATTAGCATATTTATTTTCCTTATATTTTATATTAAGTGACAAATGTGGCATAGGTATTATAAAAAATAAGTAGTGTGTATAATATTAATAAACATTATTTAAGATAATAACTTGAAATATAACTGTTAATTTTGAAAAAATAAATTGATTTTATTAATTTATAGTTAAAGGCCAAATTATATCACAAAAATTAGAAGTGCAGATATAGATGATCATGTCTATTTGGAAAATATCAATTTTGGAGAATTTGCATTAAATGATGAATAAGAATAAATCTTCCCTATCACAATATTTTATTTCCTGCAACCTAGTTACAAAGTTACACTAAGCCTTTCAAAAATCATGATTTTCAACAAAAGAGATTTTGGGATTTACAAAGTTTTTGGAGTGATGAAAAGCTTTTCAAGAATTTCCTGAATGTGGAAATACAAGTTAATGATTCAGAAAATAACGCTAGCTGGGCAAAATGCCACAAACCTTCTATCTATCAAAAATGACAAAACCTTTCTCCAAAAACAGATGAGAAGAAGAATAAGTAACAAGAGAAATATACACCTAGTGAACATTATAACTAGAAGATATGGATTGGGCATTTATAAGAAATGCCCAAAATAACCATTTTTTTCTAGATAACCTATGAGTACATTTACAAATGTCTGGTATTGTTCTGTGATGCATTGTTTACTTCAAAATAAAACACATAAATATAAATCACTGAACAACGTACACATGGAAAAACAAAAACCCTTTCCTGCATTAGCAAGATGATGAGACAGCTGGCATCTACCCATGAGAACTTATGTAGTAACATCATTCAGCAAAGAGCATACTGCCAATGCTTAATATAAGATGCGCCTAATATTTTTTGAAGCCATTCCTACTGGTATGCAAATATGATTCATTTTTATATTTTGAATTCATTATGCATTTCTTTAATTACAATAAAAAAGTGAAAAAAGGAAAAATGGTCCAAATAACTATAGTATATTTAATAAATAATTTAGCCAAGTGACAATAAGATTTTTTTTTTAAAAAAGTCAGTAGAATTGAGAAATGGGTGATTTAATTAGTTTTTGTATAATGTAGATTATTAAACTTACACTGAATGTCTGAATTGTTATTGTTATATTTTTGGTTATTTTGTTGTATTGTTTTTGTGTTTTTAACTGTACTCCATCCAGAATCACATATATTTGATGGGCAACTATATAAATTTACGAAAGAAAGAAAGAAAGAAAGAAAGAAAGAAAGAAAGAAAGAAAGAAAGAAAGAAAGAAAGAAAGAAAAAAAGAAAAAAAGATGAAATGAAATATGATTGCTTTTTCATATGGAAATATTGCATACATTTGAGAACCCAGTTTGTGGATACTGAAAGCTATGTTGATGAAATTTATTTGTACAAGAGCGCCTCGGTACTTTTTATCACAAGCATAACAATAATTTGGATATAGTAATTAGATATCCATCATTTTAATTTTCAGGGTTGCTTGTTGTTATTTTTATAAGAATCCAATTGGAAAAAGTTTAATGGGTAAAAGTTTTTCTGGAATTGAGGATTGTGAAAATCTTTTCAATTTCTCATATCATACGAACATATTTCATATCTTATGAAATGTCTGAAATCTGACTGTGAATTAATTTAACAAATAAACATCTAGTGATAAAGGAGAATATCACTGCTAAGATCCATCTTATTTTGCTCTTCATAGTGGAATGAAAGCAAAATATTAATTAGAACATAGTGCCCCAGCAATTTTTTTTATCTAGGGTGGGCCGCACAAAGAGATGAAGTCTCAGGAAGAAAGCAATGGCAACCCACTTTCACAATTGGTATCCACATAATTGCCAGAAATCAAGATAGCCTCAAAGACATCATTCTCTTCTTCATCTATGTATACTAATTTGTCTGAAGAGATATAGGGTCTCATGCTTGAGCAGGGGGTTGGACTAGAAGGTCCCTTTCTAACTGCATTATTCTGTATCATATTTTCCAACTTTGTTTAATGTTCAAGTTTTAAGAAAAAACAAAACATTTAAACATAGATAGATAGATAGATAGATAGATAGATAGAAACAAACAAACAAACAAACAAACAAACAAACATAGACACTTTGTGGAACAGGAGGAACAGTGCAAAAAACAGCATGGGTTAGATAAGGTGGGCACCATGGCATGAGCCTGTAATCAAGCTATTTGGAGGCTAAGGCTGGCAGGTCACTTGAGCTCAGGAGTCCCTATTTTAGTGGACTATGCCTACACTAAGTTTGACATCAGTATTGTGATCCCCAAAGAGCCAAGTGCCAGTAAATTGTCTAAGGAGAGATGAACTGGCCCAGGTCAGAGACAGAGCAGGTCAAAACTCCCGTGCCGATCAGATACTAGTGAACTTCATTGTTACTGCTTTTACAACCCAACGTTCTTCTTGTATAATACTAAACACAAAAGAGGTTGAATGTTTTATCTGTATAAATGTAAGTAAAAGAGTATTCAGAATTCCATTTATTTTATTCAGTGAACGAAGTTGTCAAATAGCTTTAATTAGACTTCACGCTTTATTTGCAGAATGAAATTGCATCATGGAATTGTTTCAAGTCTTGACAAAGGCTAAGCATTGCACTATCTTCATATTTAAGACAAATTAAACCATAAACCTTTGTTTTAGGGATGTTTTCCTAAGAAATGTGCCACTTAAGGGAATTTTTAAAAGAGAGTTAAAACTAATAGGATTAAGCTTCATAGCACTTGTAAATAATTATCTTCAGAAAATAGATGAATTCACAAAAGGGAGCAAAATGTACTATTGATGATGAGTGTGTATGAGTGTGTGTGCGTTCACATTTAGTTTCAGCTGCAGAAAATTAAATTAGATGTACATAAAATGTTTTTCATGGTGAGATTAGCCTGTAACAAGGTCCATATTTGTAAGCAGATTAGTATAGTTAATAGTCAGCACACATACACAAAGGGAATAAAACTCATTGGGGAAAAAAACAATAGTGAGAACAAACTATTTAAGTAATAAACAGTTATGGAATTTCAAAATGGCTTGAACAAGAAGCCAAAGAATGTATAAAGCTGAATATAAAGTTGAATATAAAAAATCATGAAGTATGACAAAAAGGAAAAAAAAATACATAAATAAAGGAATTTTGTTCAATTGATGACATCTATACTTAATCCTTTCTTTAAAATGGGCATGGGAGAATATATACGGCATTAACTCATTTTATTCTTCTAATAATTTATGAGCGGAATAATTATATGTGCAGAGGCTGTAATTCTATACTGATTTTGATAGGAATAAGCATCACTAAACATGTGCTTCTTTGTGACTTGCTAAGTACAAGAATGATAATGAATTTTCAGCTAGGCAGAGAACATTATATTATCTGTATCTCATACTGATATACTGATGCTGGTAGAGAATTAGCTTTTAGAGCCAATGCTATTTCATGTTAATTCCTGCTGTGTTCTAATGAAATATTTAATGAAAAATAGGTGTTTTTTTTTAAAAAAAAGACCTAAATCTACCATTAAAAGGAAAAAAAAATTAAAGATGCATTCTAGGCTAAACACATTGGAAAAATTCCTCTTTAAAATCAAACTAGTTGTTTCTATGGTTACACCAAAACAAATGCAGCTGTGAAATGAATGTAATACAAGATAACACATATATTTTCATCTTTGGAATGTTTACTGTTTCTTTAGAAGTTAGCAATAAAATCTTAATGCTTGGAAAACATATTCATGGTGTTATAACCCAGGCTTTAAAGATAGTATTTTATCCAGTTCTTGTAAAAAAAAAATAGTATTTTAAAAATATAAAGGAGCTTTTATAGTTCTAACATAAAACTCTTGCAAAGAGCCACCCAAAAACAATCCAAAGAAAAAAACGGAATGTATATAAATATGTTTCAAGATATTGAATTAAAGAATCTAAAACTGATCTTAAAATGACAGTATCAATGAGAATATGTCAGGGAAACTCAGGATGGAGCCTAGTAATAATTTTGCTTCCATCAATGGTACAAGAAGGATACAATCTCTTTCTGCAATTATTTCACTATATGTGTCAGAAGTTTGGAAGATCCCTGGGACAAGTGTGGTGTATATATGAGCGTATCACAAAGAAGGTGAAATTGCCTTTCCACCATGTCTCAGGGGAATAATTTCACTGGCAGAACATAAAGTTTAAAAGTTATTTTAGATGCCACACCAAACTGATCTGAAGGGATATATTATGGTGATGCCTCCAGTGACGCAAGTTCTGAATTTGAAACAAGAATGTTTGAGATCCAGCACTTATTCAACCAGGCCTCATTGGGTAACTTTAAACAAGACAGATTCTCAAAGCTATAGTCCACTACTTCTGGAGCAAACTAGTTTGGGATGGTGTATGATAAGCTGCTCAGCATGTCAATATGATTAAAGGTAAAGGTTCCCCTCGCACATATGTGCTAGTCGTTCCCGACTCTAGGGTAAGTGTAAGTTTGTATGTAAGACAGATGACTGTACGTTTGGATCTTTGTATACTTAATGGGTCCACATGGGACGACTATCCAGCAGAATATACTTATCAGGGAGCAGGAAGAAAATCCACAGTTGATTACTGGATAATATCATATGACTTCCTGAAGTTCTTACAGAAGATGGAGGTAGACTTGCTGGAAAGCGATCATGATGCAATACTCCTTACTCTCACATTACACCAGAAATCTCTAAGGGCAGGCACAGTCAACCTACCCAGGTTAGAGAGTCAAAATACCCAGGTAAAAATTAAATGGAATGAGAAAAATGATAAGGGAGTTACCAAATGGATGTTAGTTCTAGAAACCATAGAGCTATGCACATCTCTACTAAGGATTAAGTTTGGATGATCTTACTTAGAAGGGTTTGAAACTTTAATTTTAAATTTTAATTTGGTTCTCATTAACAAAACACTAACTCACTCCAAAAGGCCAGTCTAGAAGAATACAATTTGGTTCGATAGAGATTGCGTGCAACTAAAAAGGATATATAATATGGAGTACAGGAAAAGTAAAAATGCCCCTTTTGAGCATCACACTCACTACCTAAAGCAGTTGAAAGCACAATATAAGACACTTCCAAAAGAAGAGAAAAGTACGGCTCTGAAGGAGTCTTGGCATAGACTACTTACGTCAGTCAAGACAAAAAAATACATCCCTTTTTTGGTACACCACCAGAGAATTGGGGAAACCTCCCCTACCCTCCAACTAATCAGGTACCGATTCATGCCTGGGAAGAATATTTTAGGGAGCTATATACAGACCCTGACTATGTAACCAAGGAGAGCCAAACTAGTTTGGACCAAACTCCCTACTGGCCCCCTGTTACACCAGAAGAGATATCCCGGTTGATTGGAGCCCTAAAGTCTAATAAGGCACCTGGTGCTGATAATGTCCTGCCAGAAATAATAAAAAATAATGCCAGTTGGTGAGCTCCACTTTTAGTATCTCTGTTTACATTTATAGATAAAACAGGCCATATGCCAAGAGATTGGGGAGTAGCAATTATCATACCAATTTATAAAAAAAGTAATAGAAATGACCCAGGCAATTATAGACCCATTAGTCTTCTAAACGTTATTAGTAAACTGTATGCCAAACGCCTAAACTATAAACTTTAGAATTGGCTAATTTTGGGGGAGATAATCAAAGACGAACAAGCCGGTTTTAGAGAAGGAAGATCTATGATGGGTCATATCTTGATACTCCACCATTTAGTACAAAAATACAAGTATAAAAAAAATCCTCTCTTTTTGTGGCCTTCCTTGATTTTAAGCATGCCTTTGATTCAATATCCAGGATCACCCACTGGGAGAAATCAAAATGCACCACTATCGATAAACGCCTCCTCTTCCTCATACAAAAATTGTATGCAAATTCCACCTTGAAAGTGAGGTGCAATCCCCAAGGAAGTTAAACTGGCCCAGTAAGGATATAAAAAGGGGTATGGCAGGGTTGCATCCTGTCCCCCTCACTCTTTAACTTCTATATCAATCCCCTGATCGATCTTTTACAGAACCCTGATTTCCATCCTCCTAACCTAGCACAACCCAAAATTCCAATTCTCTTATATGCTGCTGTTGCTGCTATTATTTCACAAACTCCTGTAGGATTGAAGAGAGCAATTAGGGCAACACTCGGCTATTGCAGGCAAAACAAGCTGGTCCTTAACTTTGATACATCAAAAGTTTCAGTTTTTGCTAAAAGACCTAGCCAATACTCCTGGAAAATAGAAGGACATAGTTTGGAACAGGTTAGAACATTTAGATACTTGGGGTGGTTTTCCACTCGCAAGGGACATGGAAGGCACACCTGGATCATACACTGCAAGCAGCTAATAGGTCCTCAAATGCAATTAAACACTTCTTTTACACAGGCGGAGGGCAGTAAGTACCTGCTGCCTTAAAACTTTTCGAGGCCAAAACATTGGCATAAATTCTAATGGGGCACAAACAGGAATCCTTGCAAAGAAAGACTTGCTAGAAACCATACAAACTAAATTCCTGCGAGCCATCTTAGCTGCACCCAAAGGAACTCCAAATGCCCAGTTAAGAATTGAGATAGGCATGCCTCAAAATCAGGTAAGAGCCTAGAAGGTGATGATCATTAATTGGCTTAAAATGCACTTCTTTCCAGTGTCTGGACTGTCCCCACTAGTATTGACTGACAACTTCCCCTCCCCCTGGAAACAGGCAATTGATCACAAGCTGGGCTCTTATGGCTCTCACTGGATTCTTAATGTCTCTAGGCTTTGACCAAGCAAAGCAAGTAGTAATCAATAGAATGAAGGACATGGAGTTCCAAGAAGAACTAAATAGGTTTCCTCTCCACAGTAGAGACAGAATCAAACAGGGTGTGTGGGAATCGGCAAGGTATCTAAATGACTTGATCTTCCCAAAACAAAGAATAGCTTTCTTCAGAGCCAGATTTAACATTCTCCCTTCACACTCCTCCAGAGCAGGTATAAAAGAACACCAATAGCAGAACGGTTTGTACATGTGGTAAAGGAGAAATTGACGATAATTCACATGTTCTATTACACTGTGAGCTATACAGAGTTTGTAGGTCTGCATATATTCTCCTGTTAGAGAGACTGCCAGGGAGGGCAGACAATTTTTATGTAGGCTTTCTCCTCCAGGGCAAAAACCCGGCTACCACGTATGCAGTGGCAAAATTCTTTGTTGCTCTATTGTCCACAAGAAAAAAAATGATCACAGAAGTATAGTTGTCATCTTGTACCACTTATTTGGACATATCTCTAACAATTTCTGGACCATTGCATTTACTCCCATAGTTATCGGCTTTTCACCCATGTAAACCAGGGAGTGACCCGAACAATTAGAGAACATGTATGTCATTATCCACTTTTAACATCAATACTTTTTAATTATATTTTAATGTCAGTACTTTTAATATATTGTAAAAAGTAATGTGTATTGATGGTCTTTGACCACAATAAAGATTTTTTAAAAATTATTATTATTATACAATTGTATCACAGTGGCCAGTTGTTTCGCTGGATTTGGCATTAATTACTAGTCGGGCCCCACCCAGGGGCCTAGGACGTTGTAACGTATTTTCGTAATATACGTGCGGATCCAAGCAGTGCAGCTTTTTGCATTTGACTGATGGTGATTTTGTCAAGTTTTAACTGTTTTAAATGTAATTCCAGTGCTTTTGGAATAGCACCCAGTGTGCCGATTACCACTGGAATTACCACTGCTGGTTTGTGCCATAATAGTTGAATTTCAATTTTTAGGTCCTGGTACTTTGCGATTTTTTCATGTTCCTTCTCATCGACCCTGCTATCACCTGGTATTGCGATGTCTATGATTGTAACCTTATTTTTCTCAACCAGTGTGATGTCTGGCGTGTTATGCGCCAGCATTTTGTCCGTTTGTATACAAAAATCCCATAGGATCTTGACCATCTGATTTTCGGTGACTTTTTCAGGTCTATGTTCCCACCAGTTTGTTGTTGTTTTAATATTATAATTTTTGCACAAATTCCAGTGGATCATGTGTGCTACTGAATTGTGCCACAATTTATAATCAGTCTGCGTGATTATTTTACAGCAGCTGAGTATGTGGTCAGCAGTTTCATCAACTTCTTTACAGAGTCTGCATTTGGCATCATCAGAGGATTTTTCGATTTTGGCCTTAATGGCATTTGTTCGGATAGCTTGCTCTTGCACAGCCAGGATTAGTGACTCTGTTTCTTTCTTTAATAATGTACCTATTGCTAACCATAACCAAATTTTTTCACTGTCCACTTTATCTTTTATTTTTTCCAGAAATTGACCATGCCAACTCTCCATTCTTGATTTTATCACATCTTTCTGTATTCTTGTTTCGTCTGTTGGTCCTTCAGTAGATTTTTGTTCTTTACCTCGATTAATAGATGTTCTTGACTTTCTTTTAGATAATCAGCCAGTGCATGTTTTTCTTCTTCAGCTATTTGCTTCACTTGTAATAATCCTCTGCCACCTGATTTTCGGGGCAGGTATAGTCTATCAGTGTCACCGCGTGGATGTAAACTGTAGTGCATTGTCATTAGTTTCCTGGTTTTTCGGTCCAAAATGTCCAAATCAGCTTGTGTCCAGTTAACTATACCAGCTGTGTATCTTATAACTGGTATTGCCCAGGTATTTATGGCCTTGATTGTATTTCCACCATTTAATTTAGATTTCAAAATTTTCCTAACTGTTGGTGCACTCTCTCCTGACAATAGTTTTTACTTCTCCATGTTTGATGTTATCCAACTGCAGAATGCCTAAGTATTTGTAGGCTTCATTTTCGTTGCATTTAATTAGTTGGCCATTGGGCATTTCAATTCCCTCACACGCAGTGATTTTGCCCCTTTTTATGGATACAGTGGTGCATTTTTCCATGCCAAACTGCATTGAAATATCGGTGCTGAATACTCGGACTGTGTTTGTCAGTGATTGGATTTCTATTTCTGACTTACCATAGAGTTTCAAATCATCCATATATAATAAATGCGAAATTTTTTCAGCTTCTTTGGCTGTTTGGTAGCCTAATTTCGTTTTTTTTAAAAGATTACTGATATGTAATTTCTGGACCATTGTATTTACTCCCATAGTTATCGGCTTTTCACCCATGTAAACCAGGGAGTGACCCGAACAATTTGAAAACGTGTATGTCATTATCCACTTTTAACATCAATACTTTTTAATTATATTTTAATGTCAGTTTTTATATATTGTAAAAAGTAATGTATATTGCTGGTCTTTGACCATAATGAAGATTTTATTATTATTATTATTATTATTGTTGTTGTTGTTGTTGTTGTTGTTGTTGTTATTATTATTATTATTATTTTATTATGTTAATCTTTGGTGAGATTGACAGCCTTTGGGGCTGGTTGGTAGTCTAACAGCTCGAGTCCTAACCAAGGACCTAGGAACTGTTAAGGTAACGTCAGAGGATATAAGTTGTTCCAAGTAGGTTGGTTTTTTGTAAAGTCAGAATGTTCAAGTCAGGTAAATTTAGAATTTTCAAATAGCGAGGTAGCCCTTTAGGTATTGCTCCAAGGGCTCCAATTAATTACAATTACAATTACAATTATTATTATTAGGGGGCAGTGCTCATCTCCGTTTCAAAGCCAAAGAGCCAGCGCTGTCCCAAGACGTCTCTTGTGTCATGTGGCCGGCATGACTAAATGCCAAAGGTGCATTTTTCTACTTGCATTTTTACATGCTTTCAAACTGCTAGGTTGGCAGAAGCTGGGACAAGTAACGTGAAATCACTCCTTTATGCGGCGCTACGGATTCGAACCACCAAACTGCCAAACTTTCTGATCAACAAGCTCAGTGTCTTAGCCACTGAGCTACCGCATCCCCTGTCAATATGATTAGCTTAGGCATAATATTAAACGAAATCTGGTTTCCAATTTAATACAACTGATAGTGGGATTGACTGATTAAGAGTCACCAATTATCGTCAAACCACATAGATTTCCAGGATAAGGTCCATGCAAAAAGCAAGTCAAGTGTAGCAATTTTTAAAAATGAAATGAAAAACTAGCTAATCAATACTTAGTTAATTAGAACCCTGAATATTTTGAAAATAACTGAAGTATGAAGGAACTTAAGTTTGGTGCTTCTTTAACCCTCAAAGTAGACCATAATTGTAAATGACCAATATTTAGTAACAAAATGAGAAAATGATAAATTATTTTGGGATTCATTCATATATACTGTATATATTAAAATATAAATCAACTTTTCTAGCCTGGCATCCTCCAAGTAGGTGGATTTAATGAAGAAAGGCTTATATAAACAGAAGGATTATGGATGAGTTTGGGAAATCAGTGATGTGACAGGGCATGTTTTCAGATTGAAGGGATTATATGTAAATTTGTATGATGTGAATAGAGGGGAAACTGGATAAATCAGACTGATATTATTAAACCACAAAAATGAAAAGCAGTTTAGAAAGCATAATAAACTAAGTTATGTTCCTGAAAATCCTAAACCGGGATACAATCTTCTATTGCAATATTTTTACAGCTACTGCAGGTACTCTTATCAAGGGTAGGACATTCAAAAGTTGATAAGGGAAAACACCAGTTAATCCAAATGATATTTGGACTTGAGAGTTCAATATGGAATAAAACTGACACTGAAAAAGTATCAGTTAAATAAGCCTTATAGCTGAAAAAACTATAATTACAGATAACCCTTCATTTACAATTGTTTGCTTAGAAACTTCGAAGTTCAAAGTTAGGATGGTGCTGAAAAAAATGATTAATTACCAGTCCTCACACTTATAAATGGTTCAGTGTCCCTACAGTCATGTGATTGTGATTTGGGTGCTTGGTGATCTGCACCTATTGATGATAGGTGCAGTATTCTGGGATCATGTGATCAAACATTTTCATTCAAGAAAATCATTTGCTTGGCTCTGTATAGCATTCTTGAAAATTGCTTACACCAAAAAATGCAATTACTGATCTGTCCTATTTCTGCTTGTTTTAGATAACATGATAAAATGCTCATTTTATTACAGTATGATTTAACATGAACCTTTAATGCTATCCAGTTGATTTGAGTGAAATCTGTTGTTATGGCCAAACCATCATTCTTTATCTGGGGCAAGAGTTTAGCATGCACTGGTGTTTGAAGAAACATTTCCTGTATAAGAATGTAGTGTTGATATCCCCAAGTTCATCACCTGGTTAATTGGATTGGCAGATTGTACTTTAGAAACAAATTTCTGAGGTACATTTTAATTTTTATAGCTACCATTCATCACCATAATTAGAAACAGAAACTAAATACTACCTTAAAGTTTGCTTATTTGATTTTAAAAAAATGCTTACAATCAAACTTAATTCATCTTTCAGGAGATTTACTGGGAAATAAACAGTACTTTTTAAAAAGCCCTATTTTTGTTTAAAAAGTACCCAGTTTCAATGTCTATTAAATAGTTTGCCATATAACAAATATGTTTTCTTCATTTACTAGTAACTGAAAAACCTATAGTAATGAATAATATAATGAATAATAATGAATCATATAATAATGGAAAAACTAAGATTAGGTATGTAAATAATTTCATGTGGAATTCAGATATAGATATACTGAATGTATAATGAGTAAACATTAGAATAGTATTGAATTGCCACTTACAGTAATAGCATTCCTACTGTGTTTTCCCAAAAATAAGACAGGGTCTTATTTTCTTTTGATCCCCCAAATAAGCGCTTGGCCTTATTTTCAGGGAGGTCTTAATATTTTTGAGGTGACGAGCGTACTCACCTCACCTGTGTTGCAATATTTTCGGGAGGGTTTATTTTCGGGGGGGAAGACTTATTTTAGCGCATGCGCGCAGAAGTCTGATTAGGCTTATTATCAGAGAGGTCTTATTTTGGGGGAAACAGGGTACCCGGATAGCTACTACTTCTAAATTCACCCTAAAGTATTTTTACATTTCAAGTTTTTACTCTTTCCACTCTTTTTACAATGAACTTAAAAAAAAAACCCATCAAACTTAATTTCTACTTAAAAACTTGATACTGCTAATTATATTTTGTTAAAGGATCCAACAAGATGCAACTGTGTAAATTAGTTGTATTTAGTCTTTTCACAGCTTTTTAAAAATCTCATTTATTAAAACCACTAACAGCATTTGGAAAAAACGTATACCTATTTCATTCAATAGCAAGAAATTCCTGGTAATGTTATATATAAAAATATAATATTAAACTTCACCAGTTTCCTTAGAAGCCTTTAAAAAGTCTGGGTGAATGAATTTGAATATGAAGTCAGTGACCCTCACTCTCTTTTTATGGCACTGAATTTCTGTTACTGCAGCAAATGCTCATAAACGAATGAGGACAGACCTATTTTAAACAGACCACTACATTTTGCTAAGGTTAAATTGGTTAAATTGTAATCTTTCTGGGTTATATAGGTGTAGGTGTAAGCACTTTTGTGCATATTAATGATTTTGGGGGCCAGTCTGTTTATTTTTGGGGTAAAAATGTGGAAAATATTATTCACGTCCTATGCTAAGCACATTGTGTACAAGTGTATTCCCAGTTCTTCATCCGCAGCTCGCTTGTTATTTCTCTCGTATACTATATATACAGTGTCATACGGTACTATATATAGAGTGTAATACTATATCTATCTATCTATCTATCTATCATCTATCTATCTATCTATCTATCTATCTATCTATCTATCTATCTATCCATCCATCCATCCATCCATCCATCCATCCATCCATCCATCCATCCATCCATCCATCCACAACACTTTTCTCTATACCACTTCTCTTTAAAAGTACGGCTCTCATTGAAAATATCATTTTTGAGGAATGCTACAATAAAGGATAAATATAATCATAATTAATCATTTATTTATCTATCTATTTATTTATGTCTTTTCTAAATCTATTAAAGTGTCTCCAAAGTGTTATACAAAAAGGATTAAAATACATTATAATAACAAGGATTATTAACTAAGATGATTGTTATTAGGTACATTTCCTCAATAGATTGACATCCTCCCAAAAAGATTTATTTTGGATAGAAATTTTCAATTTAAAGTGCTTGCATTTCTCTTTAAAAATGTGCTTTGATTATAAAGTAACCTTATTTTGCAGTAAAAAGCCATTAAACAATGCTGCTATTCTTTGTAGCCCTAAATCAGGATAGTCACCTTTTTCTGACTCATATGCTAAAAGGAGTTTTATTTTATTTATTTAGAAAATTTATTTGCCGCCTATCTGGTACCCAATGATTCTGCGTGGCTTACAGCATAAAATATTATAGAAGACATTAAAATCAGGGCACACAGCAGATAAAATCATTCACAATTGCAAACCATTAAAAGGTAAGAGCAGGACATACGGGGGATGGGTTGGTGGGATTACGTTTTAATTGATCAATCATTCCCAGTATGAAACTCCCCTAGATGGCAGAGCCAGGTCCCCAAGCCATCTGGCAGAGCCAGGTCTTAAGGCTCTTTTGAAATGACAGGTGGAGCCCACCAGCTGAAATTCCTTGGCTGACAGGATCCGCAGTATGTCCCCTCTACCAGAGCAGGAGATACGGAACAGTCCCATTGGAGTGAGATGGTTCCTCAAGTGGTCTGGATCCATGCCATGCAGGACTTTAAAAGTGATGGCCAAAAACCTTGAATTGCACCTGGAAGCAGACTGGCAACCAATGAAACTTGCAAAGCAGAGGTGTAACATGGGCCATTCTAGGAGTGCTAAAAACTGCCCATGCCTCTTCATTCTGCAACTGCTGTAGCTTCCAAATGCTCTTCAAGGATATCTTTATGTAGAGTGCATTGCAATAGTCCAAACATGAGATGACTAGGGCTTGAGTAACTGAGTGCACGGACTGCTGATCCAGGAAAGACAGCAATTGGTGCATAAAATGAAAACATGCAAAGGCTTTCCTAGCAGTGACTGCCACCTGCTCTTTGATCAGGAGTCATGAGTCCAGGAGAACTCTCAAGTTGCGGATCAGGTCTATCTGGGATAGCGCAATCCTATTTACAACTAAAGATGTTAATGTTCCGGATCTTGGAGCTCCAAAGAGCTGAACCAAAGCTATTTAGGGTTCAATTGAAATTGTTGTTCCCTATCCAGGCCCCCAGAGTCTACAGATACCATCAGAAGGCAGCCCCAGTATCACTTTGGTCACCAGGGGTGGAGAGCTAGAGCTGACAGATATAGCTCAGTATCTCAACCCACGGTGACAGATGATCTTACCCAGCAGCTTCATGTAGATATTAAAGAAAAGTGGAGAGAGCATTGAGTCCTGGGACACACCACAAGATAGAGGTTGAGGGCAGAACATTGATTGGGACCAGTCTTGGATAAAGGAGCTGAATCAGTGCAGAACTGTGCCACCCATCTCCAGCCCCCATACCTTGCCAAAAGATACCATGGCCGATGGTATCGAAGGCTGCTGGGAGATCAAGGAGAACAAGAATGGTTGTACTGTTCCTATCCCACACTCACCAGAGATCATTGACAAGTGTGATCAATGCTGTTTCTGTCCCATAACTATGCCTGAATCCTGACTGAAGAGTCCAGGTGTTTCATCCAAGACCTTCTGAAGCTGCCATACCATCACCTTTTCCACAACCTTCCCTAAAAATAGAAGACTGGAAACTGGATGGAAGTTGTCCAAGCAATGAAGTAATGGTATAAGCAGGAGGCAAACCAGGGCCTCCTTAAAAGGTTCCAGAAATGTCTTCACCTAAAATGATATATTCAATACTACTTGAATTCACCAGCTAGTCACCATCCTGGAGGCTTTTACCTCCAAGGAAGGACAAGGATCTAACTGGCAGGAGGTAGTATGGATAGCATCAAAGACCCTCTTCATATCATCAGGGCCAACAGGATCAAACTGTTCTCAGATCATTGGGCAAGAGCCCTCCCCAGGTATCTCACAAAGACCTGCCTCATGTATAGGTTCAAACTGAAAATGAATCCAAGCAACAAATTCCTCCACCGGCTGTGAAGATGATTACACAAATCCCCTGATCCCAGGAGGAATTGTGATCCCAGGTTTCTGGACAAGTACTGTTCATGCATAGAGCAAATTCTGTTTCATAACAGCAACTGGCTGAATCCAAACAGATCCCTTCAATCCATATTGCCTTGATAGGAGTTGAAGTGCTGTCTCAAATTTGGGTTACTGTGATGGTTCAAACTGAAGTGACATGTAAGATAGAACAGTACAGCTTTGTGTTGCCCTAATTTATATCCCAGATTTCAGTTTCCCTTTTTATTCTATAACTGGGGTTTTTGTACATTATTTTATCACTTATTTTTGTTTCTATTGTAATTTTCTAAAAAAAAAGTCTTACCTTCTATTGCTGATAGAAGAACTCGAGAATGATCATATGCAATTACGTTTGCGTATCTGTTCTTTGGTTTATTCACTTCCAGATTAGAATGTTCCCATGTAAATTGCTGACCTGGGTCGATTGACTGGAAACAAAGAAATGGGGGAATAGGAAATGTTAACATATTTTTTAAATACTGTTTTATAACAGATCTCCTTGTACTATATAGATTAAAACAGCACATGAATCTAATTCCATAATAATTTGTCATACTGATACTTACTGACATTCACATTTGGTCACTAGCACAGATTTTTGACTGATTTCAGAAGAAACAAGACAAACAGCATAAGAGATGCTTGATTTATTTTAAAAATTTGGAGGTGTAGAAGAGAAGTGAGGAAAAATAAGATAGGCAGAGAACGAATGTTTAGACCACCAGAAGTGCTGCTATAGAAGTGATGCTGTTTTGGAAGGTTTTGTCAATGCTGAAGTAATGCCATTCAAAACGGTAGATTCCAGTTTAAGAAAAATAATGCTTAAGCAGCTAGCACAAGAAATCTCTAGAATCCATTTGCTCAGGCAAGTAAATCCTGATGCTAGTTTTCCACTGGGTTAACATATAAACATTAAAAAGAACCTTGATATGTAAAAAAAAAATGCACTGTGCTAATCTAATCTAATCTAATCTAATCCAACCCAACCCAACCCAACCCAACCAACCCAACCCAACGTACTGCTGCATTGGTTCAGTTTTTCTCCGCTTAATATATACTCCATCACCCCTCCCCCCACCTTTTGGGTACCAGGGACTGGTTCTGGGTGGTGGTGGCGGTAATGGTTTCCAGGTGTTTCCTGGATCTCATGCATGCACAGATGGGGCTTCACTTACTTGTGAAGCCCATTTCCTGGCAGTCCATGGACCGATGCCAGTCCACGGCCCAATTATGGGGACTCCTGCATAGTTTAATGGTCTCTGAGTACAATAAAATTCATAACATCCCATTTGTTCTTTATTTTAATGCTTGGGAGCATTCTATCACAATGCAACATCTGTAAGAACTTCATCATAATAAAGAGTGGTTCTCATCTCTCTTCCCTTCGTTGTAAAAAAAAATTGCCCATTCAAAATACAAAAAAAAACCTACTATTTTTGGGGAAGGGTTTCAGTGATTTATCTTTACTCTTTCCACTTAATAGATTTTCAATCTAATGGAACAAAAGAGGTAATAGTAATTTGCATGCTGTTTTTAGTAAACAGAGACTATTTATGAAAATCCTAAATACACTTACTGGAAGATAATTGTCAATTAATTCAAGTAAACAAGAATTACAATGTTAATCATCCAAAAGGAAAATCAAAGATATTTGCTTATTATAGACAATAAAAGCTAAAACAGTAAGTTGCTGATTATCTTTGATTAGATTACATCAATATATTCAGACAACAATCATTTTTGTGAACACACGGACAAAAAAATATGCCTTCTAAGGAACACAAGTGTTTATATAGGCTTCATAATTAATCCTATCCATGCCCAGAAAAAAATGTGTTATTACAGGATGATATCTAAGGGATTGGTGCAAACCATAATAGAGGAATTTCAAATTAGTGCTATGGTCATGTTCTTGACATGACTACATACATGGGACAAGTATTACAAACAAATGTCTTAAATGATTACTATTTTAATTTAGAGATAAGAAAGAGCTAAAATACTTGTAGTTCCCATTCTCTTAAATTTTACTACCTAACAATAAAAAAATATTTTTCCTATATAACCAAATGTTTTAATGTTGAAATTGGAGGATACTGAAGCCCCTTTTCTTGGACTTGCCTTTCATCCAACACTTCTTCATTTTGACTAACACAGTTATTGAAAATAAAAAGCAACCTTTCTAGTCTGAGATCTGTTATAACCGTTTTCTCTGCCTTTAGTATTATAATGAATTTGCGTCCCTACTATAATGGATAAAAACTGCATTTAAAATCTAATAGCATTATATCACTCTGATTAAGGCTAAAATCCAGCATTTTCCTAATTCCAATAAATATATATTGGTACAGTATCTTTGACAGAAACCTTAATATTGATGTCATTAAATCACCCATATTTTCATTTATATTATTTAAAGCTCTTCAGGGAACATACATACTAAGTTTTATAGGAGTTAAGAAAAATCCAAAATCATACAAGGAAATAGCCTTAATAATACCAAGAATAAGGAAACACTTGCTCATATTCTGTACGCAATATAGAACTAATGAACTTACAAAACACATTGCATTAGCATTTTAAAGCTTAGTTACAACTAGATGTACCTCATAATCATAGAATCAAGGGTTTACTTAAACTTGATTTAACTTTAAGGGTGAAAAATAATAGCACTATGCCCTCTGCTATCTGTTTCTAGTTTTTTAAAGAATACAGAATATTCTTTATTGGCCAAATGTGAACGGACTCACAAGAAATTTGTGTCTGGTGCATAAGCTGTCAGTGTACATACAAACAACAAAGTGATGATTCATGCTGTAGATCAGCATGACATCTAATTTTTAAATGGTTTCATCTGTCCACAACATGCTACAGTAAGTGATTTCAATTAGTACATATTATATAACAGAATCTTATTAATTTTTATCATGTAAAATAAAATGCCAGGACCTTAAAGTGTATAAAAGGGAAAATGAATATTTAACTACATATCTACAGATATGCACACATAGTTGCTTTAATTAAAAAAAAAAAGCAAAAAATATTTCAGTATTTGATCAGTATTCTGATCAAACCAAATTTGAAAAAGTTAAGTTTCTTAACTTTCTTTTGGAGAAGCTAATATGCTAAAATAACATGCTACAAGCAGAAGTAAAACAATTCTAATAAGAAATTAGAAGGAGAGTAGGTAGTTGACTTACAACAGTTCATTTAGTGACTGTTCAAAGTTACAAGGACAATGTAAAAAATGACTTATTACCATTTTTCATAATTATGATCTTTGCAGCATCCCCATGATCGTGTGATCAAAGTTCAGAGGCTTTGCAACTGGTTCATATTTATGACCGTTGCTGTGTCGATCTCTTTTTGCGACCTTCTGACAAGCAAATTCAATGGGTAAGACAGGTTCGCTTAACAACAGGGTTGCTAACTTATCAATTACAGTGATTCACTTAACAACTGAGGCAAAAAAGTTTGTAAAAGGGGTCAAAGCTCACTTAACGAATGTATCACTTAATAACAGAAATTCTGGGCTCAATTGTGGTAATAAGTCGAGGACTAACCGTGCTACAGATATCAACGTATTAAAAGATTCCACAGTAGTTCTAAAATAATTAATTTGTAAATATCTTTTTTTTAAAAAATGCAATTGCCAGAAATCAGCATCATTTAGTCAGTAATAAATCTTGTCAGACTAATCGTCTCATTCTTGTTTGTGTAACCTCTGAGGAAATTGTAAAAAATTATGTAAGCCTATTATAATTTCAGTAAGTATGTACTGGGGTATGAATGAAGTGGATTCACAAATTGTACTGTAAAAAACCCTGATGAACAGTGAGGTTTCAAGTGAGGTGCCCTAAGGCCCTGTCCTCTTCAATATTTTTATTAATTACTTGGATGAAGAGGTGGTGAGAATGATCATCAAATCTGCAGCTGATCCAAAACTGGATAAAACAGATGATATCTTAAAAGTCAGAAATAAAATTCAAAATGATGTTGATAAACAAGAGAAGTGAACTGAAAATAATGAAATCAAATTAAAGAGATAAAAAGCAAACTTTTCCACCTAGGGAAAAAAATAATAAAATGCAAAGGGAGATGACTAACTTACTTATACTTCTTATGAAAAAGGAAGATCTTGATTGCCACTGACAATGCCAGAGGTGTACTGTGGCTGAAAAATATAACTTCAAGATCTGGAATACATCATTGTAGATGCAGGAAACAAAATAATGGATGCAAGATACAAGAAGGCAGATTGTGATTGAAAGTCAGGAAAACTTCCTAATAATAAGAGTACTTTGACAATGGAATCAATTACACAGAGAAGTGATAGGCTCTTCTATGCTGGATACACTTAATGGAGGCTACCCAGCCGTCTGTTGGGAGTTATTTAATTTAGATTCCTGTACTGAGCAGGAAGTTATTCTCAATGGTCTCTTCCAATTTTAGGTTTCTAAGTTTTCTGCCATAATGAAGAATAGTAAGTTGTAGCAAGCGCTTTGTTTCTCCCTTTCTCTTCCTTAAAATGCAAACATAGCCAAGAAAATGGTTTTTAAAAGTTTAATTTAGAGAAACACATAACAATGGTAGGAAAAGTGAAACACAGTTTTTATAACTAGTTCCTATACAAACCACTGACTTTTTGCATTTACAGTTGGCCTCAAGCTCAAGTTATAAACAAAATAACACTGTTTTGCAAAGCTCAACAGCTTAACAATGTTATCTGGAATGCACATGCAGTATATATTTTTGCATTTTGCAAAGTGCCTAATAAAGATAGGATAGCACACACCTAGGCATAGACAATAACACGCACAGGAGTGGCAGAATTAAATTAGAACTCAAAAATTCTAAAACCTCATTGAAAACAGCAGAGGAAACTTATCTTCCAGGCAAACAATATTTATTTATGTACAAGTGAATCTCAAATGAATCTCACTGAATACATGCTTTAAAGGCTCTCTCGCTTACAACTCACCTCCTCCTGCTATTTGGCTACAGCCAATGTCAGCTGGCATGGAATTTGTCCCTGCTGCTTTATTGGCAAATCTACTTTCCAAATCTCCAAAATGTGAAGAAATTAAAATAACAAGCTAATTTGGAACAAAATGCCCTCTGAAAGACATAAATGCTCTATTTAAGAACACTCAAAATGACACATTTTGTATATCTGTAAAATTTAAATGGAGTAGCTTACTCGGGCATTCTTTGTCTGAATAAAATAAATACTTAGAGGAAGAATAGCAAAGTCTAATAGAAATAAATTTGTTTTCTATCTGCACCCAATGTCAATAGAAGGATGAATGCTGATTTGAAGCAAAGCCAATTGCTATTCACCTTTCCCATTAAAAAAAATCTCACAGGAAATCTAGAAGTAGTTGAGATGTACAAAGTATTGCAATCTCAAAATATTCAGATCTGACTTGTGTGTGTGTGTGTGGGGGGGGGGATTTTCTAGGCATCACAACTTAAACAAAGATATCTAGAGGGACCCAAGATATGTTCTTTGTCTTTCACAGCTCTTGCCTTATGGAACGTGAACTGAAGGCAGTGAACATGCCTAATACTCCTTCTTCTGTCTATTTTCTCCACAAGAACAACCCTATGAAGAGTGCTGGGCTGACAGAGAGAGTGACTGGCTCAAAGTCTGCCCAAAGTTTTTCATGCCTAAGCTGGAACTAGAACTCACACTCTCCCGGTTTGTAGCTGTGTGCCTTAACTACAAGTGGCTGCTTTTTCAATGTTGTCTTGTCATTTTAAACAGTTATTACACAATAGAAGGCTATGGGAAGCCAATTTTGGTTGCAAGAAATTACATGAATGTAGTCTTAAGGAGTCAAGACTGACTCAAGGGAGCCTTTCCCTTTATTACGCAAAAATGCAATGACAAGTATTAATTATCTCCATCTTCAAAACCAAGAACTGATTAGTGCTGTGTTGAACAGAAAGCACTACAAAGGACCACATGGCAAATAGGAAGTTTTTAATTAACACAGAGAATGTCTTTGCCGAATGGGAATTAATTCTGAATAAGTTTTCTAGAAAGATTTTGGCTAGGGGTACTGCAGGGTAAATGCAACTAATTTGGTTTCCAGATTATTACAAAAAAAATTCAGCATTGTTACACTGTAGTAGCATGGGGAGAAATTACCCGTAATTATGAGATTCAAATCATTCTATCCCATAATTTTCACACACACACACACACACACACACACACACACACAAATTTTTAGTTAATTACTTTCATGTGAATCATAGTGTTGCATTCAGTGAAAAGATAGTTGATGTCTCTGTCATTTTGTATATGTTTGAATGGTTGAAGCTACCTCAGAAACAGCAATTATATATCTAAGGCCGAAAGGCCAAGGATACACAAACAAGCAATTGGTCATGTTATTGATTTTTAATTCTTTAGACATGTTCTTTCACATCACAGGCCGAAAACAAAACCAATCCACTGGTTAACCAGGCAACCTTAATTGACCAGGACAGCAATCTGAGGAAGCTAATGTACAAAAGAAAGCAATATTATTACAGTGACCCTTAAGCTATTGTTGCCAAAATGTTGGCCTAAATTCTTTATGAAGATTGATTTAGCCTAGATATGATGTCCAACTCTGCCTCATTAAAGCTCTGCTATAAACAGGTCTACTAAGAGTTAAGACGTGACTTTCTATCCTGAAATGATGATTAAAAATAAAAATGTATCCATAAAGGCCTTTATGGAAAAAAAAACACACCTAGAAAAAACAGAAGATCCTACAACAGATATGCAGGACACGGGAGGGGCCGGAGCTCTGCCGGCGGGGGGAGATGGGGCAATACCAAGAAAGCTCAGATCACAAAAATGAACAAGAAAATCTTTTTGACATAAACTGACTGAAAGTACCAATGAAATTAACATGTGGACTATATACTACTATGTATTAAATTGATTGAAAGTACCAACAGAATTAACATGCTGACTATATATGACTATGTATTAATGACTTTCACCCAGATGTATACTATGAGTTTGGAGGGAGGGGGCGCCTACCATACTTTGCAACTGCCAAAATTTGTATACTTTTTCCACTACCTTTTCCCTTGCAAATTTTAAAAAAAACCAATAAAACTTTGTTGAAAAAAAAAAAGAAATGTTCAAAACTAAAAAATAAAAATGTATCCAACCGGCTTATTCTTTGTATCTCTGTCTGTCTGTTTGTCTATAATGCAAAAACAATTTAAATTAAAAATAATATGAGGAAATATCTTATTCTTTTCCTTAATATCTTTTTAAAAATATTATTTTATTGTTTCATATTTTTCTTCTCCCTGCCAGCACCATTTTTGGAAATTGAATGGTTTGATGAAATTTTAACCACATGAAATTATATTGTCTAATCTATTGTTTTGATGAAGACCCCATTCAAAATTTGAGAATATATACATTTCATCAAACCAAACTTTGATGTCAAATACACTATAGCCTTTTAAGGTACACCTATCAGTCTTTTAAGCAATAATCCTAGCAAAATAAATTCAGAATTCTTATACATAAGTTTCAAAGTTTTGGAATATACCGTAATTTAACAGCACATTAACATCTTGAAATCCTAATTCCTTTACCAAAACCTGTTCTATCACACTAAAAATGCTTAAACAGGGTAGACCCATGACAAATGAACAAATTCTATGTTAAAGTACTTTTAAATCTGTTACAGTACCTCATGTTGAAGAACTGATAGTGAATGAATTCAATATATCCAAAAAGGCCTTTTTGAAAAAAATTAATCTTGTGATCATGACATATTTCTCATGTTTTTAGGTTTATGAACATTGACATTAAAATAGGAACCTCCAATTTTATCAGGTATATTCAAAATCCATAATTGCATCAAGTCCAAAATAACAACATAGCAAATGTTTTATTTAAATACACTGCATTCAGCAGATTTAGATAGGTTCTATGTATCTAGCTTCTTCTACAATTGCTGATTTCCAGCCAGCGTGCAAAAATAATTCATATAAAGACCCTGTCACATGGTATTTCATTGGAGTTTGTCTAATCCATGTGTCATGTGAAGGCTTCAGAACTCTGTCTACAATGTACCTTGGTCCCACAACTGAAAAACAGATCTAGCGCTGGTTTCCTCAAACTATCAAATGGCTGAACAGCCAATGTAATAGCTAAACTGTTATTTTAAAACTGACTCTATCCAATATTAGAGAGTTCTAATAAGAGAGTTCTTTTAATGAGCTATTGCTTGTTTGTTATACTATTAGACAAATATAGTCATATATTGTCCCATATAATGTCTCTATGCATCAGAAGTGGTTGAAATCCCTGGATAACTTTTTATACTGCTCCCATACATTTCCGGGTGATTTGAAAATTGCCATTTTCTTTTTCTGACAAGAATCCTGGTTTTACAAAATAATAAAAATTGTTTCTGGGACTGTTGAATCATTAACAAGAAGCTTAGTTTTTGCTATAAATGGGTTACTTGCTTTCTTGTTAGTTTTCAACTATGTAAACATGTATGAAAGCTTGTCTTGGAACATAAAAGTCAACTTTTATGCAAAATCATGAAGATATTGTGCATTCATTGATAATATTGTTTTCACTTTTCCTGCCATGCTGGTAGGATCCTCATGTTCCAACAAAGATCCGTCTAGGGAGAGAAAACTAATCTACATTGCCTCAATCCAAATAATCATCCTGGAACAAAGAACAAAATTATATTGGCTGAAACATTCTACAATGTGAAACATTGATAACCGAGGAATAACTCATAGATAATAATTTTAATGAGTACTGTAATGATTTAAATGAGGGGCACTTAAATAAGATTCCTAGTAGATTCATTCTGAAACCCTATGTTCAATAAAACTATCATTAACAAAGCAATTGGAATTCTTCAGAAAATTTAGTTGTAACACTCTGTAACACTCTGTAACACTCTATTTTAATTTCTTTGAAAAAGTATTTGCAACAAAATTATGACTTTTCATCTTCTCATCTCCCATTTCTAAGCTTTTGGAAAGTTTTGGTAAAAACACTGCATGGGAAGGAGGGCACATTTTTTCATCTTCTAATTACCTGGTTATTTTATTGGCTTTACAACTGAATTACTAAGCACTGCAACTATTTTGCCTCTTTTACACTGAGAACGTTTTTCAGTTTAATAACAATGAGGTGCCAAAGGGTTAGAAAACTGCCTTAAGGAAAAAAATAATAATAAACAAATAAAGTCCAGTATAGCAGCAAGGCAGAGATATACAACACATCTACTAGCCAACTAAGAAGTGAAAGAAAACTTAACTTAATGAGGATAAAGGAAATCAACATCATTGTTTACCAAAAACTATCTATTTCATCATGAATAGTTTCATCTCCATGCACTTCCTCAGTAGTTTTCAAATAAAAGTTTTTGAGAAGTGTTTTATACCATAGAGGTCTGGGGATCAAGTAGAAAAAAATTAACTAAGGTCAATCAATCTGCCAGAAATGCTAGAGCAGGGATTCAAATTCAAGGCCTGGGGGATTGATCTGGCCCATGGGGTGCTTACATCTGACCCACAGGGCCACCATGGAAACAGCAAAGGACTGGCCTGCAGTACTTCTGCCAGCAAAAATGGAGCTCAGTAGGGCTGCGGGCAGCCCTCCTGAGCTCTGTTTTCATTGGCAGAGAGTTGAAGGATGCCGTCGCAGCCGAAAACGGAGCTCAGGAGCCTGTTTTTGCTGGCAGAGTGCTTGAACAACCACAGGTACCACCGACACGAGTGATATTGAACTGCTATGCCCACCCTGGTACCACAAAGTGAAATACAACCCTGATGTGGCCCTCAATGAAATTGAGTTTGACACCCTGTGCAAGAGCAAAGAATTATCAGTAAGTGCTATACCAGACATAAGAACAATCAGGCTAAAAGAAAAGCCATGACCCAAGGAAGGTTTGACAGTTCTAGACAAACAGTTCCAAAATTGATTGTAAGATGTACAATCTTAAGAAGAAGAAAAACCCAGCAACTGATCCTTCCCAGTTTAGTTGGAAGTCACGGTGGTTCTGTCTAAAGAGATACTACACTTAGGAACCCCAAATCTGAAATCTGATACATCTCAAAGTTCCAGCCCTATATTTCTCTACATGGAAGCAGAAGCTCTGCTTAGGCCTGAGAGGTTTTAGAAGTTAATCTAAAAATGCTACGGAGACTGGTACTGCTTTGGCTCCTACTCCATGAGTCTTGGTTTTCAACATTTGCCAGTTTACTCATTCTTAATCCCTCACACCACATTATCTTCTCAGGAAGACCCCAAATAGTTGGAGTTCATCGGTCTACTCTAAAGTAATCCTAAGGACCAGCCAGCATACTTCTTTGAGCATTTCCCAAGGTAAAGATTTTCTATGCCTCAAGGAAAACCAATGAAGTTTTACAATCAGAAATCTACTTCTAACCTTCCAATTGAGAGAAATGGACAATTTACTTGTAGCACTGTGTTTGTCCCTATATCAATAAGAAGGAATTCTATTGTCTCAACAGCATAAAAAGAACATTTTCTGTTGCCAATTGCATGAACAGTATAAATGAAAAACTATTTAAATTCCAAGAATTTAACTGCATTTTAATATCATAGCCTCACAAAGGAATCAACTGTTGTCTGAAACTTAATCCAAAATTATACTTAATTTTTACAATAAAACCAAGATGTAAAGTATACCGAATTTAAGATAATATTTATAAATAACATTTGTTATGGGCACATATCTAGCTGGGCACTGTGGTCCTTGACTTGCAGTATGGAACAAGAGTGAAATTAGAGATGTGGCAGAGGGGTCACAAACTAAGTAAACCTCTCTCTACACATACAAAAAAAAACCCTACTACACTATGGAGATGTTATGATATGTTTTTCTCTCTGATGTTGTGGTTTATGCAATTTGCAAGGAACAGCATTTATTTAAACAACTATCAGCAAATGGCTTTACATAGTTAGGAAAATATCATAGCACTCAACACTGCTCAAATGAAAGTAACTTTTGGAAGAAGAGTATCCTCATATTGCACTATACAAGGAACAAAATAATAAGGGTATTGGTAAATGTCAAAATGAATAGATGGTGAGGAACTGGAAAATCATTAACTACCAATGAAAATGAATAATTTGACCCTCTTTTACTAATGTCAGCTATCACTATGCGAATTTCATCTTTCAGATGAATCCATATAAGATGCTATTTTCTATTCAGGAAAGTTGCCAATTGCTTGAGATCTGCATAGTGCATTAGCAAAACATGAATGCTAAATACTTGAATGCTAATACATTATCATGGCAGGTTGCCAACAGAATTTCATTTTTCTCCTATGTTAAGCCTTGAGCATCAGGAAGTAAAAGATGACTTATGAGAGGGGATTGTATTTCTCATGCTTACAAATCTGGCAAGGTTGACCATAGTGAACATAATAATAAAAAGTATCAGTATTTATTCCTGTATTCATCAGTCTAAGGTCTATTAAAAATTTCAGGAAGTTTATCAGCACATCATTCTTGCATTTAGGTAAAGATGATTGCTACTCTATCTGGCATTTTTATTCAAAAGGTTTGGAAAAACAAGATTCACAGAAAGGGAGAATAGCAGTGATCTGAATACATTAGCATTTATATTCTACAAGAATACAAACATTTTCAGGTAAAATCCTCATCTTACCCTTTTAGATTTTCTCTTTACAAGAGTTAAAAGTAAAAAAGACTCCTAAGACAATCAGCCCATTTATCAACAAATAAGCGTATTCAGGCATAACAAACAGAACTGAGGTAAGAACCCAATTAATATTGGCTCAATTTTATAGTAGAATCCTATGCATCTCTGGGAGGTGAGTTTTTCTGAAATTAGTGGAATTACTCTTAAAGCTTACTAAAATTTTAATTCTCATATATCCATCAACATTTTGCTGCATACTAAGGCAGGCAGAAATAGCAGAAGTTAACTGCTGTGAGCAGAAGAAGAAAGGAAAAGCTATTAGCCTTTAAATTCAGGGCACCAGGATTTTCTAATACTAGGGATAGGTCTTCAGAGCCCTTTCTTTCTTGGGAGTTGTGATTCCAGTTTGTTAAAATATTCATGACTGGGAGAGACATCGGAACAAGGTCAGCCAATGAATAGGCATAGCAACTAAGTCAGCCAATGAGAGCTTAAACAGATCTGAGTCTGTGCAGAGAACTGAAACAGAAACGTAAGCAGTCTGCTGCTCTGAAAAGTAAACTAGCAGTCTGTCCGGACTTGTCTGTAACACTCCTGTCTTGTATTTACTTGGAAGAACTATCTGTTGGTATTGTACGTTTATTCATCTATTCTTATGTATATAAAGAAGTTAATGAATCCAGCTGAATCAATTATCTGTGTGCTTTCGGGATTTGAATTTATGCAACGAACTCTGATTCAGTTCCAGAAATTGAGTACATATTTCCCAGTCTGTCTAAGTGGAAATTTTCCTAAAACGTTTCCCAGGAAAAAAAAATACAAGGGAGAAATCTAAGATAATTTTAGATTCTTCCACTTTACAATATCAACCTAGTTAACAGTCGTGCCCATATAAGTCAAAATATTAATATAGGCATCTCTGGTTTGTATAAGATAGGCTCCAAAAGTCGATTAAATATGAACTTGAATATGAATGTGAACATTGAATGGATGAATGGATGGGCAGGCAGGCAGGCAGGCAGACAGGCAGATATAACAATTGTAGAAGAGCAGATATATGTATGTATGTATGTATGTATGTATGCATGCATGCATGCATGTAACTGATTTGGGAGTTTGAAGATGAGACTAACATTGAGAGCCAAGATCCTGTTGAACAGAAGTGAAATATATGCTTGTAGCTTTGCAGATGCACATTTCTTTTTCAAAGATATTTGGGAGTTTTTCCCCTTATATAGGAATGACTGAGGTGCAATGTAGACTAGCCTCCTCATGGTGCTCTCCAGGCAATGAGTTACAACTAAATAGACTACACATTCTGGCTGCTGGACCTCACAAGGATCTCCCATCAAGAAAAAGCAGCATGAATAAAACAAAGTAATGCTGTATTCTGTTATGCCATACAAAATAACTAACTAACTAACTAACTAACTAACTAACTAACTAACTAACCAATTAACTAATTAACTAACTTTTCTGGCCATACTGATTATCTGACAGTACAGAAATCCCTTATATATGCATATATTCATGCATGCATGAATTAACATATACAATGTATGGAAGAAACAGTGAAGCCTTCCCTTTTCTTTCAGCAGCTCTAAAATAGATTGTTGTTACCCATTACTGTTCATGGCAGACAACTAGCCATATTAGCCACTAGTAGGGGAATCTTTTCTCTCTTTCTTTAGAAACTTCTGTTCACACCAGTCAAATACATCTCCACCCCACCCCAATTTTTATCAAGATTGCTGGATGAAATAGGAAGCAATGTGGCTTTCATTTTACTGCAAATGATACTGGATTAGTTAGATGGTTTGTGAAGGACTAACCATTGGGTCTGATGGAAGGAGAAGCAGGTAACTTAGCGTGTGGCTTTTTGGTATTCTGTAGACTGTATAGATGCACAGTCTCAGGCAAAAGCAACGACTTTCCAATTCATCATAGAGAAAAAATAGTTTTTGTTTTTGCCACTAAGAGTGGCCAAGAATATAATATGGCTATCATATGTCAAATAGACGATTCAACTCTGTCCTATAGCCTAATCTTTAAAAACAAATTATTTCCACTTTTACATAGAAAGACTGCTTTGAATTAAATTCAACTCCTTGAAGTTTTGAAGAGCTATGCCTTTCTCCCACAAATGCAATTAATAAAATAACCCTTCAAATGTTTGGTATAGATCTAGATGCTAATACAGAATAAATGACTTTTGAACAAGCGTTAGGAATTTCCAATAGAAAACTGTATTATCTGAGGCACATGCTGGTCATTCTAATTCAATATTCTCTAGTACACTAACTTTGCTGCCTAAGGGTTTACAGAAATATTTTTTTTTCTAATTAGGTGGAACTTAGCTTGGGACTTTCTTGCCTTTTACCCTATGACTGAACCACATCAATTTCAGTTTAAGTAGTAGGATCATTCAGCTATTGACTGAAGGATGCAATATTTCATTTTCTACAACAGCATCTTATTCATCAAGGACTGTTTTTAAAAAAAGAAAACTGAAAGCATACACTGCAGCCGTACAAATCCTAACTATAGAAAACACACTCAACAGCATTCCTCAGGAATTTAATAATACAGCAGGTCCAATCCATCATCCTGACATGATATACTGCATAGCCATTACTGAGAGGCTTCTGCAATTAAAACTCAAAAGAAAAGTCACTCTTTCACTCTTGCTTTATTTTCATAGTGTGCAAGAAAACCATTTAGAAATGACTAGGTACCTGCAACGTGTTCATATACTCCATATCATAATTACAAAATGAACAATACAACAATTGTTTACTTGTCACTTTAATTGTTTCTTAATCATGACATCTTGCTGTCCAATGGAGTCTGGGAATGAAGCTTATTTCACTTTGTGTGTTTGAGATGTGCTTTAAAAGTGCCTTTAGCTATTTAGACTGCTATTTTTAGTTGATTTAATTTGGGATACTTTGGGGGGGGGGGGAAATCTTTTAAGCAACTAGAACATTGCTGAATTTTTGTGAATAATGTCTTGGGTTAACATACAATTTATGTAGGTGAAACTGGATACTTCATGCCATTTCCCCCACCTGCTAGGTTGCATTTCATTCCATTCCATTGTGGCTTATTCTGTTCAGGAATACAAAGCCTGCAACAGAAGTCAGGCAAAATGCCCTGAAATGTGCATATTTCTTTAGATCCAAATCCATATTTTTTTTAACCAACAGACTCCTTTATAGCTGATGGGAAAATGGAGTACACATTGGAAGGGCTGTATGAGTAACTATTGCATAGAATGGTTTCATGAAATGATCTGAGGAGAAAGTGATGTACTTATTTAAAAAACTCTGCTTTAGGTTATTAAGCTGCTTAGGTTGGCTAATTAGTGCTTCAAAATAAAACCTCAAAATTTAATTCACTTAATAAATTATTTATGTCATCCATCACAAATCTGATGATTCAGTAATTAATGCTGACAAATTTTAGTAAATCTACTAGGGTTACAGCAGTTTGGTGCAGAGCCAGGAATATGATTTCACCTTCACCAATATTAAATGTTAACGTAAAGAACTGCCTTAATGGACAGCTCAAAACTGGATGAGCAGAGCCATTAAAATGATGTACTGCAGTTTGGCAGCTAGGTTAATGCATACTTTTTCCTTATGTTTCAGCCTCTCTGGGCCAGTTCGTACACTCACTTATTCTTTTCATAGTGGAGTAAAAGGCGCATGGGAGCTTTTGCGAGGAAAAAGGAATCTGTAAGTTACACCGTCTGCATACAGATATTCACAAGGAACTTACCTTGTGTACAAAGCCATTTGTCCATTTGAGAACAAAATGGGGAATATATTAACCACTGATTTTAATTGTACGAACACCTATATTCATATATGCAGCTATGTAATTCTGAAACAAAAGCACAAAGAGAATCAAGGCCCAAACGCAGAAATCATAAATATCCAAAAGTTCCCTAAGGATCTGCCGCTCTATTGTAATATATAGATATATTTGCAGAGACCAGCTGCCAATAAAATAAGAAGGAAGTAAGAATTTATACTGAAGTAGTACTATTATTGTACAGAGATAATGACCAGTCACTTAGTAATCATTTGAAGTTATGATGGACCTCAAAAAAGGTACCGGAGGGATTTGACTTCCGGTTCCTGCAGGCGATGGACACGCTGTCCGCCGCTCGTCTCCTCGGTGGGTTCCATAAGGAGCACAGGGGGCCTTGGAGGGGGTCTCCTGCTGCAGGGCGGCTCGCTGAAACCCCCCAGACTCGGTGGCAGCCGGCGGGGGTGTTTTTCAGCCTCACCCCAGGAGCCGGGGAGCGGAGGGGGAGCATGGTACAGCTTCGGGCTGTCCGCCCTTTCGCCGAATGGGCTCCGGGAGGAAGGAATTAATACAAGGAAGAGCGGCTGAATGCTGGTGGTGGGGGAGCCATCCTGATCTCCTTAACTCTCGTTAAAGGATAAGCAGCAGACTATTGTAAATTCGTGTTCAACTTATTTGAAACTGAGGATTAGAGGGGGGTGTTTCTTCTCTTTACCTCACCCCCTTGGATTAAGCGGCATATGAATTAGCTCTCTCTATATTGGAATGGAGAGAGAATAAAGGCTGACTCGTCACTTGAACTAACTATGTGAGAAAGATCGCTATCACAATTGCAAGAGATGATTTCTGAGCTGTCTTTTTTTAAAAAAAACTTTATGGAGATCTCCGTTCTTTTCCATGTGAAAGGAGGAGCCAAGATGGCTCCCTTCCATCTTTGTTTTTGCACTTACAAATGAAGTCTGCCTTTTGAAACTACCCTCGGGGGAAAAAATCCCTCTGATACTGTTTTATTACCCTCTCTGAGGGAAACCTGGACTCTCCTGTTACGTGGTGTTCCTGGACTTTGATTATTTGACTTTCCCCTTTCTGCTGTGCCTCGGTGCCTTGGAACTGTGAAGGAGAATTAACCTTTCCCGTTTGGATTTGCCTGTCTCCTTGGATCGGCACAGCTGAGTACTCCACTGACGCCATTTTCTTTGTAAAAGACTTATATCATCTCTGAACTCAGACAAATGAGGCCTAAGAAACCACCAACAGGCAAGTCATTTTTGGTTCCTGTGTCTGCCACCTCCAGTCCAAGCATGCAGCAAACAAAAATTACTTCATTGCTACAACAAGAAGGGTCTGGAGAGAGCTCAAAAGAACTATCTGTTACCCAAATGTTTCAAGAAATAATGAGGGGTCAAAATGAGTTTAAAAAAAAGAGATGACAGATCTCAAAGATGAACTCAGAGATGTTAAACATCATATTTCAGAAAATAAACAGAGAATTGTGGTGTTGGAGGAGGGAGCAGCCGGGCTGGGGGAGGAGGTTAAGGCAATCTGGAAGGGAAATGTAGACCTGGAAAACTTTATGGCAAAAATAGAATTTGAAAGAATATCATTTTGTCTCAGATTCCAGAACCTACCAGAGACAGAAAATGAAGACCTTAAGGATATTATGAGTAAAATTTTAGCAGAATACATTAAGAGAAATAAAGAGCAGTTGTGGTGGGATATGGATCTGGTTTACAGGATTAATTCTGCATATGCTAGAAGTCATAATGTTCCAAGGGAGGTACATGTTAAATTTCTCAGGAGGACCACAAGGGATGAGGTGCTAGGGGCCCAAAGGGAGGGACCACTAAAATATAAAGATGAAGAAATCACCATTCTTAACAAATTCCGAAAAAGATAAGAGAAAGAAGGAGGAAGTATTCCTCTTTATCAAAGAAATTATACAATAAAGGAGTTTGGTTTAGATGGCTATTGCCAGAGGGAATGTTGATTTTTTGGGAGGGAAACAGAATTAGAATTAATACAGTTCAGGAGGCTGAAGCCTTCATTAAAAAACACTTTTCTCTCCTAGAGGACGAACATAGGGAAGGTAGTGAAAAGGGTAGCAAGGTACAAGCTATGAAGGAGGGGGGGCTGTGGCCCCACCTGGGGACAGGGAGGAAGGAGCAATATTGAAAAGGCTCAGGTCACAAAAATAAATGTATTTGAAATATTTGTAATTGTTGATATACATGTTGTTTTTAATATTGTAAAAATTGTGAGATTTGGAGGGATTTCTACCACTAGCATGGAAGCTGCCAAAATTTTCTATGTACCCTCGTACCTTTTCCCAAAAATGTTTAAAAACCAATAAAATTCTTTTTTTAAAAATGGTACCGTATTTTTTGCTCCATAAGGCACACTTTCCCTCCCTAAAAATGGGTGGAAGTGTCTGTGTGTCTTTGGTGAATAGCAGCTGGGCCGCAGTGGTGGGGTCATTTTATAGTGCTGAACCTTGCCTCTTCTGTCTTTGTCATTGCCCACCTCTTCTGTCTCTTTCCTGCAGTGCAGGAGTCAATAAGCAGAGCTAGCACATGAGAAAATGGTCTGTGGTCTTTTCAGGCTCCGGTTGAAATGCTTTTGTCTTATTTAGCACCTATAAACCTCGGTGTGTCAGGTATGTCTTATGGAGCAAAAAATATGGTACTTAAGAGCCAAATTTGATGTTCCGACACAGTCACTTGATCCTATTTTAGGTGCTTTGCAACTGGCCTGCCTTTATGGACGTTTCCGGCAAAAAATGCCCAAACAATGGCTTCTCAAATCAAATGCTTAAAACATATTTGACATAAGGTTGTGCTTTGTATGATACAAGATCATTAAAAAATCTGCTTCAGATCATATTTGGGATTGTGATTGTATCAGAAGCACGTAAAAACTCATTATAAATAATAATTGGACGTAAATGTTCAATGTTGGGCAAATGGCAGCAGGAAAGATGTGTTTGATCAACTGTCCATTCAGCTAAGGTTTACCTTACCCTAGAAAGGCAGTCAAGTAGGACAAGACTGCTGTCCTTTCTCTCCCCTTGTCCTCCCTGCAAATTGCTGACTGGCATTTCCTACCCATTTGTCTGTTCCCAATCTTCCTCTCTTCCCTTGCTTCTCTTCCCTTCAAACACTGCACCTGCTGATACTTTAATTCAGCAAAACACTGTTGAGCAAATTTTGCCATATCAATTGAAGACCAGAGAACTCAGATCCACTAATAAAACTAATCATGTGAAGTATTGTTAAATTTCAAACAAACATACATTTCCAAGTAATTACGATATATAGTTTTACTGATGTCAAGGCTAATTCTTAAATAGGGTTAGCTATAAAACATAGATGGCACAAGGTAGATCACAATGTACGCAGAGCACTATGCTAGGGCATTAGGGCTGGATAAATACTTCTAAGAGAGAGCTACTTTGGCACAGCGGTTAAAGCGCCAGGCTAAAACTGAGAGACTGCGGGTTCTGGTCTAGAAGTGGGTTCCTACCAGTGAGGACCGGTTTGGCCGAATAGATAGTAACTTGGCCTGCAATGCCCCTGAACCAGTTCTATTGGCAGTGGCACCATCTTGATTTTCAGTTCTGCACATGCGCAGAACAATCTTCATTGCAAAAAATTATTTTTTTCCCTTTTTCCACAACATTAGTTGTGCACATGTGCAGACCATTTTAGGAGCAAATGCGCATGTCAAACCGGCAGTAATGCCAGCAGCAACCCACCCCTGTTCTGGTCCTGTCTCAGATATGAAGTTGGGTGGGTAACCTTGGTCCAATAACTACCTCTGAGTCCTAGGAGGGATACAATAGCAAACTTCTTCTGAAAGCAGTAAACACTGACCTGGAGGTACAAAAAAAAAAAAAACCCATCTTCCTCAAACCCTCACTTATAAAATGAAGTTCACATCACCCAGTACTGGTTATGAAGCAGCTCTTTTCCAATTGTTAAGAGAGTTACTTCTTGAGAGTTCTTGAGACTTGAGAGACCACTCTAAAGCTGTGCCTAGCTATGTCATGTAAGGCTTGCAATCCACACAGATGGAACTTCGTATGTGCTTCTCTTTGTTGCAAACAACTTCTTTAGTTTTATTATACATGTATATGTATAATGGTGTGTATGTATGTATGTATGTATGTATGTATGTATGTATGTATGTATGTATGTATGTATGGTGTCACAACCCCTGGTATGCCCAAATATGGGAGGGAACACACTGTTTCCCTTTGTCTGTCTTTCGGCTCACTCCAGGAGACCATCCAGGCAGAAAACCATATTTTTAATGTTGCCTGTGTTATATTTGTGTTGTATTTGTGCTGATAAATAAATAAAGGGGGACTAGTATAGATCCATTTCAAGCTATTTAGCTCTCAGGAGCTGATGAGAGCTAGCTAGCTGATGAGAGCTAAATAGCTTGAAATAGATCTATACTAGTCTCCCTTTATATATAGTGTGACTGTTTTTATATTATCTTATTCAGCTTGCCTATACTTTATGAAATCCTAGAGTACAATTACATGCAGATTGTTACACATTTAATTCATGCACACACACACACACACAGGGAGGAAGGGAGGGAGGGAGGGAGGGAGAGAGAATGTATGTATATATTTATGTACAAATGTATGTATATGGAATATTTTTTACAGCCCTAAAATCTAGCAGCTGTCAGTCTGGTCTAGACCAGATGCGAGGAATTGGCCACTACTATTAAGTGGCAATCAAAGGGATATAGGTCAATATTATTAACAACTACTACTAACTGCAAGAACAGAGAAAGAAAAGCAATATTTTAGAAATATGTCTTTTGTGAATGGTCCCAGGGGTGGGATTCTACTGGTTTGCTCTGACTATCAGCTGGGAGTGAATCCGTTCTTTCCAACTTTCAGCTATGCCCTCCCCATCTGTCCCTGCACTACACTCACCTATATTCTCTTTTCTGAAATCCAGATGACAGGCACAGCAGAGTGGATTGCTGCGCTCAGCTGTTTTCCTCCACAGCAGTAATGTGGAAGATGATTTCTCTGTAAATTGTGCACGCACTCTCAGTGAACAGGTTGTTAAACTGGTAGGATCCCATCCTGAATGGTTCCCATATAAGAAAGGATATTGATATAATTTAACAAGCAGCACAGTGGTATCTATAACTCTCCCCAAAAGTTGTGTCAATAAAACCATGGGTCCTCATCAACTTTTGATGCTGATCACCATTTGGTTCTTGTCTTCTCTCTCTTACTTCCACTAAACAACACTGTTATGGAGATTATCTCCTCAGCTGAAGATTTAGCAGAAACTCTTTAGGAATGTCTTCTGTAGTTATAGCACATCTAGCTATGACATTTTCTTTTATCGTTGTAGATGGCAGATAGAAAACCTTGTGTTCACACAGACTTATAGTTTTATGATCTCTGGGTGAATATTCCAGTATTTTCTTGGCAGATAATGCAGTAATTCATGACTTACAATTTTTATTTGTTATTGACTTCGGTCCAATTGAAATTAATCATAATCAAGATCCAACTGAACAATTAATCTTGTCTTATGTTATACTCCATTTGTTTCGAAGAACCTTAGTCATAATTCATTTTAGCTAACCTGAGGCTGATATATTTTCATGTATGACTTTTACTGTGCTATTCTTATTGGCTTTATTTTGAATTTTCTATGATTTTCTCTTTATGTTTAGATTTTTAAAATTAGTCAAGCAGACTAGAGATTGGACTGGATTAAAAAAAAAAATTATGTATCTAATTCTAACTCTATCCCAAAGTCAAATCTTGTTTAGAATTTAGAGAAATCTTCAAACATCGGGAACATTCCAAAAGAAGTTGTAAGCTAGGGTTTTTCAAACTGTTTTTCATGGAACTCTTGATGGGATTCCATACGACCAAGAGGAGCAGGAAGAAGGGGGGGGGGCGGGGTATCCATAGAAATTTTTCTGAGGAAAAACTATCTAATCCCAGTCATTTTACATTGATTTGTTTGCTTGGATGATATATTAATATCCCAAGTAATTTTTAATTTTTGTACATTAGAAATACTATTTTACATTCATTATATCAGTTTGTTTTTCATACTTCAAAATAATAAACAAAGGAGCTTTCCAGGATGGTAATTGGAGCATCCATTTTTGTAAAATTCAAATTACTTAAATACATACATTTGATTCCATAAATTACAACCCTTTTAGTTTTATTGCCAAATTTCTATCTCTAGACCGTGGGTCGTCAACCTGGTCCCTACTGCCCACTAGTGGGCGTTTTGGGATTCCAGGTGGGTGGTGGGAATTTCGGAGGTTAAAACCTCCTTTTGTGCGAGTGGGAAGGGGAGGAGTAGAAACTGTTAGCAGGGACAGGCAGAAGCCAAGCAGAGCAGTTGCAAACACGTGGGAAGAGGAAGGGGAGGAGTAGAAACTGTTAGCAGGGACAGGCAGAAGCCAAGCAGAGCAGTTGCAAAATAGGAGAAAGAAAAGGCAGGAGAGAATTGTTGTTGGCTAATAATAATAAGTGGGCTAGCTAGCTCAGCCTTACTTCTGTACATAGCTCTAAGGAAGATAAAAATAAAGGAGATAAAAAGGAAAAGCACTGTGTGGAGTGAGGATCAAAACGTGAGAGTAAAAGTAGTTGTTAAATTGTGAAACAAATTTAGAACCCATGTCTGAAAAAAAGAAATATGTTCGTGGTTATTTACCAGAGTATCTGAAGATGGGTTTCATTGAATCTGTTACAAATAAACAGCTTCCAATGCCAGCGGGCGACACCTAGGAGTAGGTCCTTCTCTGTGATGGGCCCAACCCTCTGGAACGACCTCCCCCCTGACATTCGAACTACCACCGACCTCCGTTCCTTCCGTCAAAAGTTAAAGACTCACCTATTTCAATCAGCTGGCCTGGCACTTTCTTAGTTTTACCTCCCGGGGATTTATTTTAATTGGGTTTGGGGTTTTAATTGGGATGTTTTTAGGTATTTATTTCTTGTACAGTCTATCTCCCCCTCTAAATGTATTTTAAATGTATTTTATTGTTATGACTGTATTTTATTTGCATTGACTGTACACCGCCCCGAGTCCCTTTTTGGGAGAGGGGGCGGTCTAAAAATCTAAGAAATAAATAAATAAATAAATAAAATACAAGACATTATAAACTTTATAAAGTTAAAAACATTATAAACATGCATAAAGTAGAAATAAAAAGATAAATGTATGTACATTTCTTCTTTTAAAAAAAAACACCTTCCTTTCTAAAAAATATTCCGCACTTGCGCAAAAACTGGTGGGCGGTAAGGAAATTTTTCCATCAAGAAAGATCCATTAGTGGGCGGTAGGTAGAAAAAGGCTGACTACCACTGCTCTAGACCTTGCCTCTTGATCAGGGTTCTGGGATTTTTTAAAAAAAATTAAGGTTAGCTTGAAAACGTCTATTATATGGCAACTTTTGCTTTACAAAAATAGCACTTTTTATTTTATCAAGGTTATTTGACAATCTCTAGACTTTTAAACCAGAGGTCCCCAACCTCCAGTCCGTGGACCGGCACCAGTCCCTGGCATGCCAGCTACCAGGTCACACAAACAAGTGAAGCCCCATCCATGGGATGCAGGCAATATGCAAAACCATGCCCCCTCTGGTCCACAGAAAACCCTTTCTCCACGGCACTAGTCCCTGTTGCCCAAAAGGTTGGGGGCTGCTGGTTTAGATAATTGATTCTACCTGCATTTGAACAGACAGCAAAATAAAGTGTACACAACTTTAGAAATTTGCACTATGCAAACAGCCATTGTAAAGTTCATATAAAGGAAATAAATGAATACCAGCAAATGACTGATGAAATACACAGTTCAGGTTGCATGTTTTCTGTGACTGTGAACACTAAATAATTATATACCATTGGCATAAAATCTCTGCCTAATTGTGTTGTCACTTTAAACCCTAACATGACCTTCAAGTGAACATGATTTAGTGACTGTTAAAACTGCATTTTCATTTTTGACAGTAATGAGATTATTTTTCAGACAAAGCTTAAGACCTTACCTAACACTGAATCATTATATAATAAGCAACTGAACATAAGTACTGTAAAAATAAATATACAATTGCTATTTAAATGTCTCTTGCTTAAGATATTAGATGTTTATATTCTATGGATTGAACTATTTATGTAAAGGTCAAATAAAACTGCATTCCAAAGGCAACATTTATTAAAGTTTTTATCAAACTGTTCCTACACAAAGGAGGCATCCACACTTAAAAGATTAGAGTACTAATTTATTTGCATTTTGTTATGATGTCAGTGTCACCCAAAACAACATGTTTGAAAATCATTAGTTTCAAAGTATTGTATATGAAAGCTATTTTGAAAGTTTGAAAGCATAAATATCTGTTAATAACTTGTTAAACTACCCATATTTTAAAATAAACAGTTTTACATATTGGAATTTAAAAGATTTTATTACAGGATTGAACACGATAATATTATTATGATGCTAGATGAGCCAGCTAACAAAAATGTCGTTGTGCTACTGCTTATAAGGAGTACTAGTATTCTAGTCCTGGCAGCTGTTATTCCCAGGAAACAATTTGAATTTGATGGAGGAAGAAAATAACAGTTCAGTACTTAATTGCTTGAAGAATGTGGCATAATAAGTATTGCCATTTCAGTAACTTCGTGCAAACTGTATTCTACTGTTAAGTGTATTAAGGTGGCTGCATCAAGCAGCAAATTCTGGGGCACAATAAAGACACCTAAACTGTTATTTAATTGGTGTCCAATGCAGGGAACCAGAATGACATTGTGAGCTGATCAGAGAAGTTTCTTTATTGCTACATACCCATTTATAGGAAGTGCATTCTTCTGGGAACAACCAGTTAATGCATCTCAGAATATCTTTTTGGGGGGGGGGGGGGGGTACAAGTTCCGTTGCTTCCTCCCCTGCAGGGATTTCAAGCTAGCCAGTCTCTTAACTCCTCCTCATTCTAGCTGCAGATTTTGCCTTTATTGAGGACAATGCTTTTGGACTTGGGTGTGAAATTAACAGGTGTCAATATGCTGTGCCTTAGGTGGTGAAGTTACAGCTTTGCTTGAATCTCAGGTCAGAGGCTAAATAGGCAGATCTGATAGACCATCATTTTATGAGAGTTTCAAGAGACATGGGTCGGAACAAGACTGAGTTCAGGTAATGAGAAGGTAGATTCTGGAGGGTGCCTAATTGAAGAACATGTTGCACCTACTATGGGATAAGCAAGGAGATGATCAGCACATCACCTTGAAAAGAGAAACATAATGATAATAATAGAATAACAGAGTTGGAAGAGATCCTGGATCCTTAATGTTCTTCCTCAACTTCAAAACATGCCAGCTTCTGAGGTTATATAAAAACAACTTCCAAGCCCTTGCCCTCCAAACAGATGGAGTTGCTCCTAGTTCTTCATTTTGGCTAATCTTGACCTTTGTTCTGACTTGTGGAATTTTCTGAGACTGACATCCTGGTTTGTTGCAGATAACTCTTTCTTCTCCTAGCAGGTAACTCATGTTACAAGGTAAGATATGGATCTTTTAAAGTCTTAAGTGTTCTCTGGTTAATTACTCACTTGACATAATTATCAGAAATAAACCACAGCACTGAAAAGTATTTAATCTATTATCCACTGCAGTACTAGCTGTACAGGTGAAACTCAAAAATTAGAATATCATGCAAAACTTCATTTATTTCAGTAATGCAACTTAAAAGGTGAAACTAATATATGAGATAAAACTCATTACATGCAAAGAAAGATAGTTCAAGCCGTGATTTGTCATAATTGTGATGATTATGGCTTACAGCTCATGAAAACCCCAAATCCACCATCTCAGAAAATTAGAATATTACATGCAATCAATAAAACAAGGATTGTACATAGAACAATATCGGACCTCTGTAAAGTATAAGCATGCATATGTACTCAATACTTGGTTTGGGCCCCTTTTGCAGCAATTACTGCCTCAATGCAGCGTGGCATGGAAGCTATCAGCCTGTGGCACTGCTGAGGTGTTATGGAAGACCAGGATGCTTCAATAGAAGCCTTCAGCTTTTCTGCATTGTTCGGTCTCATGTCTCTCATCTTTCTCTTGGCAATGCCCCATAGATTCTCTATGGGGTTCAGGTCAGGCGAGTTTGCTGGCCAATCAAGCACAGTAATGCCACAGTCATTGAACCAGGTTTTGGTGCTTTTGGCAATGTGGGCAGCTGGAAAATGAAGTCAGCATCCCCATAAATCTCATCTGCAGAAGGAAGCATGAAGTACTCCAAAATCTCCTAATAGACGGCTGCATTGACCCTGGTCTTAATGAAGTCAGTGGTCCAAAGTCCTGTTGTTCAGTGGTCAAAAAATCCTCTTTTCTGATGAGAGCAACTTTTGCCAAAAACACTAAAACCTGGTTCAATGACCGTGGGATTACTGTGCTTGATTGGCCTCTCCATTCTTCCTCCATACTCTGGGTCCTTGGTTTCCAAATGAGATGCAAAAGTTGCTCTCCTATAAACTCTTTGAGAGGGACCACAACAGTAGCCAGCTGTCCCCATTTCCTTCTATGATGTCTTCTCCACAGCTCCTCCATTCTCCTCTCAGCTCTATGCACATGCACATCAGGGACAACCTCCCTCTGTTCCTCCTCACTGCTCCCTGACTCAGATGCCACCTGGTGGCCAACAGGCCTCTCTAGTCCCTGCTCTGACTCCAAACACCCTCCAGAGTCTTTCTCATCCTCCAGAGCAGTCCCATACTGGTCATAGCTGTCAGACTCCACCAACAGATGAACCAGCCGCTGCTGGGCCACAACATTGTCCTATGTACAATCCTTGTTTCATTGATTGGATTAATATTCTAATTTTCTGAGATGGTGGATTTGGGGTTTTCCTGAGCTGTAAGCCATAATCATCACAATTATGACAAATCACGGCTTGAACTATCTTGCTTTGCATGTAATGAGTCTTATCTCATATATTAGTTTCACCTTCTAAGTTACATTACTAAAATAAATGAACTTTTGCGCGATATTCTAATTTTTCGAGTTTCACCTGTACATACTATTTTCTCTGAATATTTGGGTTTACTCTTTTGTTTCATTCAATGGAATATTAGAAACAAAATTTGTCCTTTAACAAGATTCTCCAAGAACAGAATGGGACCAAATTTGGTGGTGGTGGCAGCAATAAATCAGAAAAAGGAATACAGAGTTTCAATGTAGGATGAGACTAGTTGGGACTACTATAGAGGAAAAAATATGGGGGAAAAATGAGGTTGGGTAGCAGCTTGGAAGACTACTGACCATCCAATTATGAAGCTCCACTTTCCCTAGTAGCATGAGCCAGAGTAGAACTGATATTAAGGGAAAAAATCTTGAAGAATTCTGCATGCTTCCTCTATGTATTGTGCTTTAGCAATAATTAATGATATTTAATGGATGTTGCCCTATTGTCTTCAGCCATATCTACTGAGAATGGTCTCTCTGTGTTTGTGTGCATCCTGGGAGTGATTATCCATGGATATTAAAAGGTACTTCATAATAACTTCCCATGATACTACTAAAATGTGAAACTCATGAATTAATGAACATCGAGGTAATAATAACTATACCAATCCTTAGTATAGGCAACATTTACTCTGTGAACCAACCTAATTCTAAAGTAATTACTTAAATTCTTATGTAGGTTTAAATTAAGCTCCACATATGACAAAATAAAATTATCAGGAATTGTTATTTTTTCTGCCCAAATTATGTAGGTACTAATTTTACTTGGTGTTGAATTCAGCTGAAATCACTGTTTCATCCATTCAATATTAATATGCTGGTGAAATTTCTTCTTATTCTTCGTTAGGCATTGATTTTAGAATTTTATTCCTGAAGTGGTTAACACCAAATTTCTATTTTTTTTTAATTTTAGAAGGACATATAAAAATTAAATATTTTCAAGTATTTATTGATACTTAAAGAAAAGGATACCGTGTTCTTGTTAGTCACTTCTTTCCATTCCTCCCATCCTAGGATCCTGCTGGCCTCCCCTGTCCTTTTTCCTACCTATTTATATTCTATTTCAATGATAAAAGGAACTGATTTGGACCGAATGCCACCCAAAGAGATTTAAAATCCTTTCCTATCCAAACAGGACATTAGCTTATTGAAAAAAATCTTCTGGGAGAAAATGCTGACTTGTTAAGAATTTGCTTTAAATATTCATAATGGCATAAAAATAATGAAGCAATTAATTCTAAAATACTTACACTGAAATCTTATTCTACTCAACAAGCTTGCTATGTTATTTGTTTAGGAATTCAGTGTTACTTTTTAAAAAATTGCCTTTTTTTTGAATTACGTTAATTTATGGTTTATATTTATAGACAGAAGCTGTACCTCCCAGGAGTTTATTCCAACCCATTAATATTGTAATTCTAAATTATCAATGAATCAGCCCCTGAGAAACCTGGGGGTCATTACCTCATATTCTTGGGAAAATTTCAGGTTGTCATTTGCCTTCAGTCTTTCAATGTGATCTGCAAGTTCCAAAATAGGTATTGGTGGGTGGGTGGCCATACCTGTTAAAGTAGAAAAAAGACAAAATTGAAAAAATATGAAAGACAAGTACTAATATTCAATTTTTAAAAAAAAAAAAAGCAATTAAAATGGCTATAAAATGTGTAAATAGTAAAGATGTTTTAAGGTGATAGAAGCAGGCATATAGTTTAGTCACTCAAAGCAAGACATGCTCTGAAGCCAGATTACTAAACAAAATTTAAAAAAATCAAGCAATTTCCCCAAACAACCATTCTCTAGTGTTAGAATGACTATATACATATATACTTATATATATAATAATAATGTAAATATATATATATAAATATATCTTTACACACACATATATATATATTATGCCAAAGCTTAATGAAGTTAGCTAAGTGCAAAGAATGAGATCGTTAGACCTTATGTTCATTTCTCTTTGAATAATGATTCTTAATGTCATATATAATCCCTTGTCTTGAACTGTGTGAAATGGAAATGGTGTTGGACTTAGGTGAACAGAACGTGAATCGAGAGCAAGGAGAAACCAATCAAAGAGTCCTAAAGAGTTAGAACAGTTGAGACAAAATAACTGATGAGGAAAACTAACTTGAAGAATGTAGGTTACCAGGGTAACCAGAGAAACTTGGTCCTGCAAAAAGAGATTTCAAAAATAAAACAGGGGAAGAAAAAAAAAAACTTCATGTGTAATTTATAAAATTGAATGAAATGAAATAAATGGATAGCTTGGTTCTTAAGAAGGTAATTACTGTATTTCAAGAATTGGAGAAGTTGATTAAGACAAAGAATAATCTAATGATTTTTCAAATCATGTTACAAAATTTTAGGACATTCACATGCAGCTATGGATAGTCAAGTAAACATGCACTGCCACTTATAGACAACAGTCAATAAAGACAAGATTGTACATCAGACATTTAAAGCTTCAAAAATGTTTCCACTAGTAGCAGATTGTAGTGGCAGGGGTTGTGCAGAATCAGTTTTGTGAAACACAAACATGCAGTTCACCCTACTTTCTCAGAGAAAATATAAAAATCTCAACCCCGTTCCCTTTATCAACCCCCAGAGATTACCTACAATCTACTTCAGGTGTAAACATCTTTGTCTACAGATGGGGAAAAAAACAGTGAACATTGAGAAGGGTCAGGAAAGGAATGGAGTGGGATGAGATGGGATAGAAAAGCAACAGGGTAAATTGGAGACAGGGTAAGGGGCAAAATGGGGTCAACTAGCATGATCTGCCAAGCTAAAGATTTTAGCAAATCCACAAGTATTTGCTCAAATGAGTATATTTTTCAATTGCTTGTGGCGGATGAGTTTCCACCCATTCAATGTATTTCTCATATTGTAAGCTTGCCTAGAATAGCTTGTTGTAGGGAAACATAAAATTGACTAGAGTTTTAAACTAGCAAACCCCAAATGTATGGAAGTTATGTGTAAACAAAAAAAAAGATGGCAAATGAAAGGAAGAGTGGGGGGCTCAAGCTGGAAGCCATATTTTCCACAGGTCAGGCTGTTTCATCATTGCAACTTTGAAAGATGTATTCTACAAAAGATAGTTTGCATGATGCTACACAGCTTTATGTGTCATGATCAGGAAGTGATAATATAAATTACATTTGCTATGTCCTTACTAGGGTTATAGAACTCCTGGCTTAATGAAGAAAGGGTCATCACCAGCATGTCATTTAAATCCTGCTGGTGGCACTGAAGATAGCACTATGGAAGATAATGTGATGTGGCAGAACTAATTAGATGCATAACAGTTCTTTTGATTGTTTGGTAAGCGTACAAAGTGCCCACACATTATGGAAACTACTTTCAGAAAGGAAAACAACAATATTTTTTATTAATTTGGGAGATTTTTTAGTATCTCTCATATATTCATATGGAATATTTAATCTGGGTGATTTGTTTTAGAAATAGCCAGCACATTTTTAATCCAGATCGAGCATCCCAGTGACACAATATAGAAAGAAAAAAAAAGGCACAAGAAAATGCTAGGCTTATTCAGAAATGGAAGTTGAATAATGGAACATCTAAAACAGTGCACAGAGAAAATAATAGACAAAGATGTTTAGACCTTTTCGAGCGAATCGTGGGAGAGAGTTATTATCATATAAGGATTGAGTGGTAGTTTGGCTAGAGAGGGAGGACACAGAGCCAATCAGGGAAGCGTAGGGGACTGAATTACTGCTCAAAGCTGTAAAAAGTAAAGCCAATTGGAAATGGGAAAGAAATTAGTAACAGCAGTACACCATCATATTAAGTCAGTTTTTACAGAGACCAAGGTACTATTCTGCATGCACAATACACTGTGGACATTCAGAACTGAGAAAGAGACAGAAAGGTCAGACTACCCTAATTTGTTCATATACAGAACCAAAGAGCTCTATTAGTGGATTATATTATTGCAGAACTGGATCTCAATACTCAATTTTATATTATTGAAAACCAAGACATCATTGATATGAAATAATAGATAAAGTTATAAATATAAGCCTCAAATGCAGGCTTATACAGAAATAACAAAATCTTCAATGGTGCCCAACTCTTTAGTAGAGACAAGTAGTCCAAGATGTTAAAATCATGTCCCATGATTTTAACTGTTTTTATTGTATCCATATTGAAACATCTCAGAGAAGAATTCCTTCTGTATTTTGCTATTTATATGAGCATTATCCTTCTACAGGGAGGCATTTGATTCTTATCAAAATGTGGTACACAATTTGTTCACTTGTTTAAGCCAAAGGGATAAGTTTATTTAAGAAGAAAATTAAACCACTTCTAGAAACAACCATCTATTATTATTATTATTATTATTATTATTATTATTATTATTATTATTATTATTATTATTATGAGTTACATAAAATGAAGCCTTTTCTTGAATTTCACAATAATCTTATCAAAGGAAATAAGTAGAAAAGTAGGACAAGTGTGTGTGCTTTCTTTCTTTCTTTCTTTCTTTCTTTCTTTCTTTCTTTCTTTCTTTCTTCTTTCTTTCTTTCTTTTCTTAAATGTCTACCTTTTATTTCATGCCCACTGTTTATTTATTATTTATACATTCTAAAGCATACTGCATACAGATGAGTATAATTTATAGTTATTTTCCTTTAAAATGAATTTGCTTTTTTGCTATACAACTGCAACTAAAGGCCAACTGGTAATGGGCTTCTGCATTCAAGAGTCCATTTTAACTTAAATACTGTAGAATACAGATGGCTCGATGTTATGAATCTGGAAAGCATCCACTGTTGATGCATATTTGCATGACAATGTATCCTAAGAGCATTTTTATTAACTGATATGGGTGGAACAGCATATGCCAATGTTTTCTTCCCTACATACTGCCCCATTATATTAAAAGAGAGATGGGAAAATATAAATCAAACAACATAGAAATTGAAATTATGTAGCCCTGATGCAAGCCACACAATAGCAAAAACATGCATGTATCAGATTTCATTGTCAAGAATCCCATTTGCCCAGGTATATTAGAGATACAGCACTCTTCAATTACTAGCTATATTTATTCTACGGTGGTACATGCTTCTGAAGAAAGTGATAATTTTAGAATGCACATGATATATGCAAACAAAAGGACATAAGCAGTAGCAGCATTCTTGTCATTCATCTCAAGGATTAAAAAGCTAAATATTCACATTTGCTCAGCTTCCCATGAGAAAATAAGAAAGCAAATACACCTTAAGAACAGGTTCGCTGAAGATGGGTTTAATGGATATATATTATCTCTTGGGGTTAAGCACCTTACTGATTATTTTCAGAAAACATCCTCATGATTTTGTCTTAAATTCTTCCCCAGCCTATTATAAACTACTCCACCTTTAACCTTATCACCTTAGGCTGTATGAACAATCAGAGATGATTCCTATATAACACAGATTCTGATACAGTTAAAGGCTAGGTCTTGGCCACCTTTTATTGGCCACTTTTGGCTGCTGCAAAGAGGCTCCCTTTCATTCAGGCTGCTGGGGGCCTCCCTTACCAGCTACTTTAGTTTTGAGAGCAAAAAGAGTGTGAGGACATCTGGTCCCACAGAGGTGTCTGCCTGTATAAAGCCTGACCAGGGCTTTGCAATGCATAGGTCAAATGTTATCAATATTGTTTATATACATGTGTCTGAAAGACACATGTCATCTCTCAAAAGACCATTAGGCTTGGGCAAAAAAATAGGTCCCAACGGCATAGCAGCATTGATTTCTCCTTCTGGCTTCATTCAGCACTGCTCTTTTGACAGGTTTTTTTTTTTTTACAATAAAGACAAACAGGTAGAGCAACATCATGGACAGATTAAGACTTTATATTTATCACCCTCAAGAGGATGGGCATGTCCAAAAATAGGCTGTTGCTGCTAGTTCTCCAATTGCACAGAGTGATTTGTAGAATGGGAGAAATCTGCCATATATGGCCCATTTTATATCTTTTGGTATCTGCTTGTTACACAAGTGACTTTGTATATAGACACGGCTGGAAGAAACAAAGAAAGGTTTCACAAATGCTACAATTATTACATCTGATCAAGGTTGTGATCAAGGTTTTGGTTTAAGAAAGGAAGGTGGCAGGAAATTCTCTTGACACAGCTTACATTTGAATCAGGCTTTTTGTGTGCATGTAGTCTAGGCAGGAACAGGCATGTAGTCTGGGCATCAAGAGATGACAGGATCAATATGGACAATCTCAATCCTACTGCTCATGGATTCATTTGACATAGATTTCATATTAAGGAGAAGAGGTTTATTGATTAATAGATTAAAATTTTAGGAATGAGCTTTTCTTTTGGCTCTTTTTTATTTTTCATTTTTTTAAAAATTAAATTACCGTTGTGCTGCTACAAGTATAAACAATATTTAAACAATCTGGTTACTTCTACCAGCAAGTTTTGCAATGTTTCTTTTTAAATCTTTTTTCTGTGATTTTTCAATTATAATGGATCCAAACTCCTATAATCTATAATGGGTGTAACCTCCAATAATAAAAAAAGCTGCAGTTCACGGTATGTTCCAAAATTTAGTGAAGGTACCTCTCAAGGAAGAGACTGAGAAAGGCATTTGAATGTCATAAATACCACATGGAATTGCAAAACAAATAATGAGAATTTAGATATCTACCCCTGCAGTATGGTCTCAACCATATCTTCTGTGAATACAAAACTGAATCCAGCTTAGAAATTTTTGAATAGACACAACTCAATTGGCTTGCCATGTGCCCTTTTACTAGTTCTATTCAGACATTTGAAACCAATATAAACCAACATTGGTTAGTTCTGAAGAGTTAGAAGTAGTATTAGTATATATTGGACATTGTCCCTATTCACATAGACAGAGAGGTCTTTACATTTTTTATCACATTAATTGTGACAAAGAAGAAGAAAGAGCAAATTTACTGACTGCATTCTCCTTTTACTTTTTCATGTGTTGCTTAATTGAATTTCTTAATGTCTAAAAAGCAATTTTCAATTCATTTTTTTAAAAAAATACAGATACTATATGGAGGAAGACTGAGAAGGCATTGTGTTGACTTACTCATTGAAAACATTTGTGCATTACTTCCCATTAAAAAGTCTCAAAGCGCTCGATTTTAAAAATGTCAAATTGTGCTGAATGTCTTGCTACATTTAAATTTATTATAAAGACATGAGTAAGATTAGAAAACTATGAAACAATAATTAAACTCAATGTGACAGTAATTCCAAATGTTGCTGATAATTCTTTACTTGTTGCAATGTTGTTCAACAAATAATTAGTTGCAACTTTTTGGTTTTACTTTCCTTTTACCTTAACCCTTTTCATTCATCATGTATCCATTGTTCTTTTTTAATCTCATATCAAAGTAAAATATGTCAAGGAGTCAAACTAAATTTGAGAAACCGAGAAGACAGATTGTTCTCATTCTCAGAAGATGTATTTTAGGTTAAACTCAGGTCTTTCATTGTGCATAAGATAAAGTGAACTCTGGATGATTAAATCCAGAGTACAAATACATATGTATGCATTATTGAGCTGCATGGATCAGGCAGTGGATCTCAAATGTTTCTCTTTTGTATGTAAGTATTGTTTGCTTCATTTAATGTAAACATAAAAGCCATGCCTATAGGATTTGATCTACAATGGTAGTTTACATACAGGCAAATAATGGAGTGATAAGCATGCATGAGTAAGTGGATTTCCAACCAAGAACTGGGCATAAGAGAAGCAATATAGACTTTAACAGCATGTGTATCTAATATATATTCATATATAGCATATATTCAATCCTAATAATTCAATACAGAAAGCATAATTTACTTAAATCAGAAAGTTACTGTATTTCTATACAGCATGAAAGCTGCAATGCTGGCATAACATACAGATAGTCTTCCACTTATGACCACAACTGAGCCCCAAATTTCTGTTGTTAAATGAGACATTTGTTAAATGGATTCTGATCCATTTTACAACCTTTCTTGCCAAAGTTGTTAAGTGAATAACTGCAGTTGTTAAGTTAGTGACACTACTGTTAAGTGATTCTGGCTTTCCCCTTGATTTTGCTTGTCAGAAGGTTCATAGGACACTGCTACTGTCATAAATATCAACCAATAGCCATAAGTGTGAAAAAAAGATCGTAAGTCACTTTTTTCAGTGTCATTGTAACTTTGAACAGTCACTAAATGAACTGTTGTAAGTCAAGAATTATCTGTAGTTATTTCGTAACTAACCACGTTCTTTTTCTCTTGAGCCTTTTAGTAGTTTTTCCTATTACCTTTGGCTTTTTTCCTTCCTTCTGGTGTTGTACATTTTAAAAGAATTTTAAATCCTCATCAAGATGAGATTCTAATTAAGACAGTACATGGAACATTTGAGGGAAGAAGGACATGATTATCTTGAATTTATGAACACCATTAAATATCCCACTAGTCTATCTCATAATTGTGGACTTCTAAAAATAATGTTAATTAAAGACGAAATATGATTAATTTGGTACATCTCACTACTAGCATAAGCCCAACAGGAAAGAAGCACAGTTTGAAGTAGATTTTTTTTTAAAAAAACTCAGTTTTCAATAATCAACAGAAGTAACATAATCAAAGGTATTTCTTTTCATACAGTGTTTACTCTTATGAAATTATGAAACACCAAAATAATCTATGGTGATATGTTGTTTAAATAATTAAAATAGAATATTTGCAGATTACCTGGAGTTTGAAAATTTAGGCGTCTTAGCTCTACTGGATCTGTGGGATGATGTGAAGGAATTTCTTTACTGTTGGGGATACTGTTCTTTCTAGAGTCTGTGTCTGCCCTTTTCCTGCACAGAGAAAGTGAATGCAATCATTAAGATGATTAATCAAGAATTTACTTATTTATTATTGATATCACTATCCCTCTTGCCAAAGCAACATTAGCTACCCATAATTATGTACTTTCTGATATATTGTTCTGATATATACATTTAGGATTTTAAAACATCAACACAGAAACCAAGTTCTGTAGAATCAACGAAAATGACACAACTATGCTAATAGAATAATCTGTTATGAAACATGTTGCATGTGTTTAATTTTTTTGATGATGTAGGACAATGAAAAGATAATTAAATATGCCTGAATACTGATAAAATTAAGAACAATCAGAGTACCATTAAATGTTACAAGTGCACTGATTTCAATAACATTTGTACATGTTTAATCTCTGGAATGAACCTAGTAGTTATTGAAATCCCAAAATTTATGGAACCTTAAATTTAGGGCTTTTCTAAAACTATCTGAAGAAAATAATTTTGGTTCATGTTCAAACTATTGGCCATTGCCTAATTCCTCTGCAGCTCCATTTTCTGTATTGCACCATTTTATTTAAGAGAATGCAAGCTGATTTTATGCTAGCATTAGCAATACCTAAAAGGTGAATGTGTAAGATTGAACAGGTTTTTTTTTGCAAACTCTATGAATCTCTATGCTGAGTGTTTTTTATGGCATCTTAATTTTTTTATACCATATTTACCTGCTAATGAGATAAATGTTTCCTTTCAAAAAAATTGCTTGTAAATTGGGGTCATCTTTTTTTCTGATGATGTGGTTGAAAAAGTGAATTCATATGAAGTTGAAATGTCTTCTGATGTTGTTACTGGGAGATACCTTTGAGAATATGATTAGCTATGCCCAAGGTTAGGGAGGAGACCAGTGTTGAGATTCAGCCAGTTCGCTCCTATTCGGGAGAACTGGTTGTTAACTTTCTAAGCAGTTCGGTAAACTGGTTGTTGGAAGAAATCTCATTTTGTTTTTTTCCCCACTTTATAGGGCTAATCCTGTAATGAAGGTAGGAAGGAAACAGTCTGGTGTTGTTTCTAGCCTAATCTTTATTGCCCTGCTTATAGAAACTACCTCTCCAGTTAACTCATATTACATGTAACAGCTAAGGCAAAGCACCCATCGATGTGAGTGATGTTGAGTTGGCCACGCCCATATGGTCACATGACCACCGAGCCACACCTACCCAGCTGGTCATTAGGCCAGCGAACCGGTTGTTAAATTATTTGAATTCCACCACTGGAGGACCGTAACTTTGCTTTGTTTCCCTGCATCTACCTTCCCTCTTGTTCTATTTTGCTGTTTCTAGTGGAAGGAGGGAAGCAGGTATGGGTGTATTTACCTATGTTTCTGTGCATGAATATGTGTTCACTTTTGTGCATGTGAAAGGATAGATGATACAGTAGAATACAACAATTGATTTTATAAATGGGATGGCTTATTTTACAGGGCATTAATTTTAATCAGTAGCTTTGAATTCAATCCCTGTAAGTTTGTTTAGCCCTTTCTTTTGTTATTTTTAAGTGTAGCTTCGAACAGGCTTTCAAAGAAACATATGAATATGTATAAACATGTACTAAAGTGTTAAACACACACATTTACCAGTGCATATTGGGTTCCAGGACCAGTTTCAAGCTTAATCTTAAATCCACAAAATGGGTATCTGGGCAGTGAACAGGATTTTTTAAATCTTTTTTTTTTTAGTGTAGCCTTCATTGTTTTATATATTTCATCTTCCTTTGAGGGGGGAAAATATCTTAAACTTCAGGTCTTCCTCCTTTTCCAAACAGTATATTTGTTTGGATTCCTTTAGACTGACAAATATTCTGTTTGAAAACTCAAACAAGCTATTTTTTAAACTGTTTTCTCATTTTCCCTTTTCTGAGAAAATGGAAAGCAAGTTTTTTTAAAAAATTATCTCACCTGTCAGGTTTACTGCTCCATTATTAAGCGGCAGAAAAAAGAGAGAAAAAAGTTGAATGTTAGTTGGCCAATGGCAAAGTAAGTTACCGTGACAGAAAATGCTCTTTCACAATTAGGGTACAGATTTAGTAGTCCCTAGCACCTTACTGAATTTGATGTAAACATTCTCTACTTGTAGGAAAATATGAAAAATAATATCTTTGGAGTAAATATACCAAAGTAATAATCTATCACATTTCTTCTCTTGTCTCACTTTGTTTTTTATAAAGAACAAGTAAAGCCATCTTATCTTTTCCCCTTAAGAATATATTGTTTTCCCTAGTAAAAAGCATGCCTTTTTTCCACAGCCAATTCTCAAACATGGAACTAATTTATATAACCACACATGGTAATGTCAACAAGAACAAATAGCATGATGAAAACAGTGTCAATTGGTAAGTAATGAAACTAAAATAAGGCACCTGAAAGCATAAATGGCAAAATCTACTCCTTTTTTTCCAAGAAAAAAAAATTACACTGAAAATGAGTCTGTATAATTTCCTGAGAAATTATTGTAGTCTTGAGTGGATTTTTTTTCAGAAATCTAGAAGAGAAGTCTGGCCTGGATGATACCTTCATCTTTTAAGAATGAAATACTGATTTTATTCAATGTCTCAAAATAATCCTTTATGTAAGGAATCTTCTTTTTTAATCTAAAAATATTTTCAACACAATTAACACATCTAAAGCCTGCCCTTCTCTATACACTATTTTGTAAACTTACCTTTTATAAAGTAGAATAGCTATAACAATACAGATGATAAATACAACTGCAAGGACTGGTCCTACAACCCAGATCAAACCCTCCTCCTCTTCTGTAATTGGCTGGGGATTAAGATCCACTGATACAACTGTTTCAGAATATGGGCTGGTTGCATACATGGTCTGGATGGGAGAACAAGTTGACTTAATAACATAGTGGGAAATGTAAGACATTTTATTGCATATATATTTAGAACTAGCCACAATGAGCTTTGTTGCCTTCTCACAGTTAAAGATATAGTTTGCCAAGACTTGTCAAACAAAAGTAGGAGAAGGATTCCTGAGATGATCATTCTCAAAGATAAGTATAATTATAAAACAATATTAAAGTAAGAAGACTTTCTGGAATTAACAATCTACCTGGGAAAATAACTACCATAAGCCTTTAACTAAAATGAATTAAATTCAACAAAGCCAACCTAGTAAATACATGTGACAGGTTAACAACCAATTTGGGGGGAAAAAAACCCAAACCCATGTAACCTGCACATTGAAATGTTAATATTGGCTGCTCTTCTTTCCCAAAAGTCTTTTCCCTTCCTTTTTTATTTTTAAAAATATATTAAAGTTAAAATAATTCAAGTGTGTAAATGGAAACATATGAAACAGGTACATTGCACAACAGTACAATTAGTTATTTAAATCAATTCAGGAATTCTATTTTCCTTACAATATTTTCTAATCTGTTACATTTCACTGCTGGTCAGTGGCAAAATACTGTAATTAAAGAAGTCAGCTTTGCATTTCTTGATTAGTTCCTGTTTTCCAAAAATGTTTCAGAAAGAACAACATTGTCTGGACAATATGTTTTGAGACAAGAAAGAGGAAAGATTAGATGTAAAATTCATGTCTCAGTAATTATCAGATATTTCAAGAAGCAAAGCATAAAATATACTATAATGATTAAAATGAGGAGACCAACTGTTTACTCTGAGAAATGGAAATACTAAAGAGTTAAAACTATCATTACTTTCTATGCCAATGTCTTTAATATATGTCATATTGAATCATTACCCTTTCAATTTGGGGACAAACTGTATATGTACATGTGAATGACATACCATATAGCTAGAATAAACACACATATCATAGTTTGATGATGTCATATCAATACGAGAAGGTAAATAGAGACAGAAGCAAAGACTAGACTTTTGCACACTTGCTGCTTCATTGTGTGTTGACCTAAGTGGTGTGATTACCTCCAACCCTTATGGCTTTTTAGAAATGTGGTTTTTTTCAATAGGCCTGGAGATCCCAAAAATAGAAAACCTGTACATTGGTTGCACTATGTATGGTATCTTAATTAACTCCAATCTTGGTTTTATTTGCATGGTATTTAATTGTTTTAAGTGTTTATATATTTGATTTTAATGGTGGGTTTAGGATTTCCCTTGTATAAGATGGGTGACCATCTAAATTAGAAAATAAATTAATAAATCCAGATTCTTTAAAATGCAGATAGAAAATATCCTTATAACATTCAAAATATGTAAACATTTTTTAGCACGTAAGAACATGGCCACAGCATGAGCTGTATGGGGATAAGATACAGTATTTCAATACTACATTTGGTGAGGACATCAAACCTGCAGCCAACTTACTGATTCTGAGTGTTCCATCACAGCTAAAATAAAGACAACATATTCTTGGCCATTTTGGAGCTGCTTGTTCTCAAAACCACCATACTGTTTCTTATCCCCCAGGGTGAACTCAGTAGGAAGAACTTCAAAGTGTGCTGCAATATATGGCTTTAAATCTGCTTCTCTCCCCAAACGAATGCTTCTGCGTTTTCGTGCTATCTCTTTCAGTAGCTTTAGGGTATAAAAGAAAAAAAAGAGAGAAGCAGAAAAATGGAAAGATAACTGTAAATAAAATTAAACTAACACCACAGGATGATAAAAATATTAATATAGTTTTAAGAACTATGGGCTTTGTAAACCATAATCTGATTTATAATTCTGTCCAACCCTATGCACATTTACCTAGGACTATGCCTCACTGCATTAAATAGGATATGTTTTAAATAAGCATAAATATAGAAATATAAATGAATATCATGCCTTCTTAAAGAGCCACACCATATAAGAATCAAAACAGGTTTTAATACTGAACATTATGAGCCCTTCTAGTAACAAACTATTGAGCAGTTTTTCAGGAAAGCTGAATGGCTGATATTTGATGAATATGTGATTCCATTCTCTTAAATAAGAGGCCACACAGCATTATATTGTATTCCTTTCATCACGTTAATGGTTCTTAGTAACAGAAATGGGGCAAAATATTAATAAAACATTATTCTGTCCATTCTAGCATTGATTCATTGTGAATTTTCTGAGCAGTAGTAAACCACAGTTAAAACAGCACTGGCATAACAACCCCAAATTTACCACAGGGGAGAAATGAAGATTGACAAACAGCAGTGGTAGAGCATTGCCTCTGGAAGCAGATGTTGCTCTGTTTATTTAATAAAGTCTCTTTCACTTTAATAAAGTCTCTTTTAACAGCAGGGAATAAGCTAAAATATTAGTACACCTGAGAATATAGAAAAAGAATGGGATTATTGCCAAAATATAGTAGTTTGGCCCAATAATCATTACAGGCAGTTCTCGACTTACAACAGTTCATTTATTGACCACCCAATGTTACAACAGCACTGAAAAATGTGACTTATGGCCATTTTTTCATAGGTCATATGACCTTTGCAGAATTCCCATGATCATGTGATTAAAATTCAGATGCTTGGCAACTGATTCATATTTTGATGGTCACAGTGTCCAAGAGTTATGTTATCACCTTTTGCGACTACTGACAAGCAAAGTCAATGGAGAAGCCGGATTCATTTAACAACCAGGTTACTAACTTATCAACTGCAGGGATTCACTTAATAACGGTGGCAAGAAAAGTCATAAAAAGGGGCAAATGTCTTACTTAACAACATAAATGTTGGGCTCAATTGTGGTTGTAAGTCGAGGACTACCTGTACACCACTCTTATAGCTTTCTGAGTTCAGATAGTGAAACTTGGCTCCGAACACAGATTGCTGGCTAAAAACTACATATTGTTTTCAAGCAGTTAATGTTTTTTAACAACGAACAGACAAATATAATACATACATATATTACTTTTTTTGTTTTTTAGGATATTAACTGCTTAAAATAAAAAAGTAGATATAATGAAAATAAACTTTTAGAGTTCCAACTGCTTGCTTCAACACAGAGCACAACATTTAAGGTCACTAATTGACAGGATAGTCTGTTGAGACCCACCAAAAAGCTATCTTCCTTCCTTCAAGTAAGGGCTGCCACATTTATAGCTAAAGCCATTTAGTTGAGAGTTTCCTATCTAGGTCAAATTGCCATCAATTGCCAAGTCTTACTTAATTTCAATGAATATTTTTTATATCCCAATACATTGTATTATTTTACCTTATTGTATGTGATATGGTTAATAATATAAATGCGAACAAAAACAAAATGTTTGGATCTTAGACACAAAATAGGCAAATAACCAAATGAGGAACAATAAAACCGATTATACTGCAAGGCTTCAGAAATGAAAGAACAAGGGCCTTTTGAGGTCTAGGAATACAAACAGAGCAACAGTTTGCAATACTTTAAAGCAGAGGTTCCCAATCTTTTTCGGTTTGCGGCTCCCATAACACTTCGGATTTTTTCCGCGGCTCCCTTAATAGGTACATCCGATTTTTTTAAATTTTTGACTTTTTAAGGATTTGGAAATCTACTTTTTAGTTCGCGGCAGCAAAGTGTGTGTGTGTTTTTAGTTCGCGGCAGCAAAGTGTGTGTGTGTGTGTGTGTGTGTGTGTAATGGGGGTCTGGCTGGGACCGATCAGCTGAGAGGCTGGCGAAGAAGCGGCGCTTGGAGGAAGAAGGCAGAGATGCTGGCTGGCATTCGCTTCCCTTATTTTTTGCCGCCGCTGCCCCGGCAGAAAGGAGCATTACCACCCCTCCCTGCTGGTTGCAGCCCAGGCCCCGCCTGCCCTGCTTAGCTGAAAGTGGCGAGGGAGCAAGCTGCAATGAGCAGGAAGGGAAATGAGCACCGGCCACACACACACACACCACTTGTTGCCGTGCAAGGTGAGCGCTGCTGGGGAGAAATCAGGGGGAGAGGGGGGAGAAGACCATCCCTAGCAGAAGATTGTTTTCTTCTCCCCCTCCCAGATTTCTCCCCAGCAGCGCTGGTCTCACACGGCAACAAGCGGTGTGTGTGTGTGTGTGTGTGTGTGTGTAAAACGGGCTGGATGGGACCGATCACCTGAGAGGCTGGCAAAGAAGTCTTCCCCACTGCCGCAAAAAGGCAGGGATAGTGGCCAGCGCTCATTTCCCTTCCTGCTCATCGCGGCTTGCTCCCTCGCCACTTTCAGCTAAGCAGGGCAGGCGGGGCCTGGGCTGCAACCAGCAGGGAGGGGGTGGTAATGCTCCGTCCTGCCGGGGCGGTGGCGGCAAAAAGTAAGGGAAGCGAATGCCAGCCAGCATCTCTGCCTTCTTCCTCCGAGCGCCGCTTCTTTGCCAGCCTCTCAGCTGATCGGTCCCAGCCAGACCCCCATTACACACACGCACACACACACTTTGCTGCCGCGTGAGGCGAGCGCTGCCAGGGAGAGATCAGGGGGAGGTGAGGGGGGGAGAAGGCATCCCTAGCAGAAGTTTGTGTTCTTCTCCCCCTCCTGCTGATTTCTCCCCGGCAGCGCCAGTTGAATATTTGAATATTAATTAATTGAATATTTCGCGGCGCCCTTATGACGATAGCGTGGCTCCCCAGGGAGCCGCAGCGCACACTTTGGGAATCACTGCTTTAAAGCATTTCCATCAGATGTTACTGATCCAGTCTCTTTATAAATACATTATTCCTAAAACTCTCCTAAAGTACTCCTGCCACTTCTGATTTTTCCATTTCAGTCTTACATCACAATTCTAAAGGCAACTTCTGGAAAGTAAAGACCACTGATTTTAGCAGGCTTCTAATAAGCTGAAGCTAGCAGGATAATTTGCTGTTTTGTTTCAAATGAAATTTAGGCCTTTGCAGATTTCATGTGAGCAGCCTGAACGTACAATTCCAAGATTGGCCTGATTATTTAATATATCTAAAAATTAAGACTGAATGGTCAAATATTACTTCAACAAATGGCTGTTTTACTACCAAGTATAATTTCTCTTATGTCAATATTTTCCAATTCATTTGTTAAGACATGAGTGTTATGACCTTGACACATTGGGAAACTTGGAGAAGCCTGCTTTTAATGTAAAAGACAGAGATTCTAGATTAAAGCTATGGCAAAAGTTTTTCGAGACCTTGGCAAACCACGTATAAACATGACTTAAAATAATGGCTTGCAAAATGGCTTTTTCACTACAGACAGTCCTCACTTAACAACCATTAGCAACCATTTAAAGTTATGATAGACTCATCAAAATCTACTTATGACCCAATTCCAGAGTTTCGACAGCTGCCACCCTATGTGGTCATTTGACTTCATTTTGAGTGCTTAAAAACCAGCAGAACTTTATGATCGGTTGCAGCGTTCTGCAGTCAAGTAACCGCAATTTATTCTGGGTTTTGTGTTTTTTGGGTCAGTTTTCAGTCACGGTTTTAAGAAAGCTCAGTTTCAGAGACTAAAGCAGGTACACAAATGTTCATAAATGTCAATTTCATAATCTCTTCCTCTAGAATGGAGGCAAATCCAGTTTCTCCTGATTTCCTATTTTACCTGCTATTTTTAATAAATTTGATACATAAATTTGAAAATTTGTCCAAAATGTGTCCCAAAATGCACAAAATTTCAAATACATTTTTCTAAATACAGAAGCTTTCCTAGAATAATCACTCCTTGATTAGCAATGTACATCAAATAGTCACAAGTCCTGTATTGAGGGATATCTGTACAATTTAACGCAAATATAAATAATGATCTCTACTGGTTGAAAGACTTCATGGGACTGTTTTATTTACAGAAACCTGGCCCTTGTGGATTCAGGGAGGTAGAAATTTTCTTCCATGTCCTTTTTTGGTGCTCTTTCTATGTTGCCCCAAGACATACTGTGATCATCTCAATTATATCCAAATATGAAGGCCATGTAGGATAAATGTTATGTTTATTATTTTTTAAGGAACGTTAACCCCATTTTCTCATATCAGGCGTTCAAACATTTACTATGCAAAACTTTAATTAGATATGTTGCTGTATTATTCTTCCCCAACAAATTGCTGTGATAAACTATTTCCTTTTCTACTGTATTTTTTATTTTAATGATGGTCATAGACCATAATAAAGACATTTCATAAGCAATATAAAAAGCAGTATATGTTTTCCTAATAGATATGGTATTTTTCAGTTAGGATAATTGTTGTGGCCCAGCAGGAGCCGTTGGAGCTGCCACCAGACTCTTGAATTGAATATCTTCTTAACTGCTGAAAGGTTTATTTTTGGTAATTACTGCTACTATTTAAATGAAAATACTACCGTGTGTTGGCAAAAAATTACAGAAAATATTCTTAAACATTTTCTATCCCCCCTCCCCCCCATGTTACTTTCAATTTTTAGGTCATTTTTTTTCTTTTAATTTTTATAAGAAAAAATGACTAGAAAATTGGAAATAAAAACGAAATAGAAAACATATAGGTATATTTTCAATAATGCTTCGCCCATCTGCACTGGACTAGCTGCTGCTGGCATTGTTTTTCATTGTTCTCTCTTTCCCAAAGCCACAAATTAGGTATGAAAAAAGAGTAACATCTGCCACTGCATATGGGATTAGAGCAGTGCAGAGCTCCATGCAAAAAAATAGGCTTTCAATGACTTTAGTGTTGAGTTTGAATTGATCACCACTGGACACCTGGAATTTCAGCACTGATTATAGAATTCTTGTTGGTAGAAAAATGCCATTCTCAAAGTATCATCCTACCAGCTGCTCTCTTGTAAGAAAGTAATCCAAAATAGATTCCTCTTACAAATTGTTTTCTCAGTAGTCCCATAAAATTTTGTATTCCATTGTTAATTATTCCTGGAAAAATATGGGGAAGATCCTATCTTTACTAAATGTTTCTGAATTAGTTGAGAGTGTATGTTATTACCTTATAATATATTATTACCTTATTCTACTGCACCAAAAGTAGTCGGAAGTTAATCTTTTTCTTTTCCCCTTTATCCTACACCTTTTCCTCTTCCTCTTTTCCTTCCCTGTTTTCCTATTAATTTCATTTCTCTGTATTTTATATTCTGATAAATTAAAAAAAATACTATAACATTTCTAAATTGTCGAAGTATTATACTAATTAACACATCACAACATAAACAATTATTAAAAGATTTTGTTCTGAATAGCAGTAGCGCATACATATACAGAAATTCAAGGCCCTTGAAGTACCATATTGTAATCTGTTATGACTGGCATACTGGCCAATGGAATTTTGCAATGGAATTTGTTTCCCCAAATATTTCATTATGCACATGTGAAATCTATATACAGGGCTAGAAGCTGATGACTCGCTTAACTCTACCCCCCTCTGCTCGCTCCACTTCTACATAATTATATCTTTTGATTCCAGACTGGCCAATGAGGTTATTCAAATTCTGTCACAAAATGGCTGGGATGTTAAACCTTGGATGGGGTAACACTTTCTTATTCAGAATTACAATTTGTGGATCTTCCTGGCTACACGGCTCTTTCTTAATGAGCAGGTGACGGCTATAGACAAGAAGACCATTATATAGCTTAATCTAATATGCCAGTTGTGCCTTTTCCGAGATCAATAAGTCCTTAAGCGAGTCCTAGTACCCTTATAGCACAATTATGACAACATATTCTACAAGGGATTGAAAGAGTCTTTGAAAGCTTCAAATAGTCCAAAATGCAATGGTACAGTTAATGATGGACATGCCTCAGTATGTACATGTGATACTCTGGTTTTGTGACCTCCACTGGTTACCAGTTTGGTTCTGAGTGTGATTCAAGCTGCTAGTTATGACTTATCCTGTCATGATTTATAGCCCTACATAGTATCAGGCCTGGTGACTTGAGGGACTTCAAGATCTTCTTAGCCAGTCAGGAGGGCAGGATTGGTGCACCCTAAGTTTGTTTGATTATGTGGTGCCATCAGGGTACTGGAAACATGCTTTTGATGTCACAGTGCCTGCCTTCTAAAATTAGGTTTCCCCTAAAATCTTGGTAAAATGGCATTCTGGAGGGCCTTAAAGACCTGGCTGTACCCCAAGCTGTGCCTGGAGCCTTTTGCTGGGTATGGGATACATTTTAATTGTTTTTTTTAATTATTGTTAATTATTTTATGTTGTGAAGTACTTAGAGTCAATTTGAAGTTAGGTAGCAACTAATGTAATGGATGAATAAATTTAAATGTATAAAATTATGCATCATGATTTTTAACTTTAAAAACCCCTCATCCCTCTACAGCAGGGGTGTCAAACTTGTGGCATCATGTGGCTATCGGGATTTTTTTCCCTTCGCTAAACTGGGTGTGGGCATGGCCAGCGCGTCATACATACAGCCCGGGGGCCACAAGTTTGACAGCCCTGTTCTAAAGTATCATATCATATAACCTTTGTAATCAAGATAGGTTAATTTTATTGATTAGGTATATAAAACACTTCAACCTATGAGTAAAATCAGAAACAATTTGAGAAAGACTAAAGAGAAACCAACAACAACAAAGATAATACTGTTCGAAATGGTTGTACAAGAAGACACTAGCTGTTGCATAATGGAGACAAAATTCACATTCAAAAGACGACAATTGCATCTAAGACTTAACCAATTTATTTTCTCAAGTACCTAATAATACTAGTTTAAGTACAGCTAGTCTTCTTAATAATGTAAAATTATGAACTGCTGCCAAATGGATAATAACACTGTTTTTGATCAGCCTTGTACATAATGTACATAACAATACAAATATCATTATGAAAATTATCCAATTGCCTTTGCATATGAATGTATCCAATTAACAAATTTTACCATAAGAAAAAACACCAGAACTTCCATCCCAGGGAATATATCAAAAATATATTGAAATATAAGATCATATTTCTATTCTTGAAAGTGTTAAAAGAATTAAATGATTCCACACTTTCTTTGAAAATAAATGATTTCAAGAATCAATTTTTGTAGCCATGTCCAATGAATATATAGGTGAATATTATACCAACCTTACGCAAGTATCTCCTCTAGACAGGACTGGTATTTTTAAATTCTTCCTCTCTTTCTAAAGTAAGATGTATTTAGAAGAAAAAATAAACAAAATCTAATGATCTCAAAATATCAAAATATTGGAAGATTCTAATGTCACTGACTAATTATTTCAGAATAAGGATAATAGAAATTGACTAAATACGTCATCTGGCTCAACAACGTGGCTCTCATTCTGAGAATGTGAAGGTGGGTTTTTTTGTTTAGGTTCAATCTGGAGTGCAAGGAACAAGAGTTTAAAAATAATAGACACACTTTCTAATTAGAGTATTTTAGCATAGCTGAGACAGGTAAAGATACTATGAGGAAGGTCAAATGTTAAACTGCAGAGCAAATTGCAATTTAGCATTTGATTCAGCTTTAGCAAATACCCCATTAATGAACCAGACCTTTATTGGAGTTCATATCAGTGGTGATTATACTTTTGCTGACAAGTCATTTTGTTTTCTACATTATGCCTTACAATCAGCAAGGAATAAAATAGTAATGACAACAAAGATCAGACAGTTTATGTGCCTCATTGCAACTTAATGTATTTTAATTTACGTAATTAGCTTTTTACGTTGTCTCCCAGAAACTAACTCCAATATAAATGACAAAGTATTAAAAAAAAGTCAACTTGCTGACATGAATACATTAATTGGACACAACCATTAAGACTGCTTCAATCAGAAAAGGTTTCTCTGGGTAAAAAAAAAAAGAACTAAAATAAACAAAGGGTACCTCATCTAATTCCATTTCATCTGGGCTCTCGCGTGGTTTCATGAATTTTCCATCTGATTTCTTTATCAAAGGTACAATTACTATATAGTAACCTCTGCAAATGAAACAAAATGTAACAGTGAGGTTTATATAAAGGGAATTCATTGGAAAGCTTCTATACAGTATAACTACAGAACTAACTGAATATAATAACACACTACTATATGAAATTAATATTAAACTCAAATATATATGTACTGCTAATTAAACTATTTTATTAGACTTCAATATTGTTTTTATCCGTTTGTAATAACAACAGAAACACTATAAATATAATGACAAACTTTGGCACAGTAGAAAGCAATAATTTCACTCATTTCTGAATGCTTACATTTTGAAGGATTTAGTGCTTGCAAAACTTAAAATTCAGGTGAACCTAATTGGGTGGTTTTTCCTCAGATGAGACATGAAGTTTGGAAGCAATCAATCATTTTGGTAAGAATGTTGATGAGTCATTTGCAATTTCTCTTTTTATCAGTATATCACTTTATCTCAGAGCTTCTTGGGATAGTAGTTAAAGTAGACTAGGAACAGGGAAATCCAGGTTGTAGTCCTCTTTTGGGCAAGGATGAGTCATGTGAGATCAGTCATTCTTTCTCAGTCTTAGATTGGAAGTTGCAAAGTATTTACCAACCTGTACTAGAGCAACATAGTATAATTTGATCCATAATAAATGGACCTTCAATGAAGTAGTTTACATCCTGGAGTGGGTTGTTTTGAAATCATCAGTTTAAGTACATAGGTCATATTTAATTATTTTTATATTTAATGAAATGCTCAAATAAGCAAAAATACATGTTATTTACCGTGGTTTTTTTTTAACTGAACTGGTTGTGATCTATTTTGGATTTAAACTAAAGGAAAAAAAGGCTTTTACCATCATCCAGGGTTTTAATAAAAAAAAGCGAGTATTATACTTATTTATTATTAAATTTGTTTTCTGCCCATCTTATCACAAGGCAACTCCGGGATATGGGTATAAAATGGATTAATTATACATGTCATATAAATTCAAAAGGCTGGCAAAAAAAGTATTGTGGAATGCAAAGAAAACAGTCCAATTCAATAACATCCCAAGTCCCTAACCCTCAAAACTGCCCATTCTTGTGCATAATCCTGTAAAGCCAGAATTATATCATAGCATACAGTAGTCCCAGAGATAAGTCTCAGAAGAACGTCTACACTGATTGTTGCTATTTGCAAGGTGGCTATTACAGGAACTCCATTTACAGAATCTTCTTGGACCGTTTTTGCAAGATGAAATATTAATATTCTAGTATTTTGGGAAAGTCAAATAGAGAAAATGACAATGCTTACCCCACTTATCCTCCCCCTTCCTTAGCTCTTGCAAAAGTAGCTCTGGTTGACTTTGCATTCCACTAATGGCACAATTTCACAACAATTTAAATTATTATCTCTCCCCAATACAAAATAAAAAAGTGTAGGCACTATATGGTTTATCAGTCTCTAATAGTGAAGTATTTTTGTCAATGAAAGGGACAATATCAAGTATATGCAATATAAATGAAATACACTTTTAAATTATAGGGGAAAAGCTAAGAGTCTGAATAGGTTCAGGCCATGGTGCACAAAAAGCATCTTGAAGTGGGAAATCCTTCTTGTATGCACAGATACACACTTTAATAGCTTTTTCCTTCTAAAAAGAATTCTATATCCATTATCATTTTCTTTTTTTAACTCCATATCAGCAGTTAAAGAAGGCATATGAAAAGTTATTTTTCTTGGCAATTACTCTC